>NC_088888.1:19124121-19431048 GCF_037157495.1 Lathamus discolor
GGTTGCAGAGAGCTTGGCATGAAATCTCAGCCTGGGAGGTCCCTTACACCAATTTGCAGCCTCAGAGCTGAGCCCAGTGCCCAGCAAGGATCCACTTTATGAGCCATTGCCGTTTGATGTGAAATCTCCATCCTGAGCCCAGGGATTGAGATAGATACAATTAACAGATTTGATGAAATAACTGAGATAAAAGAAGGTGTCTGATGGATGCCCGGCCAAGCCCTGCCCAGGATCATGCCAACACACATTTTGGAGCGCAAACATGCATCAGGAGTGGGAATTAATTACCCAGGCTTGCTTATCACCACTCTCCCTCCCTGCCTCTCACACCCCACCCCAGTGCCAGGCTGCACGTACGGTAGCAGGGCTCTGACTAAGGCTTGCCTGGGGATCACAGGCAGCACGCTCCCATCAGCACACCCCAGCTGTCTCTGGTCCTGCTGGGCTGGGTGCTCCGGCACCAACCTGGCAAGCAGGGCAGAGCCCTGGGCCGAGCTGGGCAAGAAGGTGGCAGCCTGCGCCCATGAGACCTGAACCCAGCTGGTGCCAGCAGCTTGCAGGCCACCATCAGGATTGCAGCTCTCTGGCTAATGGGGCTGAGCAAAGCTGGGGGGATGCTGGGGCGCTGATGAGCTTCCAGGAGCAGGATAGTAGTTGCTGAAGACCTGGGTGACACGGGGATCTCACAGGGTGATATGGGGGAGATCAGACTTTCTCAGATGGAGAGCAAAGCAAGGAGGGACCCCAAGGACAGAGCAGTGCCATTGGGACAGGCCTGCAGTGCATACTGAGGGACAGGGATGCTTGGGTGTCAGGGTGGGTTTGCCCTGCTCCGACTGCCAGGGCCACACTGAGGGAAGCTTCCTCTCTCCAAACCTTCAGTCCCATTTCAGCACAACCCTGAACGCACAGCAGAGCTGGCATGTGGTTGCCTGAACAGGATGTGTGCCTGCAGCAGTGGAAGTGGTGAGGGGTGGGGGAAGCCAGACCTCCCAGTGCAGGGTGCCTCCCCCAGGCTAGCCCTATCTCCTGGGCCCTCCCCTGGCTCCTGATGGGCTGCGTCTCCCATCACCCCATGGTCGCCCCTTCCACCATTGGCCACCAAGAGCTGGGTCCATCAGTGTTGTTCTGATCAGCCCATCCCAGGTTGCTCCATCCAGGGATTCTGCTGAGGAGCTGGAAACAAAGAAAACCCCGTACCACTGCCCAAAGATCCCACACACACTCTGAGAGCAAAATCCCCCTGGCTTGTAAGTGAGATGCAGCCACTTTTGCAGCTTGTTTGAAGGCAGCACCCTGTGTTCACCCTCCTAGCACCTCACTAAGGGGTCGGGGTAGTACAGAAACAATGAGAAGGTGGTAAATCACTGATGCCTTCTGGCTAAAAAGCCCCACACCTCACGCTCTGCATGCCTACAGGCTTCTGCGAGCACTGGCCATGCTGGGCCTGCAGCTTGCAGAAGAAGAGGGCTCAGATCGTTGGGAGAACTTGGACACTGTTAAAATCTTGAGAGACAAAAGGCCGGGCGTGGATGCAGGATACTCCAAGGAAGAGAGAAAGCTTGTAACCAGCTCAGGGAGAACAGTCTGTGGGAGGACAGGGAGCATGCTCTGCGGGATGGCACGTCGCAAGGTCTGCACACACACAGCAATGCCTGTGTGCAATGAGCTCTTGGAGCAGCAGCAGGGAAGGGATTCAAACATGAGTCAGATGGGTGCTTACTTAGAGGAAGGAAATGGTCCAGCGGACAAACACCAGACAGACAGGTGGAGAGAAAGGCCAACAGCTCCTCTCCCGAAACACTGCTCTGACCCTCACTTACCGCAAGTTCTGGCAAGAGGAACCAGTAGCAGCACCTGGGGGAAGGCTGAAGATCTCCCCAGCTCAGATCAACAGAAATGGGGAGCTCCTTGACATGCTGGTTAATAAAGCATAGCAGCAGCCCAGGCACTCACCTTATGAACATGTCCTAAGACACCCTGCCCACCATGTGCCCCCTGCCCTCCAGTGATGTCTGAATGTGTATTCAGCCTGGACAGTGTGTGATACAAGGTGTGGAGACAAGGCACAGGGACTGAGACAAGCTGGTGAACTGCCCGATACAACAATTCCCCCCTTCTCCCCACTCCATGGAAAAATTTACAGCAAATTTCTTGACTCCATTAGTATCTCCCTCAGACTCACGGCAGAGTACTTACTGATGGAGAGGACGGACTCTTGGGCTCATAGGACATTTGTATCAGAGAGCATATGTGCTGTCCTTGCAAATAGCACAGCATCCTGTGAAGGACTCTCTACCTGTCCCAAAGGATGTACCCAACCTGGCATTAAATCCAGCTGGCTTGAGTGCCAAGAGCAAAGAAGCTCTGGTCCCACAGACTTCAATATGAATCATTTACCCCCTACATAGAACCTGGATCATGTCCTTGTGGTGACTAACTATTGGCACTGCTAGCTCAGAGGTGTCTGTATATGTTCTATACCTACCTAGCTGCTGTCCTTCCCTAAAGCAAAGTCATCCCCCACACACGAACAGCCCTTGGGCTCTCCCAGCAGTACCTTGCACAGGTCCCACTCCTTCACAGTGGCTTCTTCACAGTGCCCTTGCCTTGGCTGAGGGGCAGCACAGCTCTGCTGTGGGTGCTCTCCCTTCCCTGGTGCTGCGGCCAGGCTGTGGGGACACTGACTCTGTCCTAAGACAACGATGATGGCAGAAGTCCTCACAACACAGCCCACAAGTGCTGACGCTAACCTGATTGCCACACTCATTCATGACCTATAAAGCCTGTCCTTTCTGAGTCCCTGGCATTCTGTTTTCCTTGTCAGGGCAGACTACACCAAATGCTGACTATTTAAAGAGACCCCCTCTCACTAGAAGGTTTCCTTGACCATCCCAGTCCCACCAGCTGGTGGGCATCTCACACACATCAATACACGCAAATGTATTTGTGTTCTGGCCCCAGGTCATGAGGAGGGTGAGCAAAGGGCTCTTCAGGGTTAGCCTGGTTGGTTATCAGGTCACCCTCCTTGGTTACCAGGAAATAATATTCCATCGGAAAAGAGGTAATAAGTACTCCTGTGTCCCTTCTGGGAGCAAACCAACCCCAAAGACACTGACCAGGCTGCAGGGGAGAGACACAGAGGACCCCCACAGCTCTTCCCACTGGGAGAGAAGCAGCACAAGAGATCTCAACCAAGCCATGGCTCCCAAAAACCTGCTTCTTCCCCTCTGCTTCCCAACACCCCACCAATGTCCCCGCTCCCTCCCTCCCTGCTGCTGCTGGGTCAGTCCGGCTGTGCTCGCTGTGTGATTCAGTCATTTCCTGACGTTCAGCGCTGCGCAGGATGACCAGGAGCAGAGGTACACCAACAGGGAGGAGTGGGAGATCTAACACCGCGTCCAACAGCACGCTGACAGCATGTCGGGCAAGGGAAGGGAAAAAAAAAGGAAAGAGAAGGAGAGGAGGGGAAAAAAGCCCAAGCCAACCCACACGCGGCTCAATACTTTCCATGTGCTGCGCTGAGAAGGAAATCGCCTCCATTTGCTACGTGCAAAGCCGGGTGTCTGCACAGAGGGCCAGGAAGAGAGGGGAGCCTGTTTCCCAGGTGGGGAGGAGGGGCCGCCGGAGCACGCACAGAAGGGAGGAAGGTGCCCCCCACACCCACGAGGGAGTGGGATGGCGGGACGGGGCGAGGGGCTGAGCTGCAGGTAGCGGGGGAAATGCGGCAGGTCGCAGGCTGCGTCGGAGGAGCACGCTGGGAGGAGCGCCAGGTTGGGTGCTGCCTGGATTTGCCCATCGCCAGCCTGCAGAACAGGGTGGGAAATCACTGCGGGAGACCAGCTCCTTATCCAGCACCCTGTCTGGCTTCTTGGGCAGGGGTGCCCCCTCCCATGGGGTAGAGCGATGGCAGAGGATGCAGCACTGGAGGGCAGCTGTAGCCCCACTGGGATTTTGGGGACTTATCCTGTGGAGACACCCAGCATCCCCCTCTGGAGCCAGGCACCTTAGAGGATGGGGGTCCCTTTTTCCAACCACTCCTCCCCATTCCTACCACCCCCACCCCTGCTTCACCCACACACTCGTTCCCCAGCTGATGCCACGCATTTCACACCCTCACCCTACCCTACAGCACAGCAAGACATGCTGCAAGCAGTCAAAACATAACTCTCCTTGCCTGCACCCAGGAGTGGGGTGGGGGCCATGCCATACACCAGCCCTGCCACAGCATTACCTCCTGGCACCCCAAGTCCATGACTAGAGGTCTGCCACAATCACCCTTGGTCTTTGCAAGCCAGGGGAATTCCATGGACTACAAGATGTGTAAGGTTGGGGGGGGGGGGGGGGGTATAGCCTGGGCATAGGCTTGACATCTCATCGGGAAACTCTTGCATCCAAAGAGTTTCTCCAGCTGTGAGTGAAGACCACCAGAAAGACTGGGAAAACACCTTCCGCTGTCTGCAGCATGCACCTTGGCTGTAAACTCTGAAAGTCAGCCTGGCTCCTCTCCAGGCTGCTTAAACACCGGCCCAGAGCCCTCAGCACCTTCCCCATGGCATCTGCAGGCTTGCAGCTGCTGAGGAAGTTACAGCCCTTGCAGGCCCTCACTGGGAAGCCACTGCTCTGTCCCGATTTGACCCACATCCCCTGGGCCTTGCCTAATCTCATTTGCACAGGTGTCCCACAGGTGGGGAACCCTTGGAGCCCACAGATCTGCACCCATGTCAGTTAAAGCACAGTTAAGCTTTAGGCCACTGCTGCTCCCTGGGAAACAACAGGATTAACAGGGCCAAACAACGGGAAATCCAAATGGCCCCTTTCAGAAACTGCGTCTGCTACAGGAAAGGCTGGGGAGGGGAGACAGTATTTTGAAGGCTGTGGAGTCTTCATCAAATCCAGTGACCATAAAACACAGGGAAGAAAGTGTGCAGCACAATCCATACAATTTTGGCTGGTCCACCCCTTTTCTCATAGACCTGCACATCCTCAGAAGACCCATTTCAGGTTTTTGTGGGGCACACTGGGGTACAGATCACTTGGCAAAGCCGTCTGTGATATATAAAGGAAAGCTTCAGACTGACACAGCCAAGTCTCCAACACCCCGGTGAGCAGAGGAGACTGGCACTCAAGCTCCCCAAAATGTCCCCTAGTTCACCTCCTGACCCACAAGGCCCTCTGAGGGTTATGGTCTTTGCAGGATGACACAGGAATCAGGATCCTGGGCAGTCCGCACTGAGGCCCTCCCCAACCTTTTGTAAAGAGCAGAACTTACCTCCAAACACCTCCTGACACGTGGGACTCTCCCCATTGGGATGTCTTATGGTTCCCCTGCAAGGTGCCATGGCTGGAGACCTCCTGTGCACCTACTGCAATGAAGAAGGCTGTTGGGCGCAGGGTGATGAGGCTGTGTGTCCTAGCTCTGCAGCTGGCAGCCAGCTCCTGCTGGAGGGGCTGTCCAGCTCTGTATTCGCCACCTCTGTGCTCTATGGGCCGCACACTGCGGTCAAGAGCTGATGGTGCCTACTGATGAAGCTGCAGTCCATCTACCTGCAGGATGGGTGGTCCCCTCACCATATGGAGAGAGTGGAAGCAGCCCCAGAAGTAGAACTGGGTGCAAAGGTAAGACAGTGGCTTGTTTTTTCTTGGGAACCAGTATGGTGCCCAGAGGAGCTAGCAGCCCCCAAGAAAAGCAGGAGGACTTCCAGCAGGGACCCCAGTTCATCTTCTAGGAAGGTGCTGGGGGGCAGCATCTTCTGCTTGCTGATGGTGAAGGCACAGCAGGGTTGATAGCACACCACGCTGCCCAGGGGGAAAACAACTCTGAGAGTGGACATCCCCTTTTACTAGGCATCTCCCCCTCTGTTGGTTTATGGATTTACTTTTCATTTTCCCTCCCTCCCTTTCTTCCTCCTCCTTCTTTCCCCCTAATCCATGAACAAGACTCGCAGAGCTAGAAGACAGGCACAAAGCAGCACAGCTGCACACTCCATCAGCCGCGCGCTGGCAGGCAGGCACACACAGCTGGAGAGGGGAGCGTGCTCTCACACACACAAAGCAGCACCAAATGGAGCACATGGATGAAGGCCAGCCAAGGACAGTGACTCACATACCCCAGCCTCCATTAGCTCCACACTGAGGAACATCAGCAGATGACCAAGGCTAGAAGGAGATTCTGCAATGCTGGAGCCATGCTGGGCACCGACCGACCACCCAAGTGAAGGGTGGATAAACTTTCCTGATCTCAGAGGCTGCTCAACACATCTTGGTGACAGACAGATGTATACTCATGTTGTATTCTATGGATCTTAGTCTAAATACTCATTTCTTCATCCGAGTCTTGACAAGTTCTTCCTCCCTCCCTCCTTTGTCAAAAGTGTCTGTATCACCGG
Organism: Lathamus discolor; assembly: GCF_037157495.1. Taxonomy (NCBI): domain Eukaryota; kingdom Metazoa; phylum Chordata; class Aves; order Psittaciformes; family Psittacidae; genus Lathamus; species Lathamus discolor. Next base: position 19,130,511 of record NC_088888.1, read on the forward strand.
TGGCAAGACATGCCTGAACTGGAGAGACAGACAGTGCCACAGACCTGGCATATGGGCAGAAGAGCACTGAGATGTGGAGAGCCCTTCACATGCCAGAGCTGGGATGCAAGGAGGCTGTTGTAAAACTGCAGCTGCCACACCAGAGCCCCTGCTCTTGGGGTATTCTCTCCCCTCCCTAAAACACAGCAGGATATGCAATAGCTGCCAGATTCTCCTTGCTCAGAGGCTATTCAGTGTCCCAGCGAGAAAAAACATGCTTACGGGAGACTGGCAGCAGAGCAAAACTGGCACCTCTGAGGACATGCAACACCTTTGCAAAGGGCAGCGCTGCTCCCCCACCCTGCCTGCAACCACTGCAGCACCACTATGGCTGAGCGAGCTTCTCACCTTCTTCACCATTCCAGGGCACAGCAGCAGTGCAGGAGAGAGAGGAGGGAAAAGGGCACTGTGCTGGTGCAGCATCCGTAGCCACCTCTCAGTGCACAGTGCTGCAGTGAGTGGTGATAACCAGGGCCTTCAGGCTTCTTCCATCCTTTCTAATGCCTCCACTGCTGCAGCGTAGCCCTGTGCCATTTGCTGTGGCCAGCTATACATCCCAATGATGGTCTCCTTGCAGTACAAGTTCCTCTCAGTCCCGGGCAGCATCACTTTTATTTGGGATGCTGACTCCCCAGCTTGAGAGAACACAGACACACTGCAGAGCAAAGGAAGGGAGGCTGGTGAACCACCACTTCATCACGCTGCAGAAAAGTGGGAGAGGATACTGCACAGACCTGAGCAGTGGTACAGCCTCTCCCAGCCCTGCCTGCTCCTGGAGCGCTCATCTTCTGTGATTTCTTCTTGCACAGCCGCACTTCCCACACATCAGTCGGTGATGCCTGACTCCCCTTTCTCCTCCCCTCCTCACTCTGCTGTGAGGAACGCACAGCTGCTCCTCGACGCAGGATGTGTTGCAGGGTACAACACCAGTCAGATCTGTCAGGAGGTATAAGTCTGAGATAGCTGGAAAGCACTGGTATAACCTGACCAACTCTCCTGTGCTTAAGCAACCATACCCTATCCACCCAAGCTCCATCTCCAAACCAAGGCTGGAGCCTGGGTATCATTCACAGGTTAAAGACTGGGCACTGCCATTCTAGCCTGGGGGAAAAAGAAAGCGAAGGCAGGAAAGAAAAAAGGAAGTTTTAGGGCTTTCTTATACTTCCTTCACCCCAACCAAACATGACATGGCCACTTCAGCAGCTCTGTGAAAACAGAGATACAAGAAAACAAGCGTTGCAGGTAGGTGCAGTCCTGCCAAGCGCTATGAACATGCTGTCGCTCTTCCAAACCAAGTTTTCAGCTGATTTTAACTTGGCCATGCTTAAACTGTCTGAGTTGAACTTTGTCTTACTGGTTGGTTGCCTAATACCGAACTATCTATACAAATATAGATATAAAATATATAATTTCAGCCAAAATGTTTTATCTGCTTCCAAGAACATTGTAAGGGGAAATACTTTGGTTTCTCTTGCTTTTGTTACAAAGAAATCTGATGACCTTTTCTTTGAAGAGATCTCAAAACTGCATGTTTCTGGCATGCAGACTTGAAATTTGGCAAAAGAAGGAGCAGGGAAGGCCCTTGGTTTTGTCCAGATGCACCCCAGAAGATTGCTGCTGCCAAACTTAGCCAAGCCTTTGAAATATTCCGTTTCACATGTGCTCCCTTAAGACAGCCTTACAGGGCTCACCGGCTAAACTCACTGAAAGTTTCCCTCCTTCAGGATACGCTCCAGCCAGGGGCTGAGGAGGATTTCCAGATAAGCAAAAATGTAGACCACTGCAATCCAGACCACAAACCCAGGCCCTCCCTGAAATTAGGCAGCTTCTGCCTCCTCACACTCCCCATCCTGGCAATCCCAGCATGAGCAAGGTATGCATGGGAAGATGGGGAAAGGGGCTGACCTAATCGAGAGACATGACCAGAAGAACTGCTGGGAGGAAAGAGGATTTGGGATAGGGATTTGGCTGAAGGAAAACTGGGCTGGATCCAGGAGGAAAATGAAAGGCGAACCTCTATGGGGACTCAGTATGAAGAACTGTATCCAACCGAGAGCACAGCACAAGGATGCAGAGGATCCTGCAAGGATGCAGCCGTGGAGAAAGCCACGGTATCCCAGAAGCCAGAGGAAATGAGGAGTGATGCAGGAGGAGGGTGGCAGCCAGCTGCTGAGTATCACCAGCACTAAATGAAGCAAAGGCCCTGACAAAAACAAAGAGGTCTTGAACAACATCGCAGGCAGAGGTGGCAGCCAAAAGGTGCACAGGGAGCATAAAAGCTGATGTTTGTGGGTGTCAGGACAAGATCACATCTGCAAAGAAGTTTCTTTAACATGAGGCATAGAAGGGAAGTTGCACATCATGGAAGCATTACTATGAGTGCTCCTCCTAGTAGGAGGTGACTCAGTCCTGCACCATGATATCAGGGTCCTGCCCTGCTAGTGGAAATCAGCAGAGCTCTGTAAGTGTGAGCTGAGGGTCTCATAGAGGCCTACAGGGCCCATGCTCTGAAGACAGAGGAGGAATTCATCAGAAAGTAATAAACTGTGAATCGGGATGTTGCTTCCAAGCAGGGAGAGACACATCCAGCTTGGTATGGTGCAAATGAAACCCTCCAATGTGGCTGAGGCTCAGAATAGCTCCATTTGTTTATTTATTTTCATTGTGATGCTCTGGTTTTGCTTGGAAGCAGCCACACTGAAATCTTCGCAGCTCCAAGGTCTCTGACCTCAGCCTCAGCCCAAAGGAGGGCAGAAGGTTTGGAGCCCATCCAGGCAAACATTTGAAGCTTGTGAGCCTCGCTTTGCACTAGCGTTAAGAGCCCCCTTCACAGTCATACTTCATTAGCTCCAAGCACCAACACAAACAATCTCTCTATGGACATTAGCTGGCCTTTCATGGGACCGCTGTTCTCCACGGATGAGCAGTCAACGCTACAGTCTCTGGTTTTGCTTTATTTTTCCTTTAAGGAGGAAAATGTTCTTACAACTTCCTTAAAAATAATAATAAAATAACCAACACAGACAAAAAAAATGCACTTACACTCACAAAGCAGTGACACCTCTTCATTTTAACCCCAGAAACCCACAGGAAGCCCAAGGCAAACCTTATCACTTTTTCTGAGGAAACACATCTCCTCTTCCTCGTCTCATACCCATGCAAGAGCAGAAAGCTTGCATTCAGGCTGTGTCAGCAGCACAGGGGTGACTTGTCCATCTTCCAGCTGGGGTGCCAGCAGTGACTCATTGGTGATGGAAATCAGGGAGCATGAAGCAGGAGAAGAATGCAGAAAGCAGTGGTCCATGTCATTCCCAGTGCGTCACTCCGCCAGAAAACGTTCTCCTGTGCAGATGGGGTCACAGGCCCTGGCAGACACGGTGGACCTCAAGCTGTGGGGAAACCTGGAGTGGAGAGTGTTTGAGCATGCGAGCATCTTCGAGAAAAGGAGCATCTCTGGGCAGCTCTCCACTTAAATGCTTCCTCTATGGAGTGGCTGGACATAATCTGTTGGAGCTATTTCTTTGTACTTAATCTTTTATTTTAGTTTAACAGCAGGTTCTGGATCCTGCAGGAAGCTTTTAGTTTTTAACACAAACCTGAACTCCTGGGGGCCAGGCAGTTTGGCGAAGCACTGTTCCTCCCTCAGGCCTTGACCCCCAGGTGCCCGAACCCTGCCTTGCCAAGCTCTGTCTTGCCATGCCATGCTCTACCCTACCCTGTCATGCTCTCCCCTGCTGTGCCAGGTTCCCATCCAGCACCGTGGTCATGCCACTACTTTTTGTCATCAGGGCACACAGTGGGATCAGCAGTCCAACCAGGGTGCTGGGCCTGCGAAAGGGCAAGAGGGGCACAAGCCCCATGAGACAGAGCAACATCGAGAAGTTGTGAGTGTGACTTTTTTCTTGACAGGAGCTGAGCATCTGGTGCAGGAGCAAGTCTTGACCAGCTCTGCATTTTAACCTCCCTCTCTAGAGGAGGGCCAGGCAGGCATCCGAACAGGGGTAGCGCTCGGAAACTGAGCAGCAGGAGTGGCTTCACAGGAGCATTTGGAATTGGAAGAAGGGCCAAATGAGATTTGGCTGCTGAAATCCTTCTGCCTTCGACTTTTCCCCCCAAGGCTGGCTCCTGCCAGCTGTTCCTCTGCTGCAACACTGCCAGCTTTGGCCAAGCCGAGAGATGAGCCTTTCCAACCTCAAAACTAGGAGCCTGCCGAGGGAAGCTAGACCTTAGCAGAGATCCTTAACCTCACAAACTGACCTGAGAGCTCCTCATCGACACCATGAAAGCACAGCGAGCCCACCGTTTCTCTGCCCCCTACCTCCACAGGTGTCTGCAGAGCCATCAGTCCTGCGGTGCTCGGTGACTTCAGGCGTCTGCTCCACTTTCTCCAGGAGAGACGGCCAGGGCGCTTCCCTGGGCGCGAGCAGCTCCCACGCAGCGGGCCAGCGCTCGGTGCCAGGGGATGTGTGTGCAGAGCCAGCCGGAGGCAAAGTGTGAGCCTGCTTTCTCTGAGACAGCCAGGGCCAAGCCCAGAGGAAGAGGCGAAGAAAGCCTTTGCTGTCAGAGTCAGGGTTTACAACCAGCCATAAATGGCTTCGGTCCCTAAAGTTCCCATGGTGACAGTCCTGGTGGGAACCAAGCTGTCTCCTGTGCCCCCTTCTCAGGTCGGGGGTGCAGCTGCCTGGCACAGCCCAGCTAAGTGCACCCAGCTCCAGTACCGCCTGAGATGGGGAATGAAGGGCAGCCCCAGCTCCAGGGGAGCAGCAGCCGGGGCACCTTGTCTAGCGTTCCTCCAGGGCCAGGCTGCAATGCAGCAGCTTTGGGGTTTGCTGCTTCTCATTTGGCCAAGTGCAGGGTCTGTATTTGCCTCCACTCAGGCTCCAAAAGGCAAAAGATCAGTGATGATAGCAATGGATGTACCAGTTCTCCCTAGGACACAGACACAGAACGCCTCCCACCAAAGCAAAGGCAAGCTTTCTGGAGAGAAAGACTGTTAGCAACCCATGATCTTTGCTATAAGCTTCTCTGGAATTCACTAGCTAGTTTGCTGGTGCCTAGCCAACTTGACTTACAACCCTTCCTAGCACATGCTTGTTTTATCAACTTGCCTATTCAATGCACCCACATGGGGGAAGGCCCATTCCAGAAGCATTGGCATGTGACGCAGATCTAGGTTTGCTCCAAAGAAAGGCTTCCCTTTGACCTGCTGTGAGACCATGCGCAAATTATCCTTTTGTACCAAAAATACCCATGCATTAAAAAAAGACATAGCTTTCAAAATAAAAAGCCAAAAGGTTTTAAAAAAAAAAGGTTTTTTTAAAAAAAGACAGAACTTTTGCTCTGCCTTCCATGCTGTTAGAGAAAAAACTTGTGGAGATAGATGTATGTACTACATCCCACCATGGGAGCTACTCTAGACTTCCTCCAAGTGGGATTGGTCCCACCAGACTATCCCCAGCATGGTTGCTGCTGCCTGAGCTAATTACCCCAGGCTCCATGTACAGCTGGTGGAAAAAAAAGCATCTTTAGGACTTAATAGGGCTAACCCATTTCAACTGTCTACTTGAGGATGAGACAACTGATGCCCCCTGTAAGTATTGCTGGCTGCCCATGAAGCCCAGGACATCTTGGTCACATTAGATGTCTCTGCTGCTGAGCCTGAGACACAGTCAGACAACTCATGCTGGCCACGGCAGCTGCAGTTTGGATGCACAGATGGCGTGACCCTGGTGAGTGAAAAAGATGACTTTCCCCAGTCATCTTTTCGAGCGAAATTCCACTTAAGGCAGAAGGCCTTGCCTTGGCTGCTTACAGCATCACTGTGCAACGAACGTGAGTCACTGCTGTTACAGGCTGAATTACGACTCCTTGGTTGCTGGGTTTAAAACAGAGGAAGGCAGCTTTAGCAAACGGAAGGGCCTAAGCATGTGAAAAATGTTCCCTTTTCAAAACTGCCATTAGCCAATTGAAAATCTTTGTATTTGGGCTGCAAGTCTATGCCAAGACTCTGTCTGAAGCTCAGTTCAAACACTCAGGGCTATATAATCCCTTCCAGTCTGGGCTCATAATGGAAACACCAACAGACCGTTAAGCACAGCGGTATTGCCAGGTTCTACTATAATTAAACACACACAGGAAAAGGTATAAATAACCAGGTTAAATTAAGGCAGGGGCCTGTGGTTGACGGGATCTCTGGGAAAGCCGGCAGCCTGATTGTGTCTGATGGGTTCAGGGGTGGTCCACTGGGGATGGGGGCTTTGTGGCTGGCCCAGGTGAGCCCTCTCCAGTAGATGCTGTGTGTTAGAGCAAAGTCAGCTGGCTGTGATCACCTACAGGGCATCATGTTCCAGCCCCAAGGTCTGTGCTCCTGCCCTTGAGGCAGGCTGCTTTCTTGCTTTCTTGCTTTCTTGCTTTCTTACAGAAACCCAGGTGAGGAGGAACATGGGACCCTTGCTACCTTCTGAGCCAAGCTCAGCCTCACTGGGTTATTTGCCTCACTAGGAGCTCATGTTTGTTGTTTGCCATATTGTTCTCATTTCCACAACAAAGAGATGAAGTGCCCTGGGGAGATGATGAAGCAGAAGCCATAGATAGAAAAAGTTCAAAATACAGCAAAGAAAGAGTGGCGGGGGAGGCAGAGACCTCTTTCAGGGACATTGCTCCCTGGGGACCACTTCATCCACACCCTTGGGATCCTCCAAGGGAAGTACCTCTCAACAGCATGCAGGTATTGCAAAGTGCCCAGCAGAGATGTGTCAAGTCCTGCTCTCTCCTGTCTGCAGGTTGTTACCATTTCCATGTCCCAGCTGCCTGACCAGAAACCTTCCTGCATGTAGATGCTGGAGAGAGGTGGGACACCCCCAAACAGGACACTGGTCTGGCTGTACCAGCAGACAAGTAAAGCAAGGAAAAAAAGGCAGATTCACAAGCGAAACAGTCCCACGCCAGCCTCTTTCCTTGTGCTGATGGGTGCAAAGAAGTGACTCCAGGGGAATGCTGCAGGACACTCAGGTAAGGCAGAGCAGGTGGCAAGATGCACCAATGTCACCACAGAGTTCCATGCTCACTCAGGACAGTGGTACTGGCTCCCAACCTTTTCAGCAGGATTAGCTGCACACGCATGGCCCTCCTGCTTTTCCTCTTGTGACTCCCAGCTCAGTTTGACTGAGTTTTCTGGGCCAACTCTTCTAAATTTGTACAAGTATCCAGGGAGCTTTAGTAAATAGTGCAGTAAATATTTGTTTTCAATATTTGTCTTTCAAAAAGACAATGAGGCAGCAGCCGCAGAGCCACGCACGGGGACATGGCCACGCGTACGACCTTGGGCAATCACAAAGCATCAGAAACCCGAGGCTCACTTTTCTACCTGAAGAAATAGCTCCACCAGGATTTACATGTAAAAGACCCCCTCTGATGAAACCAGATACACGCATGCTGCAGCACATGTGTATATTTGTGTACACTCATATATTTTTCTGACCGCAGTCATCAAGCATCAAATCTTGCACTTTCCAAAAAAAGAAAAAGCTCATTTCCAGCCTGCAAGACCGACTGTGACCTCAGCCTGTGCTTCCCCAGCTGAGCTAATAACACTCCCAACCCCCAGAATATGGAGGCAGCTCAGAATGGAAATGTTAAAGAGCTGTAATTCCAGAGGATGTGAATGGCTAATGCTGTACATTCAAATGAAACAGAGGGGAAATATACTGAATGGAGCCCATGTATAAGATCATATGAAATGTAAAAAGACTTGTTGTTCAGTGCACACACTGCCTCTTCAATCTAGTTCTGTTTAAATGCCCATTCTTTTCGTTTGGCATCTCCTTGTCCCTCGATGGCTGAATCAAAAGAGGAACGAAATAATGACACAAAGATTTTAAAAAACTCAGCCCCAGCTGCAGCAGGGAGAAGCCTGAAGCGAAATGTGAGAGCGTACGGCTCTTTGTTAAGGTTTCCTTGGCTATAGAATATGGTATATGAAACGCCTGGCGGATCCCGTTTGGTCCTATGGAGGGAGAGCTCTTAAGGTGGCTCCTTTGGGTTTGGGGAGGGCGGCAGGAAGGCTTCCCCGCATTTACAGGCAGCAAGCATCCCACCTGCGGAGACCCTGGGCCTGGCAGGTTCCCCCCCCAGACACTGCGGGGCCCGGGTGCTCTCTCCCCAGACAGTGGGTGGTCCAGCCTTTTTATTTGTCTTTTTCTTTATTGTAGCTGCCACTTTACATTGGGAAACCAAACTCGGTGCTTCTTGATGGGAGATGGTTCCAATTTACATACATTTCCAGGAAATAAATGTGTTTTTTTCTGCGCCTCTGAGGTACGTTGTGCATTCCCATCCGCAGCCGGCAGAGCCATGCACACAAGTAGCTATGAGGCGCTGGTGCCAGCGGGGCGCAGCCCACATTCTCTGGTCACAGCCCTTGCATTTGGAAGCTGGTGGAAGAGCTGATGCCCTGAACACTGCAGGGACCCCAGTGTCTCCATCGCAGCAGAGCTAGGGCAGAGCTGGGGCAAGGCTGCATGTCACCTCCTGGTCTCCAGTGCCCACGTCTACAGGAAGGACTGGCAGACCCTTGCAGCAGATGACCCACCACAACCTCCTTGTAAAGGCTGCTCCCTTTTAGGAGAGGGCATCGCCCAGAGCATCTGCTTCTGGGAAGGAAACACACCCTTTGCTCAGCTCTCTGGCTAAAAGGAGCAGCTAGGGACAGAAGAGTGATGGGAAGAAGCAGGCTTAACAGGAGAGAGCCAACTCCCCCTGCCACCACCCAGCCACTTGGCCAGTGTCATGAACAGAACACCAGAAGACATCTAGTAAGTGCTATGGTGACCAGCTCCCCAGAGCTGAGCAGCTTTGAGCCATATTGCTTAATCTAAACAATGCTCTGTGAACATCAACACTAACTCATTTTCTGTGGGCCGCAGTTTTCCTCTCAGAGGCTCTTCCAGCAATTGCAGCTGATGTCCGCTTGTGCCCAGCATGTCTTCCCCAGGACCCCCACCTTCACAGGCACCAAGATGGTCCTCAACATATACACTCACAGACCCCACCCCTTGGGACATGCAGGAAGTGGGATCTTTCCCGGGATTCCCTGTGGGAAAACCCAGTGATGCTGGGATATCCTGAGCTGGCATCAGTACTGAAGGCCCAGTGCCCAACCTGTGCCACCAGAGTAGGCACTAAAATTATTCCTTGGCATTGAGGGATTCTCTGTAATTGTGTGTTACCTGGCACAGACTCAGGCAGCAGAGTCCTTGTACGTTCTGCGCACCCCATCTCACAGCTGCTGGGCACCCAGCACCAGCTGAGTGCCGTGCTGGACCAGGCAGTAGGATGCTTCCCCAGTGCAAGGAGCACCAGCCTGCTCTGCTCAGCTCTTTGCCTGGCAGAAGGGCCTCTGCAAACCACCAGTGAGACATTTCCAAAGTGTCGGGTCACCCCAACACCCGTGGCTAGATTGGCTAAATCCCACAGAGGAGGGGTGCCATGACCACCGCTCCCTGCTGCCAGGGCTGCACCCCAGCCACGCGTGCTGCCAGCACATCAGGAGACTTGTCACCTGCCTGTCCCCAGGGCTAGTGAGGAGGAGCACGTTCCTCTGCAGCCACTGGAGCCACCTCATGACGCTTGCATGCATGGCTGCCAGGAGGATGGCACAGTGCAGACGAGGACAGCCAGAGCAGCCATGTGATCCCCTCACTGCTATTCCTGGTCCTGGGAAGGCTGGAGGACTATCACACGGAGCGAGAATCACCCGGCTGCAGCATACGAGCCAGGTGAGTCCAGCTGTGGTGACAGCAAATTCCTAATTAGCTCATTGCATCAGACCGGCCAAACACTCACAGTCATTACCCAAGGATGGCCTACGTGCCGGGCAGGGTGTACTCCCCTGATCCCTGCTTCCCAAAATGGGACTGGGAGAGCCAGACCAGCTTGCACTGGAAAAGGGACATGCTGTGTGCTGTGCCCAGCAGGCTGACCAGTTCCAGGTCCTGCAAACCACATGGGGATAAAACAGTGAGACCAAGTGCCAGCCGCACGGCTAATGGCCCAAGTGTGCCTGTCCTACATGATGAGCTCTCATCCTGCCCCAAGCATTGATGTGGAATGGGTCTCTCTTACCCATGGGTCTCTCTTACTCATGCCATGGCCACAGGGTCCTGGGCAGAGGATAGGGGTGCACACTGGCTCACCCAAGCTGCTCCCCTGTACCTGGAGCTGTAGGCAGGCATGGCCCACTCCTTTTGAACTGCTTGGTGAGGGTGGAGAGCCGGGTGTGTGTGAGGAAGCCCCTCAGCACTGTGGTGGCAGGGCGAGTTCCCCGCATGCTCAATGGCAGCTTCGCAGAGCTCTCCCTCAGACACTGCCCAAGTGCTGGCTGGCAGGTCGGAGCCCTGCCACGCACCCATTCCCGGCAGCATCGACGGGCAGCAGCGCCGCTGCCTCGGAGGTAGCACAGGCAGGTTTGGCAGGGAACTATGTATCTTGGAGCTGTTTTCCCTGTGGCAGTAGCTGGAGTTCATTCTGAGTATTTAGCTGGTTTAATATGCAAACAAATCCCTGGATTGTCAGCTCCTCCAAGCTAGGGACCATCCGAGTGCTTGGCAAACACGCAGGGTGCAGTGGGAGCTGTGGAAGCCAAGTGGCAGTAGCCAGTGCTGGTCACAGGGCAGAGGTAAGAAACTGCAAGCCCTGCGATGGGCTGTATTTCATGCTTGCTCTGAAGTTCAGCTGTTTGCCTTCACTCAAGCCAGGCTCGCACAGGGCGGTAAAGTGTGCCCCAATCCTCCCTGGGCTTGAGACCCATCAGGGCCTGTGCTGCTGATGACTTTGAGGTACATCACGGCCAGGCAGGGACCTCCTGCCAAACATGAGGAAGCACTCACACCACTGCAGGCTCTGCTGTCCTCCTCCTGTATCACCTCCCAGCCCCAGGGGCACTTCACACCATAGGCTGGAGAGTCCCCCGCTTGCCTGCACTCTGGATCCTGCAGGATCCAGGATGCTGTTGAAGCATGGGCTCCTTTAGAGTGGCATGCAGTAATCACCTCCCAGCACCCAGCAATCCTACCTAACTGGTTCAGACAAGAGGTGACAAAAAACCTAGTCCCGCTGAAACCCTTGTGGGATTTAGGTCAGGCAGGTGGGATCACCCAGGCTGGAGCAGGACCAGTGGGCAGGACATGATGCCCAAACAGTGTCAAAGACACCACTAGATCTGCAGGATGCCATGAGTGAGGCACAGCTGGCCACACTGGGGGTTCAGTGTTGCTGTACCAGCCTTGTCCATCCCACAAGTAATGTGGGTATTGCTGAGAAGCGTGGCCCAGATGATGCAAGTGCTGGATTGGTGCTTTCTGCAGGGTCTCTTGCCCACACCCCTTGACAGCTCTGCTGCTGTGCTGTGGCGCAGGGCTGGCACTAGGGTAGGCACCCCCAGCAGGAAGCAGATCAATATGCTGTTTGGAAAAGCCATGCTAGAATGTTTCTCCTGGAGAAGCACTGCTCTCGGGTGTCTCTTCCACAGCTCCCCTGAGTATCTCTGCACTGCCCCAGAAGGAAACAAGCCTCACCAATTCAGGCAGGCAAAGCTACGGATGGAGGAAATTCTATCCCCGCTGTGGGAGCATGGGCAGGGTGAATGGGAAAGCACCAATTCCCCCAGCCCACTGCCTCCTGGGAACTGCAAGAGCTGCGTGTTGTGCTGTAGGCATGACCCACACCAGCCTGGGTGTTAGAAGGAATCTCTGGGGGCTGTGCACAGTCACTTCTGCTGCTCAGTCACCCCTCCCACAGGTGTGCCAATGATGCTAATGTCCAGGTCCCTACAGTGTGAAATCCCAGCTGCATCCAGAAGCCACATATGCAGTCCCAGGTGATGTCTCAGAGGCCCCAGGTTAAAAAAAAAGGGGGGCTTTTCCTCTCCTTATCTCAAGCACTCATCACCCCCAGCTAGTCTACCAGCAAATGGCAGGGGGTTACTCAGCTTCTTCTCCAGGTTTCCCCACCAAAGGGGCCCTCTGATGCAAGTGGGAGGTCATGGGAGAGCAGGATGGGGGGGGGGGCTGTGAACATCCCCTGGGGCACAAAGAAGCTGCAGGGGACGAGGATGCCCCACACTGCCTGGTGAGACCCGGCCTAGAAATGGGCGGTGGGGAAAAGGGAGTTTGCTGACAGCAAAAGGCGGCTGTGTCCCTCAAAGCCCAGCCTGCTCCCAGACCCCAGCACCCCCACACTGGGGCTGACAGCTCTCCAAGCGCACGTCAGGGCCCAAGGTCACGGTGGCAGCCCGGTGTAAAACCCACGGGGCCACGCTCACACCGACCCACGCTGCGCTCGGGGGTCGTCCTGGAACGCCGTTGCGGCGGGCGCCGGGTGCCAGGCAGGAAGCGGCAGCGCCGGCATCTCGGCGAGGACACCTTAAAGCCGGTGCCTGCGGGCTGCCTCCCCGCCGCTCCGCTCCGCTCCTCGCCGGGAAGCAGCTGACTCGGGGCGGCTGCCAGCGCTGCTGGCTGCTGGATCCGGCCTCTGCAACGTGCAGCCTGACATGTAAACCCGGGCAGGCCTATGCTAATGGCTGGGGGAGGGCGCCTGGCGCAGGGGCGAGGGGGAACGGAGGTGGAGGCCGGAGCCCAGCCAGCAAATTCCCCCCCCTTCTCCATCACCACCTCCCTGGATCCATCTGCCTCCCCTCCTCCTCCATTCATAAATCCGGGCGGCACTGCCACCTACCGTAGCGACCGCGGCCGGCACCGCTCGGCCCACCGGCACCCCCGACCCTCCGCCCCGCCAGCACCCACCGCCCGTGCCCGTGGGTCCCGGCCCCACCGCGACCCGTCGGCCCAGCAGCGCTCCCAAAGCCCCCACGGGACTTTCCAAGTGGCAGAAAGGCGATACTGCCCTCGTCCTTAATGCCAAGTTGGGGTCTCTCCATTCAGCCCCTTACCCCAGCCTCAGCTGCATTCAGGAGGTCTCCTCTCATCACCCTCTGGGGCGGCATAGCCAAGAGCGATCAGTCAGCCCCACTGATGCCGACCAAGGTGCTAGAAATGCAGAGGCACTGAGGCAGCAGTTCTCTGCTGTCTGCTCTCCCACCCTTAGGAAAACCCTCAGCTTGTGTTTAAAAGCACCTCCCTAAAACCTTTCTCAGCACCAGGGGATCGGGGAGATAAAAGCCCAGCTTCTCCTGAAAGAGCCGTGGGCCCAAAGACTGAAAAAACAAAACAGATGGAAGTAGCACGTGCCGCCAGGAGAAGGGTGAGTTAGCCTGAGCCATAGTCCCTGATCGGGAAGAAACCCTCCCAGGGCCAAGCAGCCCCCTCCAGGAGGCTTTCCCTCTGCAACGCATTCCCACTTCCCCACTGCAGGGGGGCTGGGCTCCCACTCCGCTTTGCTTACAGAGTTCTACTCTTCCTCCACAGTGTACAATGAGGCAATCCCTGGTTGGAACTTATTCCACATCCCTTACTATCAATCACCCACAGGAGAACGTTTGGCCCTCACCCACCCACATCAGGGGACTGTCCCAATTCCCAATGCCCTTCCTTTTCTTCCTTCCTTCCTTCCCTCTCCTTGCTAGGGAGGTTTATCCCTGGCAGCCAAGATGGCAACCCCACGTCCCAGCGGGATTCAAGCAGCCCTGCAGGGCAGCCCAGGCCGGACCTCCGGGCTCACAAGTAGGAGAGCAGGAGTAGTGGACTCCCTGGCTGAGTCTCCCCCCGGCAGCATCTCAGCTCGCACCAGCCTCCCTCTTTGTTCACCAGAGCTCCCCCCTGCCAGGAATAAAGCCCCAGGGGAGCAGGAGGAGGGAAAGGGTGTGAATTTGGGCCATCCCAATAGAACAACCTGCAGGCAGGTCATCGTGTGCAACGCAGGTGGGAGACCTCATGCTCGAAGCTGAATGGGGAGCACTGTCTGAGCATCAATACAGGGAAGGGAGGGAGGGAGGGAGAGAAGGGAGAAAAAAACTCTAGTGAGTGCAGCGTTTGCAAAATGAGCTGGCGGTAAATAGCTGGAGGATAGACAGCGTCTCTGTACGTGAGGCACGGCACGGAGAGCTGCACCTGAGCGAGGCTGGGCCACTGCTCGCTCCGGCATCACATGTCACTCACTGGTGCATCCTCCCCAGCCTGCCCTCTCCCCGCACCACCTCCCCCGCCTCCGCCATGAAAATGCAGCGGGAAAAATGGGTTCGCACACACACACCCAGAGCAGCCACAAAGCAGAGAGCTGGGAGAGGCGCAGCTGAACTCGATTCAAGGTCCGGCTTGTGCCTGCCCTGGTTCCAAGGCGCATTGAGCAGCAGGAACATCCTGATCCCCTCGTCCTGCTGAGGACCCCCACCCCGGTGAGCCCTGCCAGGCACTTTCTTCCCCAAGCAATGGCAGCTGTGTCTGCCAACAGTCCCTGCTTGCAAGCGTCACTCTCACTATCCAAGTCCCTTTGTTCCCCTCGCAGGGCTGCTTTCCTCTGCATTCTGCAGCGAGAGGCTGAGTCTCAGCACAGGTCATCTCACGTGGGGTGCTCCAAGCAGGAGATCACCTCCTCTCCTGCCTCTCTGTGAAAGACCAGGCAAAATTCACACAGCACCTGAAAATCTTAGTTCCGTTCCTGCGTTCCATGAGAAAGGGAGCTGAAGACACCTTTCCCCTATAGAAAGGAGCTCTCGGGGTGCCGGTTACAGCAAACGGGGGCAGAGATTTCCCATTCCCGAGGCTTCCTGCCCCGGCCCACTGGGCTGGCGGGTCTCACGGGTGCGAGCAGGCGGTGCTCGCTGGGAATGCCGGCACCCGCCTGACACCGTGTGGCGGCCGCTGGCCTTGCAGGGACGCTGGCAGGGAGCGGGCCGGACGGCGCCGGGACGGGACCCGAGCCCCCGGGCAGGCTGCGTGGCGCTGGGCATGCAGGGTATAGCCACCGCTGGCTCTCACCAGAGCCGAAGGTTTCCAGCTCTTAGCTGGCCGGAGCGGGGAGAAGTCGCCAAGCAAGAGGATGCCTGACTCCTGCCACCTGCCATCCAGGGATAAAATGTTGCATACTTTAATAAAGAAGCACATGCGTGTCCATGCAGTTTCCGTAAGTGCCCATGGATTCAGCACAGCATGCCCAGGAGAAAAAGAATTTCAATTTACTGCTGGCTGATGCCACAGCCTCGTGTGAGGACACAAGACCCCTCCATCTATGGGCAGCACATGACAGCAGGGGGCTGCTATTAGAATGCCTCAGCAGATGACAGGCCCCTACGAACAGTCATATGGGTTTCAAGCCCATCAGGGAGTCCTCCCCACTGCATAGCAGAGCCTTTCCACACCCAGCCTTTACAGGCCTTTGCTCACCTCCTGCTAGAAGGCTGAATTTCCACTTCCCAAAGCACAAAGGTTGGGGTCAATGCAGGCACTGCACAGGAGTAAAACCTGGTCATCTGCACCCCACCAACCCCATGGGGAGCCCATTTGCTGTGCCCACCTGTGAGGGTCAGAGCAGGCCTGTATGGCACATGTCCCACGCAGGTCAGGGTGGGGGACGCACTTCTGCAACAGTTGAAATACCCCGGCTGTTCCCATTGCTCAGAGCTGACCCTGCAGCAGGTCTGAGGAACCACCAGCAACTACAACGCTGCAGGACCGCAGCACAGGGAAGCTCCAGCTGCAACTGGGGATGGGGATTGCACTCATCCTTCCCAGGGAAGCTGGAGAAATGTCTCCATCTGGTGCCCCAGGGGAATTACTGACCCTCAGCATCCCCTCCTGCAGAGACAGTTGAAGTCTGCTCTCATCTTTGGAAAAGTTGCTAAGACAATGGGGGCAAGGGGAGGTGTTTGCTGAGTGGACTTTGAGACCAAGCCAACCTGGAGCAGGCAGCCCTTGCTCCAAGTGCTTGCCCAGATACCCCAGTGAAGCCCTTGAACCTTCATGGAAAAGCCTATTTCCATTTAAAAGGGGAGCCTTTGGATACCCTCACTTAGAATCATAGAATCATAGAATAGTTAGGGTTGGAAAGGACCTCAAGATCATCTAGTTCCAACCCCCCTGCCATGGGCAGGGACACCTCACACTAAACCATCCCACACAAGGCTTCATCCAACCTGGCCTTGAACACTGCCAGGGATGGAGCACTCACAACCTCCCTGGGCAACCCATTCCAGTGCCTCACCACCCTAACAGGAAAGAATTTTCTCCTTATATCCAATCTAAACTTCCCCTGCTTAAGTTTGAACCCATTACCCCTTGTCCTGTCACTACAGTCCCTAATGAAGAGTCCCTCCCCAGCACCCTTATAAGCCCCCTTCAGGTACTGGAAGGCTGCTATGAGGTCCCCACACAGCCTTCTCTTCTCCAGGCTGAACAGCCCCAACTTCCTCAGCCTGTCTTCATACGGGAGGTGCTCCAGTCCCCTGATCATCCTCGTGGCCCTCCTCTGGACTTGTTCCAGCAGTTCCATGTCCTTTTTATGTTGAGGACACCAGAACTGCACACAATACTCCAGGTGAGGTCTCACAAGAGCAGAGTAGAGGGGCAGGATCACCTCCTTCGACCTGCTGGTCACGCTCCTTTTGATGCAGCCCAGGATACGGTTGGCTTTCTGGGCTGCGAGCGCACACTGCCGGCTCATGTTCATTTTCTCATCGACCAGCACCCCCAAGTCCTTCTCCACAGGGCTGCTCTGAATCTCTTCTTTGTCCAGCCTGTGGCTGTGCCTGGGATTGCTCCGACCCAGGTGTAGGACCTTACTTGCTTCTCCTCTCCATTTTATAAACCCCAATGGATGTCCCACTCTAACTCATGTGGGGGCCTTGGAGAGAGACATCCAAATCCCACCAAGTGCTGACCATGGCCTCCAGCTTAGTTCTCATGCAGGTATAATCACACGAGAGCACCTCTGCTATTGAAGACACGCTGAGAGACTTGGGCTTGTTCAGCCTGGAGAAGAGAAGGCTCTGGAGGGACATTATAACAATTTTTACATACCTAAAGAGGACTTACAAGAAATCTGGAGAGGGACTTTTTACAAGGGCATGTAGTGACAGGACAAGGGGGAATGGTTTTAAACTGGAAGAGGGGAGATTTAGATCAGACATTGGGAAGAAATTCTTCACTATGAAGGTGGTGAGGCAGTGGCACGGGCTGTCCAGAGAAACTGTGCTTGCCATCCCCGGCAGTGTTCAGGGCCAGGTTGAACGAGGCTTGGAGCAACCTGATCTAGTGGAAGGTGTCCCTGTCCATGGCAGGGGGTTGGAACTGGATGATCATTAAGGTCCCTTCTAACCCAAACCATTCTATGATTCTATGATACATTCATAGCCTCCTCTGGGCATCCCCAGCTCTGCACACCTCTGAAGGGAAAGAGACCATTTCTCATTCCTATGCCTTCTTAGAGCAGAGCTCACCCTTGCTGTAGAGCCCATTGGCAGGAGGGCACTGTGGCTATGAGCTGCTTTCACTGCTTTGACTTCAGTTTCTCTAAACTGGCTGCAGTCAGAGAGATTTCAACGTGATACTCTGCCCCAGCACCTCCCTCTGGCTGGAGCTCAGCAGGGAGAACTGAAGACATTCAGACAGCACTTCACAGGAGAACCATTTTAATTAAAAGCAATGCTCTGGTCAGCGGGGCACAGGCTTCTTTGGGGATGTAGGGAGGAGGAATAGACTGGGTGAGTGACGCCAGGGAATTCATGTCTGCTCTGCGCTAGCTCTGGACTCAACAGCTTTGCAAAGAAAGTGGGAGGCAGCAGGATGAGCTGGTGCTCAGCTCTCACGGGCCTCACCATGGGGCTGGTGCTCCTGGTAGTGCTTACAGTGCCCTGAAAATCCAGTGCAAACTGGGACACTCCCCCAAAGCCAGAGCATTTGTTCCTTCCTAATACCAATCCATCTCCAGGGGAGGAGGATGTCTGTGCGCTGATTATGGATGTTTGGGGGTACAGGGACCTCAGACCTCTGTCTCAGAAAGAAATGAAAGCTAAAAGCTCAGGAGAGCCCTGCACCATGTGGCTTATTGCAGCTTGGTGGGCAGCCACCTCAGCCACAGCTGCCATCGGGAGGTGGGAACAACCACTAGGTCTGATGTTCCTCTTGTTGACCTGCAAACCCTACCATGCTCTCAGCTCTGGTGGAGAGGAGATCTGTCACTGCCAGGGATGTACTAGGAGGAACAGAAACAACTTGCAAGTGGGAGTGGAGTTTGAGAAGGAAGGAATTAGGTAAGGAGATGTGTCCTCATGCTGAAGTGCAGGATCCACAGCGACTGGGAGGCTTGACAGAGGGCCAAGTCCTGGTGTCCATCTCAGGCTGGCCTCCCAGCTAGAGCCTATTCCAACCTGAGCAGCTGCAATCCTCCCACTTTCACCCAAGGTTTCTGTGATGCTCTGTAAAAAAGCTCCCAGACATCACACCGTGTGGTTCCAAATCACCAGGAATGTGTATCCTTCCAAACACCCCCCAGGTCTGTTTTCTGCTCCCGGGGCAGATGTGGAAAGAAACAGCCGGGCACTACCCATAGCCATACCCCTGGAGGAGTCGAGGTGGAGCAGCCTCCAGCCCAGCACAGGAGCAGGTGCCATGATAGTGAGCAGCGCCGTGTTCCTGTCACAGCAAGGATGTGCCCCGCCACCTCCCCAGCTCAGCCAGCAGCAGCCCGGCCGTGTGGAGCCACAGCTGTATTTGAGGTGAAGCAGGGAGCATTTCTAGCCCGCGCCACCAGTCACTCTGAAGAGCTCTGTTTGCTGATCAGCACCAGCGAGATGAAGGGAGCGTGGCGGGAGGATGGGTGGCACGGGATGGAGGTGGGGAAGCTGTGCCAATGTCCTCGGCAATGCCTGGCGAGACAGCGAGGAAAGGGGGGAGAGCGACTACGTGATGCTTTGCAGGGAGAGCTGATCTTATTAATAAAAGCTGCTTCTTCCCAAGGCCTTGGTAATCGCTCCTGCTGCAGATTATTTACAGCTGTGGAATTTAATACTCCAATGAACAAAGCTCCCCGAAGCAGAGAGGGAGTGAGCAGACTGTTAACCCTTCTGCATGGTACAGGGGCTTTTGGCTCGGGTTTGATGTCTCAGTGCTGTGGGCATGCTGAGTGGAGATACCAGCAGTGAAGGGAGCCCAGGGAGCAAGGGAAGGATGGATCCTGCCCTGCAGAGTCCAGCAGGTGTTTAGATACCCTCTCCTGCAGGCAGGACGTCGGCCTGGCTTCCCTCTCCCACTCGCTGCACAAAACACGCTTGCCTGTGCCAGCTCTGCGTGTGCTCTCAGCATCAGCAGCGTTTTGCTCGCACTCCTCTGAGGAGCCATCCAAGAGCAAGAGCTGGCACAAAGGAAGCGATGATGCCTCCTGTGCCCAACCCTGCAGCCTGCTCAGTCTGTGCAGAGACCACAGGGGTCTCTGCCCCTGCCCCAGCCCTTGACCTGCCCCAGGTCTCCAGTCTGCAGAGCAGGGCACAGGGAAGCATGGGTGGGGCAAGCAGAGCACTGCCTGGGCAGACACGGACTGCCCGGGCTTTCTGCACCCGCTCCCAAGCAGCGTGGTGTGGCCCTGCATGGCTGGTGCCGGTGAACCCAGTGCTGGGATGGCCCGAAGTGGCTATGTCCCTATGTCCTGGAGGAGGAGGCTGTTCCGGGGCAGACAGCAGGGGACAGGGCCGTGCCTGTTTTCCTGGAGAGGCGGGCACAGCCCTGAGCCTGAGCAAGGACTGCTCTTGTTACTCACAGCCAAGTGCTCGATGCAGGCCTCCTCTGTGCTGGTGCTGCATGCCCTGCGGAGCCGCTGGTCCTACAGCTTGCTGCCCAGCACCCTCAAGGCCTTCTCCAAAGTGCAGGGCTGGGACAGCAGCACATCCCACATGGCCAGAGCAGCGCTGCAGGCCCAGAGCACTCTGTCAGCAGGGGTGCCTCATCCACCACATGGTGCCTGGGCCAGTCCTGCAGCAGCCAGGCTCGCAGTCATAGCACGTGGCAGCCAGGGAGCAGCCCTGAGGCCTCCTGGCAGCACCCCAGCACTTACCCTGAAGCAGAGAGTAGCATCAAGGCCCTCCATGTCTGCTTTGGCGGGAAGGAAGAAGATGCTCCTAAAGCAGGCCTCTAAGAGGCTTTTCTTCTGCCCTCCAGTGCCATCTCCACTTTGCTGAGAAGGGAGAGAGGGGCCTGTCAGACCCTGGTGCTGGGAGCGCTGCCTCCTGCCTTGGGCAGCTGGGCACAGACCTCTGGAGCAGAGGTGCCCGGAAGGGACAGAGCCCGGGTGTGCAGGGAGCCCTGCCAGAAGGCGCCTCCTCCCTCCGTGACATGGCCCAGCCAGAGGACAGTCCTGGCAGGGAAAGCCTCTCACCTCTTGCTTTCGGGAGCAGCCCAGATGTGGCAGGGGCCTGCAGGACCCCTCTGCTCTCCCCTGCATCTCTCCACAAACTGCGAGCAGGGCAAGCACAGCCCCTCTGATGGCACCATCAGACTCTGCCTGGATGGGGGATGCCCCCGGCCAGGCCCAGGGCCATGGGCTGTGCAGAAGTGCCAGCCAACCCAGGAGCTGGGCACATACCTCAGCCAGGCGATGGCAAGCATGGCTTGCTGCCGCACCGCCATGTGCAGCTAGTCTGTGGCCTCCTCTTCCACCAGCGCCTGCAGAGCACAAGCAGGATGGTGCCTGGCGGCTGACAGCACCCACTGCCAGCAGACCCAGCACCAGGCAACAGGGCTGGAGGAGATCCTCTGCTCCCAGCCAAGCAGCAGCCCCCAGAGCCGCCCTGCTGCCAGGGCTGCTCAGCAGCACCCGCGGCCCTTCAGGCAGCTCAGTGTCTGCACACCCTGGTCCTTGCCTTCCCTATGCATGGGCCCTGGGTGTCCTCACAGTGTGCTGGTGCCTGGTGACTTGCCCCCTTCACCAGAGCAGCACATGTCGCCTCACCTGGATCTTCTCTGCCACCTGGAACTGGTGGTAGAACTCCTTCAGCTCCTGTGAGAAGCCCGCACCTCTGGCAGCTTTGCACAGGGTGCAGATGGTCTGTAGGAACTGCATCCTCAGGGCCTCCTCTTGGGCAGCTGGGGCAGAGACATGAACAGGCAGCATGAGGGGGGCACACGCGGCCAGCAGGACTGGAGCTCTGGGGCTGCAGTGCTGTGCAGGAGGCCTGGGGGAGCAGCTCTGCCCAGCCAGCAGCCCTGGTAGCAGAGCCGGTGACCCTGTCAGGAGACACAGGCAAGGCTGCCCTGGAAATGGCTGCAGTTACCTTGACTGAGCAATTCACAAAAGTCTGGATGAACTCCATGGATGCTTCCTCCTTTGTGCAGAGAGGCATCCAGCCGGGTGCAGCAGAGGAGGCACCTAGGAGAGGAGAGCAGGGAGGTCTATAGAGAGGGGGCAAAGGCAAACGCAAGGAGAGGAGGGAGCTCTGCCCTCTGTCCAGCCCCATGCCTGCTCCCCTACCTCAGTGTCCTTGTGCGTGTCCAGGCTACAGGGTGCCCAACAGATGGGCTGCGATGCTGACCATGGCGCAGCATTGAAAATCATAAGGGCACCAGCCGTATGACCTCACCTGCAGGCAGGCTGGAAAGGTCTCCATGCCCCACCAGTGCTGCCCAGCTCCAGGCCAGGAGTCTCGTCTGGCCCATGTCCCAGGGCAGGAGCCGGGGCCCCTCTGCTCCCTCCCAGCAACACTGCGGCAGTGCTGTGCTCCCTGCCCCTGGGACGCCCATACCAGTGCCCTGCTAACAGGATCCTGAGTCCATCTGTGGCTTGGGCACACGCAGCACGTGGGCCTTTGGTGAAGAGCTGCTCTCGTGGGTGGCCCTGTTCTGACAAAGGGATAGGGTGGGGAATGGGTTCAGGGAAGTGCCTTGACACCACGTGGCTGCTGGGGCAGCGGGGAACAACGTGGGCTGTGCTCAGGGCTCTGCACCAGCCTTGTGCTCCCACTCTGTCCTGTCACCATCCTGCTGCACACGGGGGTGAGGGATACAACCACGCTGACTTACACACAGTGCCCCGGGGTGTCACCAAAGGGCATGCACAAAGGGCACCTTGGTAACCCGCACCCAGCCCGTGAGGCGCAGGGTGTCCTTGTGAGGGGCACGAGGCCCGCTCCCCTCTGGACACTTGAGGCCCCTTGGGATGCCCTGAGCCACTTGTTTCCCTCATGTTACATGGGGTCTTGTTATGGCAAGATAACCAGAATGTCTCATGATGTCCAGAGCCAGAGCAGCCAAGAGGACTCAAAAAGACCATGAAAAGAACAACGTGCTTGCTGAAGATGGCATTAGATGACCAATGTTTTCTTGCCTGAGTCCTGTGTTTGAGATTAGGGGTTTAGGGAGGGTGGGACGCAGGGAGGAACAGCACCTGGGAGGGCTCAAGTGCAGGGCAGGCCCAGGCTGCGGCACTGCTGAACGCCGCGAGCTGTAGGAGGTGGCAGAGCGGGACCCGCAGCCCCTGCCCAAACGGCTGCGCTCCGGCTGGGAGCAGCGGCAGGCACGGGAGCTCCATGGGCTGCGGGCGCTCAGCCAGCTGCAGCAGCAGCAGCAGGACCAGATCCGCTGCCTGCTGTGCTCCAAGGAGGCTGAGCAGTGCGAGCTGCAGGAGGAGCCGCAGCAGCAGCAGCAGCATGCTGCCGCCCGTCAGGCACCGAGCCTGCAGCGGCCGTCGGGCAAGGAGCTGGCGGGAGGAGCCTGGAGCCGCGGCGGGGCCGCGCTGAGCTGCAGGACGTCCTCAGCTCGCTGCGCCGGGAGAGCAGCGAGGAGCAGCGGCCCGCAGCCGCTCCCCATGGACTGCTGCGGCTGCGGAGCCTCTTCTGAGCGCGTCTTGGAGCAGTTCGAGGGCGAGCAGCAGGGCTCCTGCGCTGAGCCCAGAGCCACGGCCTGTGCCGGCACGTGGTGCTTGACCCATTTCTGTTTCAGCAGCTTCGCAGTGACAAGGAGGGCTGAGAGGGCTTCAGGGCTTCCTGAGAGGCCTGCAGAGGCAGACGGGCATTTGGGGAGGTTGCGGACAGGGCTTGGGGCCCCAAGCCCTGGCCCCCAGCACCTGCAGAAACCTCTGGGGACTCTGGTGCTCAGGCCTTGGTGGCCATGGGCTGCTGCTCAGCCCTGCTGGACCACGCAGGGCAATGAAATGTCCCTGCCGGGTTCTCTGGCCTCCGTGGCGCCCAGGCCACCCCTGCAGGGTCAGCACGGCCCTCACAGCACCACTGCTCAAGTGAGGGATTTGTATCGTGGCCACACTCTTGGTCTCATCGCTCGTGTGCAACACGAGCGGGATCAGCTACTCCACACCTGCATCTGCCGCTTGTGTTTCTAAACCACCATGTGCATTAAGGGTTTGAAGATGCAGATGGAGAACTCTCTCACCTGGCTTGACTCCCTGTAGGGAGGAGGACAGGAGGACTTCAGCTACGCCACTCCCTGAGCACGGGTGTCAGCGTGGCTGAGGGGAGGGGGCTCAGGTCTCCCAGAGCCATCAGTCCCCCAGGGAGAAGCCGTGCTGGGCTGCACAGCCCAGGAGCCATCCCCATGAGAGCGCAGGGGCGTGAGGAGGGGCACGGCCCTGCCCAAGTGCTGTCCTCTGGCTGGGCCATGTCACGGAGGGAGGAGGCGCCTTCTGGCAGGGCTCCCTGCACACCCGGGCTCTGTCCCTTCCGGGCACCTCTGCTCCAGAGGTCTGTGCCCAGCTGCCCAAGGCAGGAGGCAGCGCTCCCAGCACCAGGGTCTGACAGGCCCCTCTCTCCCTTCTCAGCAAAGTGGAGATGGCACTGGAGGGCAGAAGAAAAGCCTCTTAGAGGCCTGCTTTAAGAGCATCTTCTTCCTTCCCGCCAAAGCAGACATGGAGGGCCTTGATGCTACTCTCTGCTTCAGGGTAAGTGCTGGGGTGCTGCCAGGAGGCCTCAGGGCTGCTCCCTGGCTGCCACGTGCCATGATAGTGAGCAGCGCCGTGTTCCTGTCACAGCAAGGATGTGCCCCGCCACCTCCCCAGCTCAGCCAGCAGCAGCCCGGCCATGTGGAGCCACAGCTGTATTTGAGGTGAAGCAGGGAGCATTACTAGCCCAAGCCACCAGTCGCTCTGAAGAGCTCTGTTTGCCGATCAGCACCAGCGAGATGAAGGGAGCGTGGCAGGAGGATGGGTGGCACGGGATGGAGGTGGGGAAGCTGTGCCAATGTCCTCGGCAATGCCTGGCGAGACAGCGAGGAAAGGGGGGAGAGCGACTACGTGATGCTTTGCAGGGAGAGCTGATCTTATTAATAAAAGCTGCTTCTTCCCAAGGCCTTGGTAATCGCTCCTGCTGCAGATTATTTACAGCTGTGGAATTTAATACTCCAATGAACAAAGCTCCCCAAAGCAGAGAGGGAGTGAGCAGACTGTTAACCCTTCTGCATGGTATAGGGGCTTTTGGCTTGGGTTTGGTGTCTCAGTGCTGTGGGCATGCTGAGTGGAGATACCAGCAGTGAAGGGAGCCCAGGGAGCGAGGGAAGGATGGATCCTGCCCTGCAGAGTCCAGCAGGTGTTTAGATACCCACTCCTGCAGGCAGGACGTCGGCCTGGCTTCCCTCTCCCCCCTGCCACAGTGCCTGAGCTGCCAAGCCTTCAGGGGAGAACT
Organism: Lathamus discolor; assembly: GCF_037157495.1. Taxonomy (NCBI): domain Eukaryota; kingdom Metazoa; phylum Chordata; class Aves; order Psittaciformes; family Psittacidae; genus Lathamus; species Lathamus discolor. The sequence goes on from NC_088888.1 coordinate 19,155,115, forward strand.
GCCTCTGCAGCTCGGCATTCGATGCCCTGGAGGCCCGTGTCCTCAGCTCACCCTCCTGCAGGTGTGGCCTCCTGGGGACCTGTCCCTCCTCAGCAAAACAGTGACAAGGCTTATCAAGGGCAACCCCACAGACTTGTGAAGCCAGTTAAACCAACTATTTACTGCTGCTAGCATCATGAAATGCAGATTCGAGGCTTTCTACAGCTTTCTAGGGCCTGATGGAGAACTGCCTAGAGCTGAGCATGAACCTCAGGAAACAAGACCAAAGATAACATCGACCATCCTACCACCTCCTCTCCTCACTTCATCCACCCCTCCGAGCAATGAGTTTTGTGCCATCAGTGAACTTAAGCCTTTCCCACCATTTTCCAGATGCACACAGGGGATCCTGGGCCTTGCTTTGAAGAACATAGACATGCCTAGGAGAAAAGCTCAAGTGGCTGGGCAGCACACAACCATTTTCTCTGGTCCAGGCATGCATGAATGCAAAAGCCCAAAAGCTCATCATGAAGTAAAAGCCCCTCCTGTGCTGGAGATGGATACCACGTTCCCAAGCCCCCTGTGCATCCCACACAGGTCGGACCAGACCATGGGGCAAAGTGTGAAAGTCAGTACAAAACAACCCCTGGGGGGTGGCAGGCTGGGCTCCCCTAGGGATGGCCTCAAGTGCAGTAGTAAGAAGCACACTCTGGGCTGTTCAGCTTTTGCCATCCCTGGTGAACCAGGAGTGGTCTGCTGTCATCAGGGTGCTGCTGCTAGGCCAGCAGTATGGGTTGAGCATCACTGACCAGGTTTGGCAAGACACGGATGTCAGGGAGCACCCTGGGATCTTCCTACCTCCTGGATGCAGGAGGTAGAACATGCTCTCCAGCAGTACATGTTGTCCTTAATGCTCAGCTGCTGTTCTCTCAACTGACAAAACATTGCTCATTTCAGAGCTGAGAAGGGACTGCCATGATTTCCAATCCCTGCATTGTATAGAACCAGAAATGGGAGGAAGGTTTATTTTTACATCCTCTGGGGTCAGACCCCCGTGTCACAAGCAACAGCAACAAATCCTTTAAGCCCAAGAGATGTATCTAATACAGAAACCACACTGGGATGCCATGGTCACAGCTGGAGTCCATCAGAGGAGGAGGTTTGGTGCAGAGACTGAGACACATGGCCACAGTTACGAGCTCCATGATGACACTTTTTGGGCAGGGGTGGATGTCAGCGATGTTACCCTACCTGGGAGGTTTCAGCTCTCAGGGGCTGAAGGTCAGCCACCATCCGCATTCATACTGGGGAGCAACAGTCAGGAAGCCCACCAAAGCATTGCCCTTGGTTTTGGTACGAGTATAGCCCCCACGAGGGGGACTGCTAAACAAGAGGTGGAAGATGAGAATTTCCTTGGTGTGCCCTGACCCTGACCTTTTCAAGCCCTGGGAGATTCTGGCAGAAAGAGCAACTAATGGGCTGTGAATGCAGCTTTACCTCCTCTCCCCACACACCATGGGCACACGCCTCTCCCCACACACCTGCCTGGGGTCCAGGTACTGTGGATCACCACTGGAATCACAGAATCACAGAATCCCAAGGGTTGGAAGGGACCTCAAAAGATCATCTAGTCCAACCCCCCTGCAAGAGCAGGGTAACCTACAGTACATCACACAGGAACTTGTCCAGGCGGGCCTTGAATATCTCCAGTGTAGGAGACTCCACAACCCCCCTGGGCAACCTGTTCCAGTGCTCTGTCACTCTTACAGTAAAGAAGTTCTTCCTGATGTTAACGTGGAACTTCCTATGCTCCAGTTTACACCCATTGCCCCTTGTCCTATCACTGGATATCACTGAAAAAAGCCTAGCTCCATCATCCTGACACCCACCCTTTACATATTTGTAAACATTGATGAGGTCACCCCTCAGTCTCCTCTTCTCCAAGCTAAAGAGACCCAGCTCCCTCAGCCTCTCCTCATAAGGGAGATGTTCCACTCCCTTAATCATCTTTGTGGCTCTGCGCTGGACTCCTTCAAGCAATTCCCTGTCCTTCTTGAACAGAGGGGCCCAGAACTGGACGCAATATTCCAGATGCGGCCTCACCAAGGCTGAGTAGAGGGGGAGGAGAACCTCTCTCGACCTACTAACCACACCCTTTCTAATGCACCCTAAGATGCCATTTGCCTTCTTGGCCACAAGAGCACATTGCTGGCTCATGGTCATCCTCCTATCCACCAGGACCCCCAGGTCCCTTTCCCCTTCGCTACTTTCCAGCAGGTCAACCCCCAACCTGTACTGGTACATGGGGTTGTTCTTCCCCAGATGCAAGACTCTACACTTGCCCTTGTTAAATTTCATCAAGTTTCTCCCCGCCCAACTCTCCAGCCTGTCCAGGTCTCGCTGAATGGCAGCACAGTCCTCTGGTGTGTCAGCCACTCCTCCCAGTTTTGTGTCATCAGCGAACTTGCTGAGGGTGCACTCAGTTCCCTCATCCAGGTCATTGATGAAAATATTAAACAGCACCGGTCCCAGCACCGACCCCTGAGGAACTCCACTAGTCACAGACCTCCAGCTAGATTCTGCGCCATTGACCACAACTCTTTGCCTTCTTCCTTTCAACCAGTTCTCGATCCACCTCACTACTTGATCGTCAAGCCCACACTTCCTTAGCTTATCTATGAGGATGCTGTGGGAGACAGTATCAAATGCCTTACTGAAATCAAGAAAAACTACATCTACCGCTCTACCATCATCCCTCCACCTAGTCACTTCCTCATAGAAGGCTATAAGGTTGGTCATACATGACTTCCCCCTCATAAAACCATGTTGGCTGTTCTTAATGACCCCCTCATCCTTGATATGCCTAGTGATGGAGTCAAGAATAAGTTGTTCCATCATCTTTCCAGGGATGGAGGTAAGGCTGACCGGTCTATAATTACCCGGGTCCTCCTTCTTGCCCTTCTTATAGACTGGTGTGACCTTTGCCATCCGCCAATCCTCAGGCACCTCGCCCGTTTCCCACGACTTACCAAAGATGATGGAAAGTGGCCTAGCAATGACCTCCGCCAGCTCCCTCAGCACCCGTGGGTGCATTCCATCCGGACCCATCGATTTACAGATGTCCAGTTTGCATAGCTGATCCCTAACCCAATCCTCATCTACCAAAGCAAACTCCTCCTTTGTCCTGACTCCTTCTGGGGCTATAGAAATCCGGGGCCCTCGGGGAGAGTCTGCAGGAGTAAAGACAGAGGCAAAGAAGGCATTCAGCACCTCTGCCTTCTTTATATCCTCTGTCTCCAGGGCACCCACTTTGTTCAGCAGTGGGCCTATATTGCCTCTTGTGTTAGTTTTATTTGCTATGTATTTGAAGAAGCCCTTTCTATTGTCTTTAACCCGACTAGCAAGATTGAGTTCCAAGGAGGCCTTAGCTGTCCTAATTGCCTCCCTACATCCTCTAACAACTGTCCTATATTCCTCCCAAGCGGCCAGCCCCTCCTTACATAATCCATAGATTCTCCTTTTCCACTTGAGTTTGCCCAGCAGCTCCTTGTTTAACCACGCCGGTCTCCTAGATCCCTTACTTGACTTCCTACTCATTGGGACGCTCCGATCCTGAGCTTGGAAGAAGCGGTCCTTGAATGCTAACCAACTATCTTGAGCCCCTTTACCGCCTAGTACACTTTCCCATGAGACTTCCCTTAGCAGTTGACTGAAGAGGCCAAAGTTGGCCCTTCGGAAATCCAGAACTGTGGCTTTGCTAGGTATTCTATTCCTCCCACACAGGATCCTAAACTCCACCATCTCATGGTCACTGCAGCCAAGGCTGCCATTGACCGTCACCATTTCGACCAAACCCTCCGTGTTGGCGAGTACTAAATCTAGCAGCGCTGCTCCCCTAGTTGGTACGTCCACCATTTGCATTAAGAAATTATCATCAATGCACTCGAGGAACCTCCTAGACTGTGAATGACTGGCTGTGTGAGTCTTCCAGCAAATATCGGGGTAGTTAAAGTCCCCCACGACGACTAAGGCATGTAGTCGCGAGGCTACTTCCAGTTGCCTGTAGAAAGCCTCATCAACTCCTTCGTCCTGATCAGGAGGTCTGTAATAGACCCCCACAACTGTATCACCCGTGCCAGTCTGCCCCTTGATTCGTACCCACAGACATTCCACTTGCTCCTCATCCAACCCCGGACAGAACTCAATACATTCTAGTTGCTTTCTCACGTAAAGAGCAACTCCACCACCTCGCTTTGCTGACCTATCTTTCCTAAAAAGGACATAGCCATCCATGACCACATTCCAGTCATGTGAACTGTCCCACCTCAGTACCCAGGACAGGAGGTCCACCGAGCCATCCACAGAGCTGCACTCCTTCAGCAGACCGAGGTGCCAGCAGAGCTCACCCTGCCATGTCATCAGGCAAGCAGAGGGATAGCCTCACTGTACAGGAGCCACGGGACCACCACATCCTTGCCTTGGCCTTGGGGAATACTCACGAGTGCCACCCCTTACTCCACACCCAAGTGCTGTGAGGCCGTAACTATGAAAAGCATCCCATTTGAGCTAGAGTGAGAAACGTACAACCTTGACCAAATGACCTTGGATTTGCTTCCCAAGCTCTGCCTTGGTCCATGTTGTATCCTGGGGCTTGAGTGTTTATTTTTGAAGAACCACATTAGTTTCATGGAGTTTACAGCCTTCAGACATTTTCAAACCAAGCTTGTCTTTCAGGTGCCCAAGTGACAGCCTGTCATTGGTGTTTGCACCACAACTGGGCACATCATTTCCCAACGTTTTGGGGAGGGTATGTGTGCTATTCATATTGAGCACACTCACCCTTCCTGGCACGGAGGTGAGTGCCCAGGTTCATTTTGAGCTGTGTTAAGCAGTGAAGCTTGCTGGTGCCCTGCAGTAATGAATTCCATGGGGCAATTTATGCTTTGGGTGAAAGGAAAAATGAAAGAAGCTAATTTTATTTCCTCCGCCAGACTGTTTGATTGAACGTCGCCCCTACTGCACATTCAGAGAGGGTGAATGGATGTGCCTCATGTGCTTTCTCCACATCCTTCTTTTTATCCTTGTCAGGAGCCCTCATTAATCTTCCTTCTCTCCAGGCTAGACACTCCTGAGCTTTCCAGTTCTGTTTTCCTGTTAGAGGTGTATCTGCTGCCAGCCTAGGAAAATTCCCATCCGCTACCCCTGACAGGTTCTGAGATAAGCTGGCTAGGCCGGCATGCACTAGCTCACTTGAGGTGCTACCACTGATTTACACAACAGCATTACGACTAGATTCAGTATCATTCACCACCCATTTCTTATGCTGGAGGAGAAACTACTCAGAAAATAAGCTGACAAGGCTGCTGTCAGTGCTAGCTCACTCACGGAAGAGCCCTTTGGGCAGTGACCACACAAGCTTCTACCTCTGGGCTCTGCCCTGGCAGAGGTGCCAGCACCAGAGTCCTCCCCTCACCTCCAGCTCTTAACCCCCTCCAGCTCTTGAGAAACTGGGTTTTCCAGTACAAGTGTCCAGCCCAAACAGTCTCCCTGATGGACACTCTCACCTTGTCCTTGTCTATCTTGAGCAGTAGTTGCAGGATACAAACAAGTGAGGCCCCAGATTCAGCTGTTTCCCAGTCCTCTTTGCTCTCCCTGCGTCATGCAGATCTTAAGCAGCACAGCCACATCCAGAAGAGAAACAGCTAAAAAATGACAGCCCTCATTGTCTCATCAGAAGGGCTTGGCAGGGTCCTCCCACTGCCTCTCTGCGAGTGGCCGGGTGGAAAATGCTGCTCAGCCTGTGAACCCCGCTCACCGCCTGAGGCTTGGCAAGCCTCAGGGAAAGGGATTTGGCATCTGCCTCTAGGTGAATGGCCCCGGCAGCGGTCTCAATGCATTTTGAGGGGTTATTTTGCATCAAGAGATTGGCCCAGCTCCAGGCTTCCCAAGAGACCCAGGCTGTGCCTCCCCACTGCCCACCTCTGCCTCCTGCTTTGCAGCCCACTGCCACACAAGAGCCAGTACCCCACTGCTGGGCAGGGCATTGTATCCCTCTTCTCCCTGTCACAAGCAGCTACAGCCCTGTGGGAGTCACAGTGCTGCTCGCAGAGCCCTTTTTCCATTGATTTCCCCAGCCCAGCTTGCCCTCACCAAAACAGGACAGGGTTAGCTGTGACCCTGCTGTGCCCGGCTACTCAACGCCACTTCATGGAGACAGGACTCAGCCCCCATCGGAGTTCCCTGGCTCTCACTGGGTCTTTCCCCAATGGACCTGGTCAGGTTGGGTCACTCCAAAGTCTTCATTTTCCTCCTCCTCAGTGGCCGTGGCTCCGCTGCCTTACTGTGGGCCGGCGGCTGGGGAACGTGCTGACGGAGCGAGATTTGGGCTCTGATACTTCAGTCAGGCAGAGGGGCCCACCGAGTGAGTGGCATGGGGGCTATGGGGGCAGGCTGCCAGGCACACCACCATGCCCACATTGCCACCTAGCCTCCAGCTCTGGGATGTGCAGCTCGCCACCCTCACCCCTGCCAACCGATCCGAACCAAAGTTCAGCCTCCAGCTGCATCGGCTCTGGTTCGGCAGGTGTGATGTCAGCTGTCTTCCCCTCCTCCCAGCCCCCAAAGTCACTAACTGCCTCCCTCAGCTCTGTGGTCCATCCACCCTCTGGCACAGGGCCACAAGACAGGGCCGCCTGTCTCTCAGCCTCCATCTCCAAGCAGATGGAAGACATCAGCTCCCCGCTTCATCCCTCTATGATAACGTCTCGCCTGCTTCCTTCTGGGGACACCCCTTCTCACGGCCAGCTAATCCCCAGTGCTCGCCTGTCTCTTTCCAGTCCCCAGCCCTCACTAGAGAGCCCCATCACATATCTTTTCTGGGCAAGCGTCTCCCTGAAGGCCATCTCTTGCTACCCATGCAGGATGATGTAGAAAAAGACCCCTTTCCCCCATCTCCCATGGAAGAATGTCTGAGCACAAAGTCCCCACTGTCACTAGGGGAATAGGCACCCTCTTGGGACCTTCATCTGATGCAAACCCTGGATCCAAACGCATGGGAACAGACCCAGACCCAGGGACCCTCTCAGAGCTGACTAGGGAAGCACATTTGTAACTGGGCAAGAAGACCCTGGGAGGACTCTGCCTTTGGCTTCTCCTTCCCTCTGCAGAGGGTGGCAGCTCCTCCAGAGGCTGCCCAGGAGATGAGAGAATTCCTCTTACGCACCACCTCATGCTGGGAAATTTTCCCATTTACCATATAAAATCCTGTTAATCACAGAATAATACACATAACTAGGAAGCAGGGGAAAGAATGACCTTCTGGCAGCAACTGAGGTGGTGTTCTCTTTTTCTTCCCTCCTCTAAGGGAATAATCTCACCAGCCTGCAGCCATCCTTCAAGAAAAGGATCTGCAAGAATTGCTACCCATGGAGTACATCACATCTGATTTCCTAGCAGGATGGAAATCACAAGGAAAAGCCTTCCATTTGAGGAGAGCTCAGTCTCAGGATGCCAAAAGAGGATACTACATGCTGGAGCCCAGGAAACCCAGCAGCTGCTCCTGGGACACCACTGCCTTGCTGCTCAGAAGGCTCTGACATGTCCAAAGCAGAGCTGGGCCAGCTGGAAGTCAAGAACAAGCAGGTATTTCCCCCTGTGCTGAAACAAAAGAGAAGACCTGGCAGTGTTCAAAGCCAGGTTGGACAGGGCTTGGAACAACCTGCTCTAGTGGAAGGTGTCCCTGGCCATGGCAGGGGGTTGGAAATGGATGAGCTTTTAAGGTCCCCTCTGACCCAGACCACTGTGATTCTATGGATACAGGGTGTGCTCAAAGAAAAAGAGAGCCGTGAGAACCTACATCAGCCTAGGCCACTGGCAAGGCACTGTCCATCTGCTCCTGCCTGTGCAGCGCAGATGGATGGTGCCAGAGCAGTGCTGGGACAGTCACGGGCTGACCATCCTGCAACCGTGGTGGGGTCAAATTCAGTGGGATGGCTGGGAGCAGGCTAAGGTCATCCACAAGCTGGGCCTTTTCCCCTCAGAGAGATGCTGCTGCAGGCAGCACCTGGAATTTGCAGTGGGACAGGGATTTCTGCCAAGGCTGAGTTCCTTGTTAGGGAAAGACAGGTAAAAACTGCAGGACACACTCTATGGGATATGCTTAGCTCAGCTGTCTTCATGTCTGCTTATTAAGCTCCGAGGTTAAGGATTTAGTTCCACGTATCAGTTTACTTAGAAATAAAGCATCACTTCACATTTTAATCCCAAGCATGCTGCATTGTCTTGCCCGCTTCCTCTTGTGCCCTCTCCCCAGGACCTCTTCCCCAGTGAAATGCTGGAAAGTTATTAGCAAATATTCTGTGAAATATTTAATATCCAAACAGCAGGGTCTGTGCTTCCCAGGAGACTCATAGCCCTTATGCTCAGGACAGGAAAAACAAGGATTGTTTGCAGGCCCTTAGGTCCTACTGGGAGACGCTTCAAGGCTGGAGTTGTTGCCAAGCAAAAACTTCACAGTAAAGCAGCCCTTTAGACGAGTTATAAGGTATTCCAGCTTGGGATGGACTCCTCTTTCACTGTTCCCACAGCCTTTACCCAGAAACAAAGGATATTTTGAAAGTATATTTTGCAGCCCTACATTAGTGGAAGCCAGCTTCTTTTTCTGTTCTCCAAAGGATTTAATTGAGGATATCTGAGCTCCTGCAGAAAGGCATGGCAAACATGTCAACTGGCTTATGATTATCATAAAAACCATATAAAAGTATTTGTTTATGTGTTTATTGGGGTTTGGGACTTTCAAAGGTTGTGGAAAGTTTTGTAAAGCAAGACCACAGAGCTGTTAAGTGGCATAAACACCTTCCCTAATAATGCATAAAAGCATACACCCCTTTTCCACTCAAAATACTTAAGCCAGCTGGAGGGATGAGCTGTGAAAAACCTAGAACATACCTCAAGAGGGCTGTGTAGATTCATCCGCCGACGGCAGGGCACAGAGCTGACTTTCCCACCCCTTCGCCTAACTCGGGTAGATCCAGCACTCTGCAGCCCTGCACGGAACTTCACCGGTGCCAGGACGGGACCCGCGCTCCCAGCGCTCCCTAAGGCCCCTCGGACCTGAGCAGCGCCTGGCTCAGTCCCATCCCTCCGTCAGGAGCCCGGAACGGACGCCGCTAGAGGGCCCGGGCGGCTCGCTGCAGGGGCCGGGGCAGCTGCCGGGGCAGCGGCCGGGGCCGGGACCGGCCCCGCCCGCTCCCCACTCCCGCAGGGCGGAAATCGAGCATCGCCAAAAGACTGAGGAAGCCGCTCAGCCCTCCCGAAACTGCCCCGGGATCAGCCCAACATGATGCGGCAGCACACTGAAGCAGGGAGAAAAAAGCAGCAAGCGGCGCCCGAGCAGTTGGAGCGCGCCATGGAGGGAGGGAGGCCAGTCAACACCCACTGCACACACGGTTTGTTCATCATCCTGCTTAGCTAAATGGCATCAGCATCACCTTTGACCACATCAAGTTCCTCCTGGAAGTCGACTGCACTAAGATACATTGGAAAGACTGACAGCAGCCAGGCAAGCGCCTGCTCCACTGTTATGCCAGTGGGCAGACACCTATGAGGCAAGCACGCCAACTGCTTAAAATGCAATGTCTGAGGGGTTCAGAGCAGCAGACCCAGCATCCACTGGCCCATGGACAACAGCAATCAAGGAAGATGCTGCCAGCAGCAGCTGGTTCTGCTTTCCCACAGACCTGGGCAGCACATGTGTTTGATCCCCTCTAGTTCACAGGGTGGGACAGTGTCATTACTTAAACATCAAGACTGAATTTAAATTCAAAGTATCTCTTATCTGCATTACCTGGAATCATGGAGAATGAGGATTCAGGACTCAACTCTTCCATGGGCAATATGGATTCCACAGCAGGGAGTGTGGGGCAGATACATCTGCCAGAGTAACTCTTTAAAATGTGGAATAGCTCAGCACTGAAGTCTTCAGATATTCATATAGGGCAATGCAGGGCAAAGGTAAGGAGCTTTCCCAGCTCAACAGGGAGGGTATGTGGAAGTACGAGACACTGCCAGCTGCCACTAGACGTGTGAGGAATTGGCTGAGGGGCCCCAAAGTTGGCCAAAGTCCTGTGGGCTGCATCCCTCTTCCCCACCACTATTTCTAGGAGTGCTCTGCCCCCCGTATTCCTTTACCTGCCATGAGCACAGAGTTTCTGAATCCAGCCCTTGCACTACTCAGAGAACACAATTTCCTCAAGTTGGCCAGGTGGAGAGCAGTCTGCATCTCAAACCTACCCGATTCACCTCCCCTTCCTACCTTTGCTTCCCCATCTCTGGCATATCCTGTTCAATCACACACCACTGAAGTTTGTAGCCCATCGTGCTCTCCCAGTTCTGATTACTCCTTAAGACTTTTCTTAGTCAAAGACATAGAAACTTATCCTTTTATTGAATGGGGCCAAGGCACCAACAGTTCATTATGTAACTCTTCTACTCTTATATGTGAATCTATTTTGCAGACCCCATTGGAGTAGGGACCGTGCTTTGTGCCTTGTTCCTGGGGAACCGGGAAAGGCAGAAATACAGAAAAGAGAGCATGAGCAGTACAAAACAGGAAGGATTTTCATGTTCTCATTTTAATGATTATAGACACACTGCAGATGTTCTGTGAAATAAATCAACCTTCTTTTAGAGCAAAACAAGGTATTCCAACATTTAAATCAGTTGCCTGCAATTGTTATACATGAAGAGACTCTTGACAAACCTCAACTTTTTCACTTTTTACCATTTTCTTTCTAAGAAAAGGACCAAGGAACAGCTACTGTATGAAAGCATATAAACACAATTGCCAGACACCTTTCTTATCTTTCATACAAAGTTGTGGGCAATGGCCAATATTTTGGAGAACTCTCCTTCTCTCTGTCGCAGGGTATAAGGTATTGGTGTTTTTATTCTAGTCCCTAATGGATTTCCATTGTCATCTATGAGTACCACATTGTTGGAATCAAATCTAGGCGTCATGGTGGGACCAGGCATCTTGTGCCCCACAATTATAGCCTTCTTCTTTTCTCCTTTAATAGCCAGAAGGATCTTGTCTCCTACTTTGCCAACCCCAGTCTTGTTATACACATGGATACATTTTGGTGGCCGGTGGTAGGGTGTGTTCCCCAAGGCGCTGTTGTCCACCACTCGCACACGGGTGAGCTTCTGTATTGCTTGGCATGCTCCAGTGATACTAGCAAAAGACAGGAAAGAGTAAGACAGATCTCCCTGGTAATCCTTAGGGAGCAAGGGCAAACCCAGCACAGGATCTTGTCATTACACAAACCACTCACAAGGCGCCAGCAACAAATCCATACCATATGGGTGACACACTGACTGCATTCAATGTGCTCTTTGAAAGCCAGATGCTACTTCAGGCTTTGCACTCTCTTCACTAAATGTCAAACATAACAACCGTTCTACTTTGAAACACGACTAAAAGATGGCACGAAGAGTGGCTTGCATTTACTGGGCTTTTCAGTGACTGCAGATGATTTCATTCAACTTCAATTACAAGCAAAAAAAATGTGCCTGTTTCTGCTATAAACAGCCTACAGGAAGCTCTGGCTCAAGTCAGACTCTTTCAATCTTGTACACAATCCCCAGTGATAAGGGTTTTTTTGACCAATCTTCTCAGTGAAGTCTGTAAGGGTCTCCCATCTTATTCTGCTCTCAGTAAGACACCTGAGGTCCTGCTGTGGCTGCTAAGCTGCCAGTGGCTAGAACCTAACAGATCATCACCTTCCCCATGTGGGAGGAACCCAGAGACACATTCTCTTCTGTATCTGTTTGCTCTGTGAGATTATCAGAGTAAGAAACAACAGAAATAAACTGTACGATACTACGTTATTAGAGTTGACTCTGACTATGCTTAGGAACAGCAGGAATAAACTGAGAAACAATTCAACCTCCTTTACAGGAACAGCTATTTGTTTATCCAGTAAGCTAAAATTCAAGCGATGTGTTGTTTGTCTTCAAAGAAGGCCCAATCACCAACCATCAGAAAAGCAGGAAGATCCTTTCTACTGGTGAACAACTGATTTGCAGGAAGGCACCAGAAACATGCTGGCCAGGCAGCTGCAGGAATGCCAAGCTGCTGTCAGCTGAACTAGTCAAATAAACAGTATATGGAATCAACCTAACCGTTCACCTTGTTTTGCAGAGCAGAACTGTCTACAGTATATAAAAATCAATGGAGATCATCACCCCTTCTAGAAGACGAAGGACGTGCAATTGCAATGCTGCCTAAAAGAAGACGAAGCCACCCCGTGTATCAAACACAGTGTGGATGTTCATCAGTTGAAGCAGGCACTTTCACATCCAGTAAAGGAGGGCCAGCTGGGTCAGTCTGTATTAGTCCAACTGCTGCAGAGGTCAAGTGCTGCCCTCAAGATTTGCTTCCTAGAGCAGAGGCCTACCCCAGCTTTCCCCTACAAGAGGACACCTCTCTTCTCTCTCAGAAGTCACTCACCTCTGCAAGAAGCCACCCTCTCCTATCCCCTGGCAGGGATGTGGTATACCACACTCTATCCTCTGCCTGTCAGCTGTGGCTGCACAGCAGGGAAAGCAGAAAGGAGGAGTCTGGAAAGGGACAAGAGTGTTGTCACAAGAAGGAGATGAAGAAACCTAGATGGGCCAAATGCACAATGAAGCAGTAGGAAACAACTAGAAGTGTGATTGCCTGGGTACCACTGGACAAGATTAACAGCACAAGGAGGACTTTTTTCTTTCCTCTTTCTTCATTTCTACCACAGTTTTGAAGCAAAATCCCATCACAAAGGAAAGGTTTCCCCATTAAGACTGCTGACATCTCGCTCACCTTTGTGGACTTTGTGTCCCTCTCGCTGTCAGCATACATAGCTCCTTGAAACTTCTACTGGCCAATGCTCTCATGCAACCCATTTACAGAGAAAGCCAGTATAACTTAGGTACCTCCTCAACATAGCTTCTGGGACTACCACATAACCTAGCTCTGAGCATTGTCTTAATACCCTCTCCACAGCACGGTCAGAGGAATAACTAGTCTCATCCTTTAAACTAAACCCCTGACCTTTTAAAGAGTTATACGCTAGAGACTCCCCATACCTGTAAGGAATGTACTGTGCAATTAGGCTCTAAGCTTTGTGCAAGGCATTGTAAAATATGAGGTCCATACATTTAAGAAGTTTTACATGCCTTGAGCTTGGAACAAGGACCTAAAGAAAAATAACAAAATGGGCACTGGTAAGGTACAAGGAAATAATTTTTCAGGTTACTTTTGTTCTAAATACCTGAAATTATAAACTCTGGAATAATTTTAAATATATAACTGGTGCTGTATTCAGCAGGGTCTGGCTGTTGCTTATTCGCACTTGGCTGAAAAACACAGGCACTTCCAACTTCTGCTTGCAGGCCACTGCATTGCCCTCAAGGCCTATAAGCCATATGAAAATGCAGAGTTCAGACCACATTCAGACTGCCAGGAACCTGCCTATGTTGTGTTTGGGCTCACTTTGCAACCTGGGAAGAGAAAACTGAGAGATTTTTTAATTATTATTACATTATCCTTTTTGAATCACAAATACTTTATCTTATGGTTGACCTACTTAACAGCACCTCCTTCAATCAGAAAACTCTCCCAACAAAACAAAAGCAAGATTTGAAAAGTACCTCAGGTGCCGCTGGATCACCGTACTGCTTAGATGGGTTAAGGACAAACCCAACCGCCTGTTCAAGAGAGCCATTTGGATTCTGGTAATCCACCCTGCATAAGAAACAAGAGAATTATGAACTCTGGAAAATGGACAGAATTTGTTTTGCTTCCTTTCCCTTATGTGAATCACACACTAGAGCCTCAGCACCTCTTTAGACACTGCAATCCACAGCACAAGGAGTGGTAACAAAGCAGCATGCCGCAAAGCAGACCAAAAATTCCTGCCTGAATTTCAGAGACAATATAATTCAGATGTGTATACTACAAAGCTGGATTCAGTATCACTGCATTGGAGTTGCTTGCACACATAAGTAAGGACTCTTCTGTGTAAACTGTGAACCATTTAGCAAGCAGCAGGTTTGAGAATTTCAGACGTTTAGTTTAGAGGCTGCAGTGACCCACCATAGTTACTTGTAAGAGTTACCAGTGTTACCTATAAAACAAGCAAAAAGCCAGAGACACCCTGCAGATTGGCACTAGAGCTTCAAGAAAGAATTTGCCAGACAAGAAACAAAACAAAGTTCCGTAGGCGAGGGCATGCTCTCCCTTAGCATACATAAGGTGCTCGGCAGCCTATGGTTAGGGACCAGGATCATACCTTTGCCAATCTTGCCCTGCTAAGGCTGTGCAGATCAACCAGCTCCCTCCAGCTTTACAGTGCTCAATTCAGCCAAACCAAAACAGTTCCCAGACTGCAGCAGAGCTGGGCTACAGGGGTGACCTCTGAGTGTTCCACCCCCTCTTCCCTGACTACATCTATGGCTGTTCCTTAACCTCATTCTGTCAGGCTGATGGCAACCAGCTTGCACACGCAACCACAAAGGCTTATCTGGACACAGGTCACCTTGACATCGGGTAGGGAGTGATGACCCAGGCAGATCCAAGAGAAGGGAGAAAACAACACAGGCCAGAGCCAGTCCTCTTTCAGGCCAGCTTAGGTAGAGCTAAGACTGACTGCAACCACTGCTGTGTGACACTGCTTGCTTAGGCCTTGGCAGTGCACTCAACACATGCTCTGCTTCTCTCCTTTCTAAAGTAAACATTAAAAAGTCATTGACCTCTTATCTCTCTTTGCCAGTTCTGATGAGCCAAACTGTAGCAGTACATTGTAAAGCCATTTTCTTTTAACTCTTCATTTTCTTAACTCTAAAGAGTTAATATTTCTAACTTTTAAACCTTTTTCTTACCATTTTCTTAACAAAGCTGACCTAACGTTTCTATAGGGGAAAAATACACGCACAGAGCCTTCTGACAAATGACACCACAGCTGGTTTTATTACAACTAAGTAAACCCCAATCTAAATCTTCCCTCTCCCTCTACTGTTTTTATTTTTCCCAGGTGTGTTGTGTTTGCTTGCTTGGGGATGTATGTAATTTTTAGGGTTTGCAGTTGTCCTACAGAGCAAGCTAACACTGATAGCCAGATGAACAGCACTGGAGATGTGCACCACAGCAGTCCTGTAGCAGTGATCCCTGAACAAAGCACATGATTTGCAGCAAACCATCTCACCTGTCATACAGGCAGGTCTGGAAGAGAACTGCAACAGCCAAAGATGTGCTAAACAAAGATACTTTTCAGTGGGGTTAGACCTTCACATGAGTTCAGAGCCTCCCTTCAGAGCTTGCCTGCACTGTGCCCCCTCTGAAATGAGACTCCAAGAAGGCTGTTTTTGCCACAGCTCCTTACCTCACTGTGTAATCCTAATGAAAACAAGGCCCTGTGGTATTTACAGTGCTGCTGGCAAACAAGGTGCGATTACCTGGCCATTCCTGCTGCCAGGATTTCTACACAAGTTCAACTACATTGCCTCGCTATAAGCCCACACTCTGTGTTAACAGAAGGCAGCCCGTGTCCTGCTCTGTGCTTGGGCATACCATCTCCCTCCGTGAAACTCAAACTCAGTAATACTGCTCCTACTACCTCCACAATCACACTGAGGCTTTGAATCCCTCTAGAAAACCCAAAGAGCAACAGCAGGTTGGCCCGGCTGTTGTCTTTGACAGACACTTCCTGGGGAATCCAGCCATCCGAGGCACCCCTGTCTCTATTCCCCTGGCAGGCATGGTGGCCTCAGTGGCAGGACAGGATGGGCCTCTTCATCCTCACCATTACATAGGCTGATGGGAGAGGTCTGCTGGCTCATGGCAGGGCAGGTACCGGCACGCACTATGCCTTTGTCACGGTGACAGCAAAGTCAGGCCCAGCATAGCAAGATGTGCTTAAGGCAGCATGTCAGAGTCCTAAAGCGCCGCCTAAACTCCGAACTCATCCCCGCTCTGGGGAGGAGTCACCATCTGTTCCTACCCTGTGGCAACAGTGAAGGTTTGAAGTTTA
The DNA here is from genome assembly GCF_037157495.1 of Lathamus discolor. Taxonomy (NCBI): domain Eukaryota; kingdom Metazoa; phylum Chordata; class Aves; order Psittaciformes; family Psittacidae; genus Lathamus; species Lathamus discolor. The sequence continues at coordinate 19,171,158 of NC_088888.1, forward strand.
AAAACTACTAGCAGGAGCATCAACAGCATTAAATGCCCAAGGACTGTTTATTTTTCCAGATGACTCAGTACCCCCTTCTTTGCTAAGAATTATTCCTCAGCACATTAAGATGCGTCACAGGCTAAGAACCTTCCTATGATTGATTATTTGGTATGAAGCATCCTGTTAGGAACTGAGTAAACAGGGGGGATGCTTCCAATTAGCATGAAGGGTGGAGGGAAGAGAAGAATGCACCTGTGGCATGAAGTACAGCATTCAAGGGTGCAAGTAGGTTCACAAAGAGTGAATCACATCTTCAGCTATTGTAACATGCCAGCTTTTCTTCTAGAAAGTTCGGGTCTGTCTCCAGGTGCTCCTTAACCAGACCCAGTTGTGACTTACTCCCTCAGCAGCTGCGAGCTTTCTCTCTTTTGCCTTCTGTTTTCCCCTCTGTGGAGCAGCTAATTACCAAACTAAACTCCAAAGGGCACAGAAGCCACTCACAGTCACGCTGGGTGCTGCGACATGAATGATCCAAGTTAGTGCCAAAGTTGAAGAGCTGCTATAAAGCGAAGACAGCTATCGGCCCCAGCACACCCAGCGCCTCTCTCCTTCCCCACGCTGCCTCACACCATTAGGCCTTAAATCGTTCGGTACTTAATCACTTATGCACTCCTGCCAAGGAATTATCTTGAAAAGGACTCCTGGAGGTCATCTAGTCCAATCTTCTGCTCAAGCAGGATTAATTTCAGAGTCTTTGTGCTAGTGAAGAGCAGTGGTTAAACAGATGCTACCCTAAAATGAAAGGCCCAGTACAAGGACAACTGATACAAACGTCAGCCTCATGTAGCTGCACCAAAGCAGTGATACAGAACTGTGCACAGAAACAGCTGGTCCTACGCTGCTGCCCCTAAATTCTAGCAGTGGCTCTGTCTCGTGGTCAGAGAGACTAACTTCTTAAACCAGAATCAGAGACACTGTGCTTCTCTCCACTCCACATACCTGTCAAAAGTTAGCACAGACCTCAGACAGAATTTGTAGAAAGATTCAGAAGGAAGGTGTTTATTAATCAAATATCACTGAAATGACTCAATTTCTACTTTACTGAATAAATCTGAGCACGCAATAATGTGCTGGAGCAAACACTCCCTTCTTGAGGGCCCTTCAGCCTCACCCCATTCAATCCAGCAGACCAACACCAAATTTCAGCACTGCACAAGAAGAAACTCTTCACCAGTTATAAACCGCTGGAAGTTAATTAACCAATGTGCCACTTTCAAGTGCCATAATAAAGCTATCACCTTCACCCTTTTTCCTTCAGATGAAAGAACTAACTTACACTTACCACAATCTTGAGTGGCTTTTGAATGGAGGAATGCTGGAGAACTCCATTCCAGCTCACAGAAGCAGGCCACATACCGTATTTTCGTCAAACATGCGCAAATGCACAAGCTGGCCACCTCAGGGAGCTGATACAAAGCAAGGACATCTTCCAGATAAGGAGAACAGGATTACATACTCACTTGGAAACTACATCAGGGCACACAGTACCAGGAAAGGAAGGTCTGTGTCCCCCTGACACACATTTTCGTCACCTCTTATGCTGGCTTTAACATACATGTAGTTCCTTGATCCAACTCACCCCACAGCTGTGTGAATGCTGGCGCAAGGGAATGTGGCAAAACCTAAGACCAGAATTTCTTTCACTGCCAACCCAGATTTATATTATGACATTATCTCTGGAGAAACACCAGGAGATGTGGACAAGAAACGGATCTCTTCCATTCCAAAAAAATACTGATGTGCCTCACAAGAATAGTCTGTATGAATGTGCACTATTAAGACAACGATGGGAGCTCATAAAAGGTCTCTGAACACTCAAGAGGCCAGTGCAATGGCTCTGACCAAGTCTTTATGAGTGGTGTATATTTTAAAAACCAGTTGAGGTACCATTTTTACCCTGCCTGCGTCCTAGAGTAAGCATACTGTTAAATAGTTGTTATCCAACAATCCCGTATTAGCTCCCTTTTTAATCACAAATTTTGGAAATGACCCCTGCTCCCTATATTCCCAAAATCTGTCATTTCACAACCATTCAACTATTTCTTTACTTCTTTCTTCTAGTAACTCATCCAAACAGGCCCCAGAGAAAACCAATGGATGCTGCAAAGCAAATGCCGAGGAGTACTACTCAAAGCCTGCTGTCAAACATACAAAATAAAATAGGGAAAAATATTCTTGACTTTAATAGCAGTAACCTGATCTGCACAGTCGAACAGTGGGGGCCAACATCCCCTTTATTCTCCTAAGAGAGCAAAACAGACATGCTCCAGGCACCACAAAGATTTTAACGGCATCTGTCATCCATCAGTAGAATGCAGGAAATAAATCCAAGATATGTGCCATGCAAATACCTAAACCCCTACTCTGGCACTGTGGGTTTATTTATAGACCGTCTGCCAGGGTGAGCTACCAGAGCCAAGTGTGAACTACAGGACTCAATCCATTCACGACTCTCCTCATAAAGGAAACGATGTGATTAAGGGCATGTGTGTGTGTGTGTGTGTGTGTGTGTGTGTGTGTGTGTTAAAAATACACAAGATATTCATTACCAAGACACAATTGGTTTTACATTAATGACAGCCAGAAAGGCCAGGATTCACAAAGAGGAATTAAGTCTTTTCGAATTCCATTTATGAATAAAATTAGCTATTAAGTAGGATATTTATTGATCCAAGTTACCAACAGAAACTCACTACAGGTACATCTGTTAACAATTTTAAAGCAAAGCACACTAACCTCATTTCCCGAATCACAATCAAGAAAGGCAGATGAAAAAGAAGAGCTGAATACCTTTACTGGAAAACTTACTTAAAACTTCGAAGTATCCAGGCAACCCAACTCTAAGGTTCTTATAGCTCTTACCATTCTATTACCCAAGCACCTTAAACCATTCTATATATTCATATTCACAGCACTGTACTAAAATACAGAGGAATTACTCCCAGTGCACTGGCAGGAAATTAAGCTACAGAGAGGACAACCTGTGTGAGGTCAAAGGAAAGGAGCAGTAGAGCAGGTACTTAACCCCAGAAGCTCTGCTCTGGTCTGTGGGGCTGGAGGTGAACCCCATTGAGGACACTCCCTGTCTCTCTCTGCCTTCTGGAATTACATGTGAATTCAGAGAACTGCCCACACTCCTGTAACTCAATGCCGCTATCACCTCTCAAAGGTATCTTCACTAGCTCTGACAGTATTGAGGTCTCAAAAACAGGACAGGTGGCAAGCCATAAGGCCAGATTCTGCTCCCAGCCCTGGTCTGGGCGACCACGTCCCAGCCAGCAAGGTGCGATCACAAACCAGACAGCAGCAACCACACTGGGGGGAGCTGTGGCAGGGAGAAGGACAAAAATCAGGAAGGGAAAAAAGGTGGAGAGCTGTGGCTCAACCATTAAAATAAAGCCAAGAACCACTAACCTGAGTTACTTGTTCACAGAACAAAGAACGATAGTGGCTCCAGGCCCTCCTGATAAAGCCATACCAGAAAACAATGCCTAACAGACAGAATTCAGGCTTAAGAAAAAGCTGCCCTGGAGACAAAGGCACATTCATGGTACAAGACAGCAAAGAGCTACCTGCAGCTTTGCTGGAATAAGCCTCTCTTCTCATGCAAGAACTTCCCCTAATTCAGTTTCCTTCCTTCCAAACAAGACCCTCCTAGGTAAGATAGGAGAACTCTCAAACCAGGGAAGTGAACACAGCTCAGATGAGCATTTGTATCCTGTGTATAAAGACTGTATGTCTGCTTTTACTACAAGGAGTAAGCTTTACACACTTACAAGAAATCCATCATGATGTCTTCTTCCCCAAATTGCCTCCCCTTACTCACCGAACCTCCAAAAGTGTTTTCTGGAGACCAACCAGCAAAGCCCAGGCTAGCACCCACACTTCCCGAGTCCCCATGACACACACGAGTAAATGCCACTCTTGTCAGGACACAGGAATTTTGGTTTAACTTTGCTGCATGACTACTCATACCTATCTATCCACAAGCCTAATCCCGGCAGCTCAGCTCCATGTGGATTCTGAAACAGACACTGAAGGACACACATGCAGGAATCACACAGGCCAAACTGCTAGGGCAGGGCTGAAGTCCAGCAAGAGCACAGGGTGCTGCCTGCCGCAGAGGCAAGACGCTAGCCGTGACCCCTTCCGCAAGCGACACAAAGGCTCCGGGCCCCACAGAGCCCAGGCTCCCAGCAGCTTTTGCAACATGCCACCGCTCAGCTGCCTGCCGCTCAAACCTACCCCGAAGAACCTCCGGGGCCAGCGTTTTTCAGCGTTTCTAGAGCAGCAAACAACCCATGCTCGCGGTTTAGCCGCCTCAAGCCCTGTGCACACAGTACCACCGAAGCCCGCAAATGGCTCCCTGTGAAGGGCAGCAAGGCCGGTAGACGAGTGAAGGGAGGACCGGAGCAACCCAGGCTTACCCGCCCTACCGCCCGCCCTCGCTCAGCCCCAGCACCGAGGGGGGCCGCCCAGGCCCCGTCCAGCTCGGTCACGAGGCTGGGTGAGGGCCCAGCTCCGGGTGAGAGCCGCACACCAGGAGCGACAGGGCCCGGCGGCAGGACACGGGCCGCCCTCAGGCCGCGGCCAGCCCCACATGGGAGGCCTAAGGGCCCGCTCCCATCCAGCGCCCGTCCCGCTCCCAGCCACCCAGGCCCGCCGCCGCCCCCGGTGCCGCCATATCGCGCTCCGCTCCCGGCCCGCGCACCTCCGAGGGACCGGGCCCCGCCGCCCTCCTCCAGCGCGCATGAGCAGCAGCGCCCGCGGGCCCGCCCATCGCGGTGCAGAGCCGGTGCCGCTGCGCCGTGCCCCGCCCCCCCGGGGCCCCGCCCCACGCCCAGCCGAGCCGAGCCGAGCCGAGCCCAGTCGGGCGCTCGCCGCTTGCTCCGCGCGGGGCGCAGCTCGGTACCGCAGCGCCCGGCCCGGCCCGGCCCGGCCGTGAGGAGCGGGGTGGCGGCCCCGGTGAAGCCAGTACGCGCCTGACACCGGGTAAGAGAGTCGTCGGCGCGGCGGGCAGCGGCGGCCGTGGCTACCTCCAGGCCAGGCGGGCCCGGGGCCGCAGCGAGCCGCCGCCTCGGTGCTTGGCGGCGTGGCGGGGGCTGAGGGAAGGGCAGCGGCCGCATCTCCGGGCGGCGCTTGCAGGGCCGGACCGGACGGCGCTGCCGTTGCGCGGAGCCCCTCAGCGGGGGCGGCCGGGCGGGGGGCGCCGCTGCCATCTTTGGGGCGGAGTGGAGCGGGCGGGGGGCGCGCCCGGGTGCGGCGCCCGCGGAGAGGCCTGCGCTGCCAGCCGAGGCCCGGCGGCGCTGCGTGGAAGCGCGGCGGGGGCATGTGCCGGGGGTTCTCGCCCGTCCTGTGCCGTGGTCCTCGGCTCGGCCGCGGCTGGGTACCTTGTTTTCTGCACCAGGCCGCCGGGTTTCTGTGGGGTGGCACCGGCTACCATCTCACCCGCGATCGCGTCGGAGGTGCTGAGCCTGCTTTTGTGCGTGCTGGAGAGCTGCCTGTCCTTCTTGCCTGTCCTCCAGGCACCGCTGTGGCGGAGAGCAGAAGGGAGGCAGGAGTGATGTTTTAAGGGTGGGAGCAGCAGGCTGGTACCGCCCTACCTCTCATACCCTGGAGAACTTAGCAAGGAGCTATCAGACAGGGCTTGTGTCTATTGCTGCGTAGTCAGGCAGGCCCTTGCTGCTCTTGTCTTGATCGCCATTCCCTCCAGATCAGCAAACCGTGGTTTCTCCTCCTGTCCTAGAATGCGCCGTGTGTGGAGCTACCTGCTGGAGGCATCATGCCAGAAATCTATGATGAGGTTGCAGTCAGCCCCAGTGCTCAGAGCAGGTTTGATAGCTCTCAGCTGGATGGAGACCAAGTGTTTGGGAAATCTGGGATTCTGGGCACCTCCCTTCTCTGCTCTTCCTTTGATAGTAGGTAGGAGATGGAAGCAAAAGGCCAATTGATACATGCTCAAGGCAGTTAATTTAGTTGTTCATAGTCCCTGAGGAGCCTTCCCCCTGGATTTGTATGTTACGGCAGAAGTGTCCTCCTCTGGAGTAAGTACACATGGAAAAACACCAGCTGCAGGGCAGGAGCATCAAATTAGCAGTGGTCAGAAAGCCACCAGAGGGTTGTAGGGCACAGGTGGGTGCCTCTTGGATGGTCCTGCAGATGCCCCACCTGGGCGGGGGACAGTGCCTTTACAAGTGCAGAGACTGGTACTCTTCCCCTCCAAACACCCATGCTATATAGTCACTAATAGCCTTTATTCTCTTAACGCTCTGAGAGTGGAAAGCTGACCACTCAGCTCAAAACCAAGTTCAGGAGGACTCTTCAAACCAAAAATAGCAAAGCATTAAGGATGTTACTTCTAATGATGGCAATTATCTGGTATCTACCTAGGAAAGGCCTTTTCATCTCAAGCCTTTTAGTGATAGGAATGCACATTGCCTTTACAGGGAGAGAAGCCTTTTGCTGCAGTCTTCACCTGGGTACCATCGGAGCAGGATAAACATGAAAGAAGATGCCTTTGAGGGGGTTGGGAAGACACTCTGCTTTGGCTCATAAGTATGTTTTGTTGCACTCTTAGCTCTATTTTTGTCTGTTCCTGTCTTCAGTAACCTTGGAAGGAACTGAATCTACTGTATTTTCTGAGGGTGTCAGTTTTCTTGTCAGGAAGACATTGCCGTGGGGCTTTGCAGTGCCATATGTTCTTCCCTTTGACCAGAGTGTGGTGCAACTATCCTAAAATGTCCTGAAGCTGCGAGTTGAGTCAGGAAAAGAAAAATACTAAGGGCTTTGCTTCTTGTTTGTTTATGTTGTGGGGTTTATTTTTTCCTTCAGGGCTTTTAAAATATCCTTGGTGATATTTTTTTGCTTTCTTCAGCAATGAAATGGGCTAGGAGCTTGCTTGGGTTTGTTGTTTTTTTTTTTATAAATATCCCCATGAAGCTGCTTTGTTGTAGGAAGTAGGACTTTGGAAATCCCAGGTAGTGTGAGATTTGCAATGAAGGCCTGAGAGCTGGCAGTGCTGAGGGCCTGCTTTTTGTCTGCTGCTAATTACGCTTTCCTTGAGCCCTGGAGTGACACAGGTCACGGGGGCCCCGCAGTGTCCTGCCAGCGGCTCCTCTGACACCCTCCCCGTGCGCACCGAGGTGAACCCAGCCCGTGTCTCTTTCTGCTAGAGCCCCATCTCCGTCCTGAAGGCCAGGGTGAGGCTGTGTGCTTGGGACCCCGGGGCTGTGCAGGCGGCACCTCCCACTCCCAGGAAGGACAGCGGGACCTGCGCTGTCTGACGTGAAGCCTACGCAGCCGTGGGGCGCCTGCTTTGTGCCAGAGGAGACCGTGGTGTAGGATATACCCCGCACGCTGTGAATTGCAGACGGTGCTGGTTATAGATCCTGTGCCTGATTTACATATCAAAGCATCTCGGAGCTACGCGGTGGGTAAGGATGGGCAAGAATGATAAGGCTTGCTGGAGGCAGGGGCTGGATCTTTGCTGGGGCTTTTTGTGGTGCATAGATGAGACAAAATGATGGGAATGTTTGGCAAATGGAGATTGTTTCCATGTCCTGGAATGACAGTACTGTAAAGGCTTTTTTAATCTAGCAGCTGGTTTCCAATGGGTGGGAACCAAGGAGAGGGGGAGCAATCCTTGGTGGCAGCCCCTCCAGCTGCTCCTGCCCTACCTCCTTCCTGCCAGTGAGAGCTTGCTTGGCAGCATGCTGTGTTGAGCCCAGCAGCCATCCTGACCTCCCCCCCCACCAGTCTGGTGGCTCTGTGGCAAGCAGCTGGTGTGCCAGCTTGCTGCCTCTTCTCCTCTCTGCCTCTTGAGCAAGGAGTCGGAGGCCCTGCTTGGAGCTGGAAGCAAAAGGGTAGGTTTGCTACTGCCTCAACTGGCTCTGCAGTGTCCCAAGTGTTGCCTGATGGCTCGGGAGGGAGGCATTGCAGGGGGAACAGCAGAACCTCAAATGGGCTGTGGCCCCTGGGATGCTGCCTGAGTCAGAGGAAGGTTCTCCTGTGTCTGGTCTAAGCACAGCTGTCTGCTGTTCCTCCTGGCTCTACAAATGAGCCTGGGGAGCTCAGAGCTTGCTTGCAGGTTTCCAGGCAGGGAGGGAGTCCCTGTATCCCTCCACCACTTTGATTTTTCACAAGTGTGTGGCTGGTCCTGATGCTGTAGCTTTGAGGGACCGAGGCATGGGACATGCTCATCTCTGCATTCATCGTGGAAGTGCCTGCTGCCTGGAACTGCAGCCTTCAGCCTCTCTCCTGTGCCCTTTGTAGCTCAGGCTCTTGTTGGGAAGAGCTCCTTGTCTCACCAGCCGTATGGGGAGCTGTGTGCAGGAGCTGCCCTGAGCGTGGACTTCTCAGGAGGCATCTCTCTGCCTGCAGCCCTCAGCCTGTTGGCAGCTCTCTAACTCAGGGGAGGTGGGGGGGAGGGCAGGCCTGGTGCATTGGCTAGAAAGTTGGTTAAAAGGAGAAAAACAAAAATCAGGAAATGAAGGTGAAACATGCATATGTGTATGCACTCTGCGAAAGAAGGGTCAAGATTGGTGAAACCAGTGCCAAGCTTGTAGAGCAAAGGCTTGCAGTATGAAATGGCTTTTCTCTGAGCCTGCAGGCCTGTGGTTGGCACTGCCTTCTCCCTTCATGTCTGTCCAGCATGGAGCTGAGTGTCTGCCCTCTGCTCCAAATAGAGATCAGCTGCAGGAAGCCCGAGACTCTTGCTAAGTGCGAGATGCAGAACATTTTCCTTTGTGCTTCTCTGTGCAGTGCTCGTTGCCCTTCCCAGGTCTGTCTCTGCATGCTCATTATGCATTCCCTGCACATGATTGCTAAGCGGTGTTAGAAATCCCCCCATGGCCCTTGCATGTTGGTATTGCATGCCTGCTGTTCTCCCTCTTGTGCTTTCAAGTCCCTTCCTCCCCATCCCTCATAAAAACAGGTGGGGGAGAGGGAATGCTTTCCCAGTGTCTGTGTGCCCTCCTAGGCCAAGCTCATATAGTGGCTACACAGCTTATACAGGCAAGGTAGGCATCCTGCTGGCATAGCCTACTGCATCTTTTGAGTAAGATCTCCTGTTGTTGAAGTGCTTTGGTCTAATTGGTGATGCCAGCAGCTTCTGCCCACGTGGTTATTGTGCTGGGAAGAGAGAGAGGTCTTGTTTTATGTGTGCTGCTTTTCCCCAGAGAAATTGGCAGTTGGTAGTACAGGTCTGGCTTAAAGCAAGGTTTTGAAGATTCCTATTTGTGTCACCCAATCTGGGAAGATCTTTGTGCTATTGCATCAAAGAAAGGGGCTGGATCTCTTAAGGGACTGTGTATCTGAAAGGCAGTGTATTGCATCAGCACCAGGAGAAAGCAGTTGCAGACAGGATTCATGTATGCCTGTTTTCAGTATCTTCTGCAATTGCTTTCCTGAACCATCACCGCCTTTGAGGAGCAAGCTGGAAAAAAAACTCTGCTTTTCTCTGGCTGGAAGAGTGGCTGCTGTGGGCCTTTCCTGTCTGCCCATTGCCTGTCATTTCCTAGAAGGACTGTGTGTGCCCAGAGCTACTCCTGTGAGTCCCTGCATCCAGTGTGCTCATCCCCTCTGTAACCCTGTAATTCTGTGTGTGGAGCAGTTGCTTGCTTTGACACCCTGTTCCCTTTGACATCCCTTTCCACTAGGGAGTTTCTGCTAGTTTCCATGCTGGTGTCTGCTCCTGGCTCAGTGCAAAGCATTGCCCTGCAGAGAGACAGCTGCCACTGATGTGACCCCTGGCTCTGTTACGCCAACAAGGAGGCCATGTGGTGTGGCTCAAGGGGAGATGCTGTGATCTCTCCTGTTGACCTGCTTTGAAGAGCAGCTCTGACAGGTTCCCTCATAGCATCCAGCTGTCTCTTGATGTGTTGCTGACAGGGGTATTACTAGAGTCTATTTAGCAGGAGAGTTCTGTTGGCTTGGGCCCTGCTTTTGCTAGTTAGAGCAGTGTCCTGTAGTAGGCTCTGTCCCAGGTCCCTTCATCAAGCCATAGGATGAGACAATCTTAGCATGAGGAAGACAGTCTTAGAGGAAGCTCAGCTGGCATCAGGCCTTGTCTTCTGCTTGAAATTATTATAAACATCTGATGTCGTCTTCTTGGAGGTCAAAGATCGTGGCAGTGACTGACAGGGGTCTCTGCACTGATCTGGGGATACTTGGGCTCTTGAGTCAAAAATTTCGTGTTTTTAGTTTCAAATGGAAATCTTAAAGGGATTAATCCCTCAGCTCCCTGTGCATATGGTCTAGACTTCCTCTGTGTGAAACCATTGGACTCTGGAGGCTCTTGGGTGATGCTGGTAAAGCTGACATCTTCTCCAGGATGACTGCATATGCAAGTTGGTGATTTGGTTTTGCTGGGTTCTTGAGATCTCTATGCTTGAGACATAGACCTGGAAATGAACTATTGTGTGTCTGCTGAACTGCGGTAGCTGCCCAGGGTCTTACTATTACCCACAACACAGAAAAGGCAGCTTGATTTGGCATGAGTTGCAAAGTTATAAATTTGAGAGAAAGAAACCAGATTTGTGCTGGATGTGAAACTCAGTGTGATCTCCCAGCTAGGGCAGAAGGAGCTGATGCAGCAATTGGATAGAAGAAAGAACTGGCTTCTGTCTACATGGAAAAGAGGAACAATAAAATGTGACAGTAAGAACTTTGTCCTCACCTTGCAAAGAAGGTCAGGGTACAAAGTTCTTAAAGGAATTAATGTTAAAAAGCAAATCCAAGCATAAATTGGAACAAGTAGCAAGACTTTAGATAAAGTAGATATGGTCATGTGGGCAAAGTTTTGTAAAATTTCCCTGAAAGTACTTAAAGGATAGACTTAAGGCAACTTTTGCATGGTGGGCAGCCACCTTGGAGAACATCTGATATTTCAAGGCTTGATCCCTTGAAATACAGAGAAAGAATGGCAGTACAACAGCCTATTTAAGCAATCTGGAATCAACAGTTAAGCAGTTAGTGTGTATCTTGTTAAGGAGGTGGGAGAATATGCTGATTAAAAATCCACCAGTGTGCATTTATCTGGCACGTACAGTGTCAAGTTGGTCAACAGCCGTACCTGAAAGGATGCCTCTCCCAGTGTCTGAGCAGGGGTGATAGACATAATACATCTTGACTTATGTCAATCTGTGCTACTGACCCAAGGGTCAGCCTCATAGGTAAATGAGGAAGGGGCAGGGGATAAGAAGAGTCCCTCAGGTGGACCCGCAACCAGTTAAAAAGCTGTACTTGGGAGGGTTGCTGTCTGTGGGTATGTCTGGTTGCCGACTAGACAGGACAGGAGAAAATGTTGGTATTACCAGAGTTTGGGAGTAGGATGAGTTAGTGCTCAAAGAATCTCCCCAGATTCTTTGGTTCAAGCCTGGCAGTTACGGTGAATTGTTTGATGCTTGCAAGGGCATCAGTGAGTAGCCCTTGAATGAGACTTTACTGCTGTAGAAGGTTCTGGGAAGACTGGTACTAAAATACACTGTCTAAATCCAGTGTCAGTGTGCAGAAAAGGATGCTGAAAATTTTAAGAGAATACGGAAAAGAGTTACAAGATAATCTGAGGGCTGGAGAGAAAGCTTTATGGTGAGAAAAATAAGGAAATCAATCTGTTTGTCTAATCAAGAAAAGATTACAGTGAGACTTGCTTATCCTGCGTAAGCGTAACGTATCTTATGACTGTATATCATTAGCTTGGTAGGATAGAAATGCCAGGCCATGAAGAATAGCAAGAAAAAGCCCATGGTGACATGCTGGGGCTGTGGTCACCTTCTAGGCCATGCACCCAGTTCTACCTTCTCTTGCACAGGTGGAGAGCTCTGTCTTTGCCTGTTGCTGCTTTCTCAGTGCACCCTTGTTCTCTGGGATTTCAAAGCTCTCCGTGTTTGTTGCTCTGCCTTGGTATCCAGGCCCTTTCCTTGAGACTCCTCTAGCTTAAGAGGAGGCATCTCCAGTAAAAGAAAGCACTAGTCTGGACCCAGCTGATGTAGGGTGATGCCCTGGCAAGCCCATGCCTGCTTTCTGCGTGTGCCTCCAAAATTACTCCTTGCCTTTCCTTGCCCCAGCCCATTGTCTGCCTCTGAGTGATTTCTAGCATCCCTCCCTCAGCACCTGGCTGCTTTCCCGAAGAAAGAAGGTACCTGGGAGCAGCCAGCACCTACCACCTCTCCAGACTAAGTGACATGGCCAGCGAAAATGATGAATGGAACCAGATATCACCCTTGCCTCTGGTTCCTGCCAGCCTGCAGTTCAGTGCTCTGTCACTTAGAGCTGCCAGTTTATTTAGGGTCATTACACCCATTTTTTCAGTCCATGAGGTGATGTTTCTGCCTTAGCCTGATGAACAAACCTCGACTGGGTGAGATGCTGCAGCAGATGGCTTGTTAAAATCTTACTACGTCCATGACTTCCCTTTCACCCACTAATGCTGTGATGCTGTTAAAAATAAAGATGATCCAGTGTGCCTGACAGGATGTATCCCTTGTAAATCCCTGCTGCCCGGTGCTCCTGGAATCTCACGCTCTCTTATCTTCATGTTTTAATATTGCCTGGGGTAGAAGGGGAATTTCAAAGCTGGTAGATAGCTCCTGACTATGGTTGTGAGTCAGGGGGAAAGCAAATGCTTTGATATGCTGTGAGAGAAGGGGGAGAAATCCCCATGTTTCACTCCTTTGGTTTGTTTTCTCTCAAGCTTTGTTCCATTTGATGTGAGCAGAGCTTTGATTGTAGGGAATAACCCCAGTAAGCATTTGTCCTCTCCTCTGGGACAGCTGCTACAGAGTGGAACAGCCTGAGTAGCTCCAGAAGACTGTTACGGAGCAGCAGCCATAGCTCAGCCCTCCTCTGGTGGGTATGAGGTGAGGGATGTGCCTTCACAAATCAAAGGCATAAAAACATGGTCTGGGCTGTATCTGTAGGGTGCATTAGATGCTTCCTTCAAAACACCTGCAGCTTCTGGCCTGCTTGATGTGTAGGACTGCCTGTTTTGATTGCTCTGCTCATACATTATTTTGGCAAAAATGCTTCTGCTTCCCAGCCTGGCTTTCTTCCACCACCTCAAAGCAGAAGCAGTTTTGCCTGTATAACTGCACTTCCATCAGTGCAGCAGACTTACACCTGTGCAGACATGTTGATCGCTTGGATCTTTGCCTTGATGTCTGACCCAGCGGTGCTCACAGATATCTCTGGAGTTGGCTTGGTGCGAAAGATCAAACAGGACCTCTAGCTGGAGCTCAGAAATCAGGTGAAGAAAAGAGATGGGGCAATCAAAGTAGAGGAAGTGTGCAGTTTTAATAAGCCTGTTTTCAAAATACATGGGAGTGACCGAAAGCAGCGCTGGAAGTGTGTGGCTGATAAATAGAAAACAAAGGAGTTAGTTTTGGAAGAGGAGGCTTTGCTATTTGGACTGCAGCGCATGTGTTCTGTCTCTTGTTTACACTGCATTTCTTCAAGCAACAAAAGCAATTTTTAAACCTAGAGTTGAGTAAAGGTAGACTCCAAGCCATCCAAGCAGTGATGGAAGTAAAGCTGGTGGTGCTGTGGCCAAGTGGGTCCATGGACTGAAAGCTCCCAGCCTAGTCCTGAAAAGCTACTGCAGGGTGGTAAGCCTGTCTGGCCCCGGCCTGCTGTTCCCTTCCCTTCCCCGGGGCTGTTTCCAGCCTGTCAGTCATTCTGATCAATGTTTAATTGCCTCCCAGCATTTCAGAGCACCCCTTGACTTGCAAGGTGTTAGTGATTGTGAAGCTCACCCTTCCCACCAACCCATCCTTGCAGAGCTGGCTCTGGAGGCTCCAAGCAGAGATCTGGGGCAACACCCTCTCCTCCTGCCCCAGCACTGGAGCGCAGCTGCCTTGTGATTCCTGTTCTGCCTCCACACTTAGACCTGTGTGCATTTTCATGCCCCAGTTTGCCTGCAGGAGCCTCATGCCAGGTGAATTTCAGGATCAATGGGAGATTGAGATTCAAGCATATATGCTGTTCCTGATGGAATCCCCTTGTAAGGCTGGGGATTGACCTGGTCCTGATGTAAACCTGAAGTCCTCCCCAGGTAGAGACAAAAGGGAAGGACTCAAGGAGAAAAGGTGACAGTGGAGACAAGCAGGTAGCAGGTAGCAGGAGGTGACATGTAGGAGCCATGTGAGGCACAGAATGAAATAAATGCCGTGGATGGGGAATGGCAGAGCATCCTGCAGCACCACTGGTCTCACAGGTACCCAAAGGCAGGCACAGCCCACAGACAGGACAGGCCACGCTAGGGCTGGCAGGGGTCCTGTGACTCAGGCCATGGGTGGATGGCGAGTGTTTCATTCCTTCTTTCTTGCTTTTTGAGATGAACTTGCTGCTCAGTGCCACTTCCCTCTCCCTCCAGGGCAGGCGGCAGACCTCATTCTGAAGAGCCTAAGTGCTGACCTTGGAAGATTAAACCAGCAGTAGCAAAACTTCCTAAGGTGCACTGGAGTTGACCTGAGCTGGCAGAGGCAGTGTGAAGCTTGTGTACTTGCAGTTACCCCCCAAACAAGGGGGAAACCGTTCAGAAACATCTTTGGTTTTAATCCTGTAGTTGATGCTCTTGAGCAGGGACAGGACAGGTGTTGTTCACCCAGAAGAGGGGTAAATCCAAAAGGAATGGGCAGCAGTGCCCTGCTGCTTCCCCAGACCTCACCAATGGGAGCAGAGGACCATAGCTGCAGGACATACCCTTCATTCCTAGTAACTCAATAGGGATTTTGGCTGACTGTAAGTGAGGGTGCAAGCAGCAAGAAATACTTTTGTGCTACTGGTATGTCTAATCTGGAGAGTGGACTGTCTTCCCAATGCTCATGAATTAATTGTGTGATCTCCCTGGGAGGGGTTTATATGATTTCAAAGGACAGAAGTGGAGGCACAAGGCATGTCAGCAGCATGCTGTCAGACATGCAGCCGGTCTGGGTGGGATGCAGAGCAGAGCCAGGCTGTCCTGCATTGTGGTTCCATGCTGCCTTGCTGCCGCTGTCTAAGGCGGTGCTGACAGCTTGCCCTGCGACTGGAGATTCTGGAGGCAAGCTGATGTGTGAGCAGCAGGGATTGAGTCAGTGCTGGGGGTGGGTGAGTCGGTGCTGGGAGGAGGGGGTGGGCTGGGACACGGATAGGAATGGCCTGGAGCTGCCACATGGACATGTGGGAAGCTGGCAAAGAGCGGGGGCCCAGCAGCAAACACCATGGTGAGTCAGGCGGCGAGGATCATCCTGGGCATGGACAGTACCACTGGCTGGTGCCTCACCCTCTGGCAGTGCATTGAGTGCAGAAGTCTGTACCCTCACTGAGCCCATAGCTTGTGGGTGGGGAGAAACCATGTTGAAAGATGTCACATGAGGGTGAGCTGTGTGCATGGTTTATAGCTGAAACTCATGCAGTTGACCTATGGTGATGTCTCGTATTACCTCAGCTAAAGCAGTGTGGTTTAGGCACAAAACTGGACTTCAAGCCTTGACTGAATGCACACCCAGCTCCAGCTGAGGCTTTCTTGTAAAGCCCCTGAGCCTCCTTGAGACTACTAGGAAATGTTAAAAACTCAGATATTGATCCAGCCTCTGAAAGTAAATGTACATCCTTGCCGGCCTGTTTGGGACTGGTGAGTGCAATGGCAAGGGAGACTGATCCGGGAAATGGCAGAAGAATGGAGCCAGGAGGTCCATTACCAGTTTGGTAGGTGGAAGAGGTGTGGGCTATTTGAGGGCAGGAAAGCAATAACTTTCTTGAAGACAGAGAGGAAAATAGGAGGCTCTAAAAATGAGCCTGGCATTGGGAGATGGCTGGATGCAGCCTGGAGGGAGGAATGGAAAATGTGGTGGTGTCTCTGGGAGGAGCCCCAGGGGCTGGCACTGGTTGTTTTGCCTGGATGGACTTCAAGACTCTGACTTGCCACCGTATGGGTGTGCAGCTCAATAACAGTACACAGGGTCTGTTTCCAGCCACCCAGGAGGGGGGGTAGCTTGGGCATCAGGGAAAGTCTGCAAAATTGAAGGTACCCTTGGAGGTACTCATTTCATGCCATCTGTTGTTCAGGAGCACCTTTGTGGACAGTGTGCCAAATATGAGACACTGCTATGGGGGCCTGGGGTTCTAATCCATTTCCTCCCCCTGCCCCACTTTAAGACCCATAGCAAACTTTGTTGTGGTCACCTCTGCCCACTGCTGAAGGCTGGTATCATTAGTGCCTCAGATGTCCTTGCTTTGTACAGCCCTCCACACTGAACTCTACCAAGAGGTGCCAAACACATGCAGTGATGGAGCAACCATCACCAGAGCGGAGCCTGGGTGGGCAGCGCAGAGCAGCTGCAAGGGGATGCTGGTGGACTCCTGTGTGCTCAATCTGATTTCACCCTTTCTCAGGAAGATCTTCCCAGACCTTAAGGGTCTGGTGTAAAAAAGATGCTGAGTGTGCATTTGAGTCTGCTTGCAGTTGTTGAGGGAGCTGCAGGTGATCAGCCGCGCTGCAGGTGATCAGCTGTGCTGCAGCACCCAACCCTAAGTAACCCTCCCACAACCACCTCATCTTCCCATGACAGGAGAAGGGTCCCTTGTTCATGCTTCCTTGACTCATCTCATCCTCCGCTTCTAACAAGAGTGCTTGGTGTTGGTAAACAGCACGTTATAAATAGGCAACTGATGCTATATTCGGACGAGTTTTGTCTGCTGGTAAGCACAGGCAAAGTGGGACCTGGGCCTGGAAGCCGTGAGCTTGGCTGGCAGGCATGTGGAGACGCTGGTGACCCCTTGTCAAGTGGCTGTTGTGGACATGGCTGGGGGAAGCTTCCTAAGCACCAGCTCTGTCCCCCTGGCCCTAGGAAGCCATCCACAGCTTCCCACCCCTACCAACATGTGAATGGGGTCATTGGAGAGGAGGGTTGGAAGCAGCTAGGATGCAGGGGGAAGAAGTGAGATGCAGATGGCTGTGTTGGGCTACAGTTATGCCCAAAGGGCTGCAGGTTTTTCATGCAGGGACCGAGGTACTGAGCCAGTAGCAGTGAGGTAGAAATTGGGCTTGGTAGCTGTCAGCTTCCTCCTGTTGAGGTGGTCCCAGACTCACTAGAAGGTATCTCCTATACTCAGGTATACTCATATACCCAGGTGTACTCATATGCCCAGAAGCCAGCATCTGGGTGAGACGCTGAAGATGAGCAGATGACTGCCCCAGGCTGCTTTGCAGGGCCCACTGGGGTCCCAGGTAGAAAGCACCAAGTGAGGGATCTCGTTTTTATTGCTACCCGGTGTGTGACTATGTCCCTTGGGGAGCAAGTGTTGGCCCCAAAGCACTGCTGGGGCTGTGGATTCCTGATAAGCTGCAGTAAAGGAGGCAGCCCTCAGCGTGGAGCCCAGCAGAGCTGCGTGTGGCAGGGTAGATCTCAAAAGTCCCAGCATTGACTCTGATGGGATGCATCCTTCTGCCTCCAGACCCAGCAGTCAGTTCCCAGAAGCCATGCGTGGTGGCTGTCACTGCCACCTCACAGAGGCCTGATTTCCTTACGCCGGGATTCCATGTAGGCTCTGATCAGGATGCCGGTCGGGTGGCGTAAGAGGAGGGCAGGGTGCCAGGGGTGAAATTCCAGCCTCCCTGCTGGATTATGGAGCTGTGGAAGGATTGCCATGGCAAGTCTTGGGCATAAACAGGCAGCTAGGATGGCAGCAGCGGGGCTGGCTGCCTAGGAGGAGAGGCTGGTGACGATGCTGCCCTCCTGCATCCCTGTACTTTCCCATTTCAGGTGGTGGAGGAGCAGAGTGTGGCTGCCAGGTTTGATCTGAGGGTAGCCAGGCGCCTTCCCGTCTGGTGGCTGGCCCTAGAGGTGAGCTCCCAGCCCTAGCAGCACAGGGTGGAGAGGAGATGTCCCACCATAAGTGGCTGTGATTCAAGGAGCTGTGAGTTGGCATGGCAGGGATATGCCTCCTCCTAGGGTGATGGGGGGCTGCTGACTTTGTGGCCTTCTTCTCCTTCAGATGGGAGGGTGACTAGGGGAAGGAGCAGCTGGGCTTGCCTGGGAGCTCTTGGGAGGGCGGTGGTGGCTTGCAAGGTGCAAACTGAATCTGGAAGCTCTCCAGTTTGAGGAGTGGAGACCTTGCTTGGTCCACTGCTCAGATAAGCAGCATTGTCCATCCATACTTTGCATTGTCCAGGTTGTGTTTTCAGTCACATAAGTCTAATGCTGCCTAGTGATTTCCTGTGAAGTATCAGGCTGGCTCCGCTGAGCTGACTATGAGGTTCTGGAGGAGCCAGGCAAAAGGCACCCTAGGAACAGCCTGATTGGTGTATGAGATGAGGTGGTGTAACTGTGCTTTCTCCATTGATAAAAGCAAAATGCCCTGAAAGAGGTTCCCACCTTATCTCCAGAATGTAGCACATGTCTTTCCACATCATGATCTGAAAAGCAAATGTTAGGAAGCTGCTCCTTCATCATGCATTAGTGGAGTTCGTCTCTGCCCTTGGTATCTGTAGGTTGCTTGCCCTGGCAGGAGTGCAGGAGTCTCTGGATCATACAACTGCCTGGGCAGCTCTGAGGTACTCGAGTGCTTTAACGCAAGAGACGTTATCAGAATCCCTCATAACAGTGATGGTGACACAAAGGCTGTGCCGGTTGTGTGGTGGTGTTTGCCAAGAGCCAGGCAAGCCCTGATGCTGATTCTTAAAAAGTCTGGCAACAAGGTTCATGTTTGTGTCCCAAACTAAAAATGGGACAGCTAGGATGTTTGGATGTTTGTGGATATAAATGGGAAAACTAAAGATCACCATATAGCAGTTGGCACTTGTCAAACTCCTGTGTTAATTTGGAAATGAATAAAAGCCTGGTTTGCCCTCCCGCTTTGGACAGTTTGGGCACCATGGGCAGCAGCTGTGCCGGAAAGAGATGGAAAGTGAGAGGACAAGCTAGGATGACAGGATATAGGGGTTTAGATTTTTGGCTACGGTATGACTGAAAGGCCTCTTGGGCTATGAAAGCAAAGGAGTCATGCTGCAGAGCAAGGAGACCACAGTACAGTTATCTCTCTGGCTCTGGCCATATCTGTGCTTGGGACTTTCGGGCACAATACTGCTAGAAAGATGCTGACCACACAAAGACATCAGCTGTGGAAACAGAGGCTAGAAAGGCTAGTTTGAGGATAGCAGGGGCAGGTGAGATGTCTCCTCTCAGCAAGGGATCTCTGGTCTCTTTGCTGAGAAGGGGGAGCAGTGTTTTTGGAGGAGCAGCAGTAATGAAGTTAGGAAGTGGGTTCAGGAGGAGTGGCATACTTTTCTTGCTTGCCAGAACCATTTCTCCATGAGAGAAGAAAGCTTTCTGATCTAGGACCATTTATTTAACCAGCCACTATGAAGTGTACTGCAGGAACCTACTTCTCGTCATCAAAGAAGAATTGTGGTTAAGCTACTTGGTCTTTGCCGCCTCTACCCTGAGACACTCAGCTGGGGCTGGGTTGATAATCAGTGCACATGGAAAACATCTGGTGCTTGAAGCAGAGCACAGTGCTCAAGTCTGACCCTTTTTAGGTAAACACTTGAATTTAGCCATGTACTTAAGTTATGATGACTTCAGCGAGAGCATTTGAAGTATTTAGGAGCTTTCCTGAGGAGGGGCGATTTCTTTCACATGAAGATACTTCAAGAAACATCTTAACAAGCAGAAGCCCATACAGCTGCCAAAGCTAGATTTGTGTTGGGAGAAATACTAAGCAGTAACCTCATCTGGGTTATTAATTAGTCATTATCTCAGGATGCTGTAATCTACTAATTGTTTTAATACTCCTGCTCTAGTGATGTGTTTGGGAAGGCGAGACAGACTTCATGCCTATAAGGAAAATTCTGGAGGAAACAGCTTGCTGTTGTGTCACTTCATATTAGAGGCCTCAGCCACTGCTTTAGTGATTCTTTTCATGCTATACATGTGGTGTGTTGTCCTCATCCAATACAAGGTATGCATCCACACCTTCTCCAGTATGTGAACCAGTTTTGCTCCTTGTCTTTGGAGTCCACTGACTCCCATTTATTTATCCTGCTTTCCTCTGTGATGCTGCACTTCACATTGGTCCATACAGTTGGATGCCCCTTCCATGGAAGGGGAACAGCCAGGAGTGTGATTTCTTGGTGGAAACCCATGGCATGCTTTGGTGCATCCTGCCAGTGTTGTGCTGTGTGCTGGTACCCATGCCCAGGGAAGGGTTAGGGCTGTGGCTGTTGGGTGACCTTCAAAATTGAAGACTTTATGCAAGGATGGAGACACAAGATCAGAGATGAGATTCACCCCAGGCTTGGGGCACTTGGACCCCAGTCATCAATGCTGTCGTGCTGTTTTCTTTTATCATTAGAAGTCATTTGTGGAAGCACAGGATACAGGGGTGTGCTTTGGGAAGGAGATGTGGTGTTGGGGAACATGGCCAGAATAAGTGGTAGGTCTTTACTCCTGCTGTCACGTAAGGATCAAGTCTGAAGGACTTAGCCTGGCAGCAGAGGTGGTCTGATGACAGCAGCACCGTTCTGATCTGGTCACTCCTGGGGCTGCCGCTGCAGCTCCGATCAGACAGTTCTCCACTGATTTGCACTGTTCAGGTGGTGCTTTCCATAGAAAGCAGCTTCCAGATGCACAGGCTGCGTTACGGCAGCTCCAGGCTATGATGCTTAGCTGTTCCTGGGAGTTCTCCAGGCTCAAGCCCATGGAAAGCACCCACTGCTGGTTTCCTTTCAACACCACAGCTTGGAGGAACAGAGCCTGGGAGATGCTGTGGCTGCCTGACAGGCATACTTGAGGCAGCTGCCAGGTATTCAGTCTTAGTTCTGTGTGATGCTTGTCCATCTGGGCAGGAGGGCCCTTCCTGACTTCTCCAGCAGCCCTTGGTGCACAGTATTTGGTGTGCTCCACATTCTTTCTGTGGGGACCTCCAAGCTATCTCCTGCACGTCAGGTCAGGATTTCAGTGGTCTTAGTAAGTGTGAGCACCCTGGCTTCAGCAGGGGCTGTGAGCAGGAAGAGTGCAGGTGACCAGCTGCAAGTCTTCAGTGGACTTTCCTAGGCTTGATATTTGCTTTTGTGGAGCTGAGCTCCATGGATAAACAGTGAGTCAGAGCAGCTTTGCCCAGTTAAAGTACTGTTTCTTTGTTTGTCCTAACATTGAGATGGAGTCCGGATGACACAAGATTTGCATTGCCATGTCTTGCTGAAAATGCAGTGCCCTCCTCTAAGTCCAGGCAGCCACTTCATCTCACACACCTTTATCTGTGGTCTGGGAGCCGGGCTGCTTGCCTTGAAGTACCACTTTGGTGTTCCCGGTCTCAGCTAGGCGCCGTCGTCTCTGTGCCCAGTGCCTGACCGGTGCTTTGTTCCCTGTTTTCCCAAGCCAGGCCCAGCTCCTTTTGCCAAGCCCCACGGGGTGGAGGGAGACCACTGAAAAGAAGAGCCCAGTCAGCATCTCTCAAGTGCTGGTGGCTGGCTGAGAGCCCAGCATCCCCAGCCTGGTGTGTGCAAGTGAGTCCTGCCCGCAGACCCCAGCCCCAGCATCTGAGCTGCCCTGCGACTCAGAAAGAGGTGTTCCACCCTCATTCTTCCCAGCAGATAAAAGGTTCCTGGGAAGCTGCCTCTAGATTAGATCCCCCTGGCAGCATCAGAGCAAACATGCTGCAGAAGAGGAATTGGCACTGATATGCCATGTGAGGTCCAGCAGTTCTCTCTGTAGCATAGATGGGGGCTTGGGGGCAAGGACAGTCTCAAGGCTGTGTTTAAAGTCTATCTCACTCTATGACCTTTGTTATTTATTTTATGCCCAGCAGGAGCTCAGAATTGGTGTCTCACAGCCTCTGTCTCCCTTGTTGGAGTTCAGTAGCCATTGGGACAGATTGTGTAAGGTGCCATAAAGCCTCAGTTTTTTCCCAGTGTCAGTGTCCTAGTTTGGACATCCTTGCGGCCAAGATTTCCCGGCTGCTCTTGGTTGTACTGGGTGCTGTGCCTGCCCTGGGTGTAGTGTGCTGGTGCTGTTCCCTGGGTTGGGCAGTACTGCTGTTGCTGGAGCTCTGACTCCTGTCATGATTTCCCCAGCAGATGCAGAATGCTAGTTCCTAGATGTTCTCCTGTCCTATCCTGGCTTGTTGACTGCATCCAGATCTCTTGCTTTGAGAGCCCTTTGCTGATGTCTGCTGTCATTGAGGAACAATTAACTTCTTTCCTCTTCCTGCTGTGGCTGCTGAATCTCTTCTCAGCACGGAGCCATAAAGGGAGCTCAGTTTTGCCTGCTGCAGGGTTGTGATTACATTGACCTTTGTTGCTTGCCTGTGCTGTGGGTCCTTTGTAGGCCAACCCTGCAAGGCAGCTGCTACCCTAGGAGAGCTATAGGGAAGGTGAGGAAAAGGTGAGAAAATCCCCAGCCTGCAAACTGCAAATGCTTGAAGCTGCAGTCTTCCTTACAGATGTTTGAAAAGAATTAGCCTTTATTTGTTATAGGAAGGGTGCAGGTGTCAGGATTTGGAGCAGATGCTGTTGTTGTAGGAGCAACACTGTGAGGCAGCTTGTGCTGGAGGTCATGCAGCATTCTGGGTGCTTGCCCCCCAGTGCCCGTAAGGGAAGAGGTTTCCCTGTAGGCATCCTACTTTTACATCCCGTGTGTTTTCTGCTGGATGAGAGAGACAGGCTAGTGAGCCCTTCAGTGCTAGTGCCAATCTTCCTCACCTCCTGATGTGAAGGAGGGTTTTCTCTGTGCTGCTAAACGTCATCGCCAGGGATGCTGCTCTAAGCAGCCCATGCACCCGCTTTGCCACCATCCCTGAATTGATGCAGGGTTTCAATTTTCCTGGGTCTCAATGGAGTACTTGCTAAAAGAAGGACATGAAGCTCTTCTGAAGTACCATCCAAAAGAGAATGCCCCATCACTGTGCATTCTGAGTGTGGTGTGTTCAGTGCTTGGGGCGGGAGGACTGGCCATGAGAGCAACCCAAATAACATCTGAGTGAACAGCTTGCATGCTGCAGAGTAAGGAGTAGGGATGCTTCCAGGGCAGATGCAGTAGGTATTCTACCAGCCCCTGGTGAGGAATTGGTTGTGGACCCCTCAGAGGCAGCTTGGACAACTGAGAGATGTTTCTTACTGCTGCTTGGTGATTTCCATGAGTAGCGGTTTCTGTGCTGGGAAGTGCTGATCATACTGTATAGGTAAGCGATTGCAGTCATGACCAGTGAACAAAATTCCTATGTCTTTGAGCACTGTGCTGCAAGGAGGTAAAGACTCTTGTCATGCAGAAGTGAGGAGGAGGAAACAGTCAATGTGACCTTGAGAAACTAGCTCAAAAACCTGGTTTTATTAGGCACACACACACATTTTGCTCAAGAGGAAAAGCTGTGTGTGGATGAGAATACCCAATCTGTGACAAACAGATACAGGGCATGAGGGAAGGCAAATACATTATATTCCCCTATGCACAAGAGGATTAGGATCAGAGCTAAACAAGAAGCTTTAAGATGAGTTGAGCTTAAGATGAACAAAGGAAAAAGGCAGAGGTGCAAAGCTTCTGCTAAAAATGTGTACTTGTGCAGAATGGACAGGATGGCATTTGGTCACTTCAGAAACTGAAGGGAACATGGAAAATTTCAGAGTAAATAAAGGATTGGCAAGGTCTCCTTGGTCCATGTTTCAGCCAAGCCAGATGACATGCATCTAAACACTGTGAACACTAAGTAAGAGCTTAACATGCACTGTTAAGTTCTCCTTAACAGTGCTTGAAAGCCGAAGTGATACTTGTACAGTAAAGATCCTGTATGAATAGACACCTTCACCTAAAAAATGAAGTATGGAAGAGCCAACCTGGGGTGGTCCCACAGGTGTATTGTGAGGAAGGTGCAGACCATGTACAGGCAGCTTAAGCACTGATAATAGACATACAGGAGATAGCCAAGAAGGCAACCCCTGAGGATCAGCCCATGTGCTCCTAGGTCCACAGACCAGAAGGTGGAAAACCACTGGTGTTAAGAGGTGGTGGAGTCTCCATCCTTGGGTTTAGTAAATGTCCATTGGGAATTGGTGGAGTTGCTGCTTCTGGGGTGTTGGGTGATAGGTGAGGAAGCCCTGTTTTCTGGGGCTTACTCCCAACCAGGGCTTGGTTGCCATATGGCCACTGCTCTGCAGAATATATAGCGTGAAGTCCAGCACCTCATCAGTCTCACCACTCAATCTATTTATGTTGTGTTTGCTGTATCACTACCAGCATATGCCTACAGGAAACATGGTAAGCCAAACAGAAAGTGGTATTTCTTTATAAAGTACAAGCTGGCAGGCAAACTTGATTTCTTTCCAGTAGATTTACAGCCCAGGAGCTTGAAGGGAAAATGACAGATATATTTGGAACCAAGGTGTTTGATTCAGTGAGTCATGAAATCTAACACTCAAAATTTTAATGCAGATCGGGTTGGCTGTGATGCTGCCATGCAGACTGAGAGCTGACTGATATGGAGAACTGTTGGATAGATTTGGGCTGCCTCTTGATGGCAGAGGAGGAGATGGGCCCTTGTGGACTAGGGTGAAACACATGGACAGGACCCTGTGGGTGTCCATGTGGCTTTGAGACTCCATAGTGTTTGTCAGGAGGCAAAGCAAATTGGGTTGGTGCTGGCTGCTGTGGCTGTGTTTGTTCCTTACAGCCAGATGGAGGTGGTTGGACTGTCTTCTTGGCAGCAGAGCTGCAACATGGTGTTGCACTGTTCCACCAAGGTTCCCTGGAGGGGAAGGAGATGGGGACACCATCAGCCCTTCCCTGACAGCCGGAACAGGGATAGGCACCACTTGCCCAGGAGCACCTAGTCCACTGGGATGTGAAAACTGAGGCAGGAGGGCAACAAGGTGAGACGTGGGAGAAAAACACAGAGCCAGAGCAACCAAAAAGTCTTTGAGGCTGAAGGCAGATTAGCCAGGAGAGGTGAACCAAGATGAACTGTAGCATACTAGGGTTTCAAGCTGTGGTACAGCTCTCTTGGCATGGAACATTTTGTTCAGGGCCCCACATGACTTGAAAGCACTACCCCCAGAATGGAGGGAGTTGCTGTAGAAGAGGCGTAATAAAGACTGAGCTGCCTGGAGCTAAATCCATATCGCTTGGTAAGGCAGCATATGAAGGGTTTTGCTGATGTTCAAAGGGAAGGTTTTGTGATTGGTTATCCTGGAGGATGTTGAAAGGGTCAGAGGCATGAAATGGACAGGTTCCCTGACCTTCATGGAAGATAGCCCCCAAAACCTTTTCCCTGTATTGAAAATCGTGAATCAGAAAATAACCCCCAAGAAAGAAGTGAGATGTGGCCTGGTGAAGGGAAGACTGTCAAAGAAAAAATGCTACAATAAAATGGTTCGGTTTCACCTCAAACTTGAAGATTTCCCTGATGCTGGGATTAGCCAGCTTGTGGAATGGTTTTTCCCAGGGAAGGGCTTCTTTCAAATAACCCCATTTCAAGTCTTTGAAACAAAGGAGCAGCCCAGTACTGAGCCCCAAGGAGTAACTAGGGGTCTCCAACACATCAGTGTCCCTTCAGGACCACCCTTTAGCAGGTTCAGGACAGAGTTCCTGGAGGAGTTCCCCTCCTCCTTTCAGGTGGGGGGAAGCAGGCAATGCTTTTTTCCTGTTTGCTCATTCGGTTTTCTCTAGAGGTCTCAGTTGGCTTTAGGGGAAAATCTAACCCCAGTTTCTCATAGATCCGAAGGCTCCCTGCTGTTACAGTCTATCCCTGTAGTTATGGTTAGATTACGGTTCCGTCCCTGCCAGACACTTGTGTGGCTGGCCGTGCTTCCAGCTGCGCTGGGAGCAGGACCAGCAGGATGGACAGAGCCAGCAGGACACAAGCTGCTGCGAAGCAGTGCTCTGAGCAGCATGGGGCCAGGGGCTGGCTCTGACAGTGACAGTACCTGCCAACCCACGGGCTGGGAGCTCACACACAGAGAAGAAGGTGTGCTGCCCTTTGCTGGCACATGTTTGAGGCCTGATGCAAAGCCAGCTGGACCCAGGACCCAGGACAAGGGTGTACTTCATCTTTGCTTTGAAGAAGCCGAGCCTGCCAGATCAAAGCTTTGGAGGCCTGGTGCCTGCCTGGCTAGCTCATACAGATGATGAAGCATGCAGGGAGCTTTGTACAAGGAGATGGAGAGGAGGCAGAGGGATGCAGGGCTTTGTCAGGTCCTCCTCCTTTCTGGTGATACAGGACTGATCCCTATTTTATGCTTGTCAGTGCTTTGCCCAGGCCTGTTTGAAATGCATTGGTAGCACATTTGCTTCTTGATGCTTTTCCCCTTTGCCTGCAGATCATGTTCCTCCTTGATGCACCCGGCATGTCAGCATTTCTCCAGCCCTCAGCTGCCTGAAAACCCCATACCAGGTCTGAAGCATGGTGCAGGGCAGCTTTCCCACCACTCTGTCTGCAGCAAGAGTGGTTTTTACCCCGTTGTTTTGCTCCTGTACTCTGGGAAAGGCTTTCAGCTAATTTGCTGACCCCTTCTTCCTGTCTCTTCTGAGGCTTTTCCCTGCTTTGCTCTCCAAGGGTCAGCCTGTTCTTCTTGTGACTGTTCATGGCTGCAGGCGGTTGGCACAGAGTTCTCTCTGCTGGGCTTCACTGGCAGGGTGTAGGTAACATACTTGGCTGTTTGGGGGGTGAAAAGGTTTCCTCAGTTTTAAGCGCTGGCTGCTGTATGAGGGTCCCCAGTGCCCAGTGCAGGCAGGTCTCTGCTGCACTGGCAGAGGGTGATACACCCTTCAGGCTCAGGTCCCTGGCATCATGGCACAGATCACCTATGGTGCTTGGGTGACCAAGGGCACCCCAGAGGAGCAGGTCTGCAAGGTACAGGCCATGTCTTCAGCGCGCTCTGGGGCCAGGAACCAAAACGCACCTCACCTCCCTGGACACTGAATCCTAGAGATTTAGCACATTTGGGGTTGGTTTGGTTTGGTTGGTTTTATTTAAACTGGAAATCTTTTGCGTTGTAGTCCCAAACCTGCTGGTATCCAGGCAGGTATCCTGCCTGTCTCTGTGCCTCCGGTCTGTTGGGAGGCTTTCACCTTTCCATAGAGGAATGTATGTGTACCAGAGCACAATCTCGCTGTACTAATTACAGGTGGGTTATTAACATTTACTGGTGAGAAAACAAATGAACATAGCTTGTGTGCTGACGTCACGCTTCCTGCAAGTGCAGGCCCATGCTTTATTGATGTACATTTTTCTGCAGGCATTTCTCAGGTCACCTCCTCATGACATCAGTGGTGTGGCTGGAAGAACGCAGCCAGGCACTTGTCCGTGTTAGTGCATCTGTGTGCCTGTAAGCTGGCTGTACAGCTTCTGCATCAGTCCTGCATGAGTCCAAGCAGAATGCTTTCTCTTTCTTCTTTCCCTCGTGTCAGGGGTTTGGCAAAGGATGCAATCACTGGGCATGAGGAGCAAAGACTCCAGGATGCACTGGTGAAAACAGGAAGTGCTGCATTTGGAGGGGCCTGCAGTGCTATTTTTATTGTGTGCCCAAGCTATGCTGTGCCGTGGCAGAGTTCAGAGTGGGGAAGGCGGCCTCCTCAGTGGGTGCTTCCTGTTACTCTGCCCTGCAAGAGCCCCTCAGGCATCTGCTAGGTGTTACCCCCTTCCCAGACTGGAGGATGACTCTGTGAGCATCCTTATGCACACCCTGCAGGCTGACCCGCAGCCATGGAAGGGCCAAGGCATGTCCTCCTGGCCTTCTTAGCCTCATGCCTCTGCCTTCCCTCTTCCCCTTTGCAACGGATGGATGAGAGCTGCAGGCTTGCTTAGCTTCCACATGGGTGCTCATCCAAGAGGAAAAACCCGGCAAGATGTGGTGACCTGCAGGCCAAGGACAAAGGCGAGGAGGAGGAGAGCCCTGGCCTAACAAGCCCTCTAGAGCAGCAGTTCCCTGCACTGCATTTACACAGGTCTTAGGGGGTGGGAGCTGATGCTCTGCAGCACCCAGTGGGATGTGCTTCAGGGCCTTCAACTAGGAAGCAGGATGCCTCTGCTCCTGGCATGGAAACATGGGACAGCATGGACACGCCAGTCCTGCTGGGTGTGTGGGGCAGGGAGCAAGGCTCTCTGGGGATGGCGGAGCAGGCTTCTCTGGGGATGGGGAAGCAGGGGGACTGCCATTCCTCGCTTCCCACTGCTCACAGAGAAGGGGTTGGAGTCCGGAACTGCTGAATAAGAGCTGAAAATGCCTTTTGGCAGGTTATTCTATGCTGTCTTCGCAGTTTTGAGGAAGTCAGCATTAAATGCACATAGCGCAGGAGGGGAAGGCTCTGGGGCTTGCATGGGACCTGGTTTGATGTCCTGCTCTTATTGCCTCCTTGGCCCCTCTGTGTGCTGTGGTGGAAAGCTGTGTTGATGGTCAGGAAAGGGCTTGGACACCACGGGCTGGTTCCCATAACCCCATCTGTTGCAACAGCCTCCCACCAATTCCCCGAGCCTTGGCTCTTGATGCTTGTATTGCATCTCAGCCCAGCCAGAGCCATGCTCCCTCTGTCCTACAGCACACCAGGGAAAGGAGGGACCAGGAAAGGCACCTTTTAACCATGTCCCAGCAAGCCTTCCCAGCCCTCCCACACCCCTGAAGCATGTCTGTCTCCATGGGGAGCCCCTTTGTGTGCTAACCAGCCTGGTGGGAGCTTGCATACCAGAGAGTGGTGCTGACTGTCACTGTGCCACCTGGCTAGGTTGATGAAAAGGCAGTGTAAGCCTTGGGCATATGCCCCAGCTTTTCCATTACTGGCTGTTCTGGTTGGGTGGTTGGAGAAGCTAAGAAAACTTATCTCCAGTCCCTTCCAGACCATCATCTAGGCTTCAGGGAAAAAATACATCTCTGGGACCTGTCTCTGTGAAATGTGGCTTAAATTACCCATAGGTTTGCGAAGTTCGTCTTGAACGTATAATGGTTTATATGAATAATGATTATGGTAGGCTCATGGGCAATGTGAGCCTCATTTTTGTAGAAAGACTACCAGAAAATGGGTCTATAAAACATGCAGGAATGAGGTAAAACAGTTTGCTCTCTGCAGAGGAAAATCATACCTCCCTGGTCTGTTGCAAGTCTTTCAGTACTTCTATAAAATAGTAGGTAATATTCAGGCAGCTTGTATAACTGGTTTGGATATTCAGAAAACCTCTGAAATCCTTCACAAAAGATTGTTAACAAAACTGCCCACTGGAAGGGATGCATATTCATGGCTCAAAAATTGGCTGAGGGTCCACCAACAAAGCCTAGGAATGGACAATTGCAGTGTGACAAGAGCAGAGGGATGAGGTTCGTGGTTATTAATGATCCAGAAAAGATAATGCGCAGCAAGGTGCCTAAAATCTGCCGATACCGTGGAGGTGTTGAGGTCTGTCAAGATGAAGTTGACACCCTGTGAAGTGGTGTGAGGCAGTGAGAAAGTGGGTCCTTAGAAGTGTGCAGCCAGGTGTATTGGAAGGAATGATTTGTTCTGGGACATGGCTGGCTTCTAAATTACTGTGGCTACTCAGGGCAGCAGCATTGCGGGCTGGTTGGAGATACTTGTCCTCAATGTGCAGAGGTGCCGTTGGAGAAGTAAATCATGCTTGACTGTACAAAGAGTAGCAGAAAGAGAGATGCTGAGAGCATCAGGATGCTGTTCTGGCATCCAAGGTCATTTTCCCACTCAGGATATTGTATGCGGTTCTGGTCACCTTTCCATAGGGTCAAAAGAGAGGATATATTTGGGGTGTGTGGTGAGAGTGGTTAGAGCTGGAAGAGACCTTGTGTCATCGGAAAGAGAAGGCATTTAATAGTAGTGAACTTAAGTCTAGAAAAAGCAAAGGCTTTTATTCTTTGGCTTCTCTCACTATGTGAGGAGAGCTGAAGGCTGGGAAGTTGCAGTAGGGTCATAGTCTTCTATTCAATATCTGGAACTCATTGCTGCAAGATACCATATACAACCTTAAAGTTTACAAGATTCCCGAAAAGAGGAATGAGAGGTAATTTCTCTTTGCAGTGAGTCCATCTAGGCTGGCACTTGGGAGTAAAACCAGAGGGGATATAAGCATTCACGCTCCAAAGCATGTGACTTCCCTTTGGTGAGTTTCATCCCATCATTTCTTCCCATCCCTCCCCTGGAGCTTCCAAGATTCTTGTTAATTCAGCCAGGGTGAATTATCCTGCCTGGCTTCCCAGTTGTTTCCCAACTGTGATCTCATGGCTTGGCTTTCTTCTCCTGCTTTTTATAGTCCCATTTTCTGCTCCCAGCAGCCCCACTCCAGCTCTATACCTGTGACTGTCTCTTTACAAGCTGATTGGTGGCTTTTCCAATTTGGCTGACGCCTCTTAATGCCTGTACCCAGCTGGACCTTTGCTTGTTGTATTGCCTTTCATCATTGGTGCTTCAGCTGGTTTCCAGCTGTGCATCCATACCAGCTGAGCTGGGAGGCCTCACTTGGAAGCGGAGCTTTCCAGGACAATGCAGTGAATGATTTGGTGCCCATTATCCAGCCACTGCTGTGTTGTGATGCTGATAAATCTCTGCAGCCAGGCAGGAAATTGTCAGGATGTAGCCGTGAGCTGGAGGGAAGAGCCCTGTGCCCTCCCTGCCAATGTCAGCATCCAATGCAGAGCTGCAAGGGCTGGTGGTAGGGGGCATCTCCGGGACATGTGTGAAGCCAGCACAGGGCAGTGGTGGTGGCTTTCTCATGCTTTTGGCAAGTGATGTCTCTTTTGCCCATCCCACAAGGAAAGCAGCACCTGGGCATTGCCCAGAAGTGATGCTATGCCATCCAGCCTTTCTACGTGGTACACAGTAGTAGTGAAGGATTTGGGATGGTTGGTTGATGCTGGATAAGAGGAGAGATTCAGAGATCAGCAGCCTGGGTAGATCTTCCTGTCTGTTATCGGTGCTTCCTTTTGCAGCTGATGAGAATTTTCTCTCCCTGTTACACAAAGTGATTGTGGTTTTGCTCTCAGTTTGTCATTTCTAGATCATCCCAGTGATGCTCAACCATTGCTAGCATTGTCTTCTCTGTGTTTCCCATGGAGATGCTCTGCACAGGAGAAAGATCTCTCCATGTCCAAGCAGTGACACTGCAGTGGTGCTGACCCAAACCCAGCTGCAGGCCTTGTAGCAATCTGAGGTGCACCAAAATAAGTATTTGACAGGCTAAGCCTCCTCTCCACCCTCTGTGTGGTGGCATCTCAATGCATCCAAATCAGAGGAGGGAAAGAAAACAAGCAGGAGATGTAACTAGCCCCTGATGGGTGCCCTGGGACCTGGGGGCTGAGGCCTGCAATGAGCAGAAGGTGGTGATTCAGCCTAATAAAGTTAATGGCACGCAGACAGGCAGAGGAAATTGTAGGATCATGATGCAGCAGCTATCCCATAGCAGTTTGTTTCCGTCATCCAGATGTGACTTCATCCCACCACCACCCCACCCCTTTGCTCTTTCCTGTACATGAACATTCTCTCTGCTGAGGTGGAGGGGATGACACACCATCTCCCAGGAAGAGTAGTAGTCTGTGAGAAAGAGATGCACCTAAAGGGCATGAAA
This sequence comes from Lathamus discolor, assembly GCF_037157495.1. Lineage (NCBI taxonomy): Eukaryota > Metazoa > Chordata > Aves > Psittaciformes > Psittacidae > Lathamus > Lathamus discolor. The sequence goes on from NC_088888.1 coordinate 19,202,724, forward strand.
GTGGGGAAGCAAGGAAAGGAGCTTAGGAACTGTGGGTGGTGGGACCACAGCTGCTGAAGTACCTGGGCTTTTCCAGCACCCTCACATTCAGTAGGCTTCTCCAGATGACCTGTCCCTGGACACTGGTGCCCACGGAAATCCTGTAGGGCAGAGGAGGCCTCAGGTAGCAGGCAAGGCAGGCCCCAAACTCCAGCAGTTGTTGTTCAGCTGCTGTGCTTCTAACCATGCCTTCCTCTTCTTTCCCCAGGGAAGACGATGAAGCTGTAGAGATGCTTCCCTACGTGATTGCCACCCTTGGCTCAGCGGGGGCCACCTGCAAAACCTCTACATGCAACAACAGCACCAAGGATTACTGCTACAGTGCCCGCATCCGCAGCACTGTGCTGCAGGGGCTGCCTTTCGGAGGGGTGCCCACTGTCCTAGCCCTTGATTTTATGTGCTTTCTTGTAAGTACCTACTGTTGCTTCAGCAACTTCTTCCATGATTAGCCATGAAGGGAGCTGGTTAATGTTGAGGGCCCCAAATGCCATCCATTACTTTGCTGCTGGCTGACTTTGCTACTGGCTGACTTTGTGGCCCTGATCGTGTCCCTTACCTACTGTGGGCTTAGCCACTATTGACTTAACTCAAATACTACCACATTGAGCCCATGGAAGGTGTTGCAAATTTTCCTAAGGACGTGGATCAGATTAGGTGAGTCCTGCATCCCAGACCTCCTGCTTATGGTCTCGGGTCCCTGCAGCTTTACCCACTCAAAAGCTTTTCTTGTTCCTCCTTAGAAACTGCAAGACCACAGATACTGTAGGAATAATCTCACCTCTCTGGGACCTGAGGGGCCTTTTGATTCTGTGGCTAACTTAGCTACTGTGTATTGCACCCTGGACCTCTGCCTCCCACAGCCATCCTGATAGTTTGATTTTAACAGCCCTGGGGAACTTGTGCTGTCCCATGATCTCAGTGTGCTGTTAGCTGAGCAGTTCTGTCCCCTCCTACCCTGCCTATTCCTGTGGCTCTGCACAGAGTTGGACAGTGCCTCATCTCACAGTTCTTCCTTTGCTCTCTTCTAGGCACTGTTGTTTGTCTTTTCAATTTTGCGTAAAGTTGCTTGGGACTATGGACGCCTGGCCCTGGTGACTGATGCTGACAGGTAAGCATGGGAGAAGGGCGTGTGTGGTACCCTTCTTTCTGTGGGGCAGAAAGGACAAATACCCCTGCATGTGCTGGGGGCAGCTGGGGAGGAGAGGCAAGCATCCCCTGAGTTCCAGGAACAGGAAGAATCCTCACTGGCTTTTTTGCTACAGCATCCTTCTCCCAGCACAGGGAGTGACTACTGGCTCCATGTAACTTATGGTCCCTACAGTGACAGAGGTGTGCAAGAGCCCTTACAGAGACAGCAGATGGAAGGAAGAGAGAGAGGAAAAAGGTCACAGGAAGGGTGAGGGCTGCCACAGTGAAGGCTTTGTTAAGCCTCTGGAGGTATCTTTGGTTCTGTTGGGTGCCGTTCTTGTTAAGAGCACTTTAAAGTCATAGGCTGCATTTCCAGGTGCAGTACTGCTGTGCTAATGTGAGTTTAGCTTACATCTTAAGTGCTGATGAGTCGGTCCGGGTATGGATCCTTCCTACCCAATGCATTTTTGGTCTCTAGTGTCTGTTGGCAAAAGCTAGGGCCCATTAGGGATGGCAGCTCCACAGCAGAATGAGATGCTATGGTTGTTTTTGCTGGCAGCAGTGGGAAGGACAGTGATTATTTTATTTCACTGCAGAACAAGGAACTCTCCTGGATTAAGCCAGAAGGGATGTGCAGGTAGTCTGCCCCTCTCCGGGGGTGGTTTGCTGTGCCTGTGGTGTTTTGTCACATGCTAGAGGCAAAATGCAGCTTCTGAAGGCTGGCTGTGGTAGATGGTTCTTCCCTTTGAATGAGCTCCATGAGCTCATTGCAGCCAAAGGCTCAGATGGGGCTGAGCTCCAGCTTCTTTGGTTCCTTTGGCAAACAGATTCAAGCAAGGTGCTCTTCAGGCACCCCATGCACAAAGGTGCAAAGAGTTGTTCTCTTCCAGCACCAAACCAGGAACCCTTCTGGTTTAAGTAAGTGATCCTGGATGGCATTAGATAAGCAGCTGTGTCCCTGTGGCTCCTCTGCCCCTCCTTTTGTGGCCTGGCTGGGGAAATCAGCAACGTAGGGACACTGGGGGAAAAAGAGGAGAAGGTAATAGCTGTATGAGGGCAGCAGCTCCTCAGGGTTAAGCTTTCTGAGCCTACATGAAAGCTTAGGTCATGTAGGTGCTTACTGTTGGTCACATGATGCACAGGTCTGGACTTAGATGGTCTTTTTCTGATGCTTGAGGTGGTGCTTGAGTACCTTTGGTGCAAGGGAATGGGAGCAGTGGCTGTAGGCAGAAAGGCTGAGGGATGCCAACTCTTTGGTGAGGGACAGCTGGTAAGTGTATGGTGTGGTAAGAGCTGTGGATCACCACGACCAGGATCCCAGGGAGGACCTGCTTCTGCTTGACCCATGTGCAGGGTGGGATGAGCATTTTGGGAGGGTAGCATGCAAGTGTGTTGGCTGCCTGGCTGGGGAGGAAAGGCATGAAAGGGGAGCTTAGACAGCAGTTGGGCAGCCCTGGCTGGTTGTCCTGCCTGGCCTTGTCCCTCAGGGACTCCCTGGGGCACTCATGGTGTGGAGCCAGGCCAGCTTCACTTTAGCTGGCAGCAAAGCACTCTGCCCCCAGGCTGGTGGGGGCTCTGGGTTGTTGAGATTTGGGGTGATGCTGGGCTCTGGAAGCAAAGTCCTCTCCAGTCTGACCATCAGCAGGTTTCTCTTCCCCAGGACAGTGCGGAGCCGTGCCGGGTGCGTAGCTCCTTGTGACAGAGGTGACCCAGCACCTGCTCACGGGGTTGTAACCTCTCCCTTTCTGTTTCTGTGCCCCCAGGCGCCGACGCTGGCAGACGGAGCGAGAGGAGCGGGAATAGTATGTTGTTTTCTCAGGGTCTTGTTTCTTCTTTCTTGCTTTCTCTCTTTCTCTCTCCTGTTCTCTTGCAGTTTTCTGTCTTGCTTCTGAACTAATCTAAGTGGCTGGGAGTTTGGGCTTGGATTTGTGCCTTTCAGTGGATTCACGCTCTTCTCTTTCCCTTCCGTTTGTGTCAGCCACTACCACAGCTGGATGCGCCTTGGTTTTCCCCTGTAGGCTTTAAACACTCCACAAAGGCAGCAGTGCCAAGGAGCTCCCTGTCCTGGCCAAGGTGGAGGTTACCACATCATATGTCCTGCTCTACCACCTCCAGCTATCCTGCCTTATGATGGAGAAAATTAACCCAATTGAGCCCACAGCACGCTTGGTCACGTCCTTTGCCTGATCCTTCTTGTGCCAGGGTGCCACGAGGAGTGCTCCTGCACTGGCTGCAAGGGCAGATGGATGCACAGAGAGGATCTGGCAGGCAGTTGCAAGACTTACGGCTTTTTTTTCTTTACCTCATGAGGCTGCTGTGACCAGGGCAAATGCTGGCCCTTGTCTCTTGCTACATAACCCCAACTGGCAGCACACCCAGCAAGGCAGCGCCTTTGTCCTTTCTCTCTCCCCCTTCAGGAGCAAACTTCTTGTCTCAGCACTGCTGAGAGCATCCTCCAGCACCGTGGCCTGACATTGCCCGTTAAACCCTGCCATGGACCCTCTCTCCCTGCTCTTCTGTATTGCTGCTTTTATGGCTAAGAAAAGAGCATCCCCTATGCCTTGCCAACTGGCTGGGTGGTACACACCACAGAGGAGACAGTCAGCTGATGGTGCAGAGCCTATGAGGTCACGCCAGCCAGGCTGATACAGGTCTAAGGCCAAGGCAGCAAGCTGCAGCCTCACTTCTCATACTCCAACCACTTGCAAAGCAGGGGCCCGCCACTGCTGCTGCCTTGAGAGGGTACAGGGGTGCTCCTATTTTTGTAGCTGCTCCTTGCCCCCAAAGGAGCAGAGCAGTTGGAGTTACAAAAATAGAGATGGTGGTAACTGTGGTACATGGCATAGAGGGGACCCCTTGTTCATGCTTGAGTGCTTCACTAGTGGTTGGCTCTGCTTCAGGTGTGTCTGGCAACTTTTCCCTGCTAACACCTTGTGGGGGAAGTAAGGCAGAGTTAGCAGAACCATCGTGCTACGAGGCTTTTGCAGGGGGGGCATCTCAGTTATCCTCATGAGTGCTTGTCTCTCTCCAGGAGGCCACTTCTTCCTGCTCCTCTTCTTCATCTGAACTTGCTCTTGCTTCTGCCCTACCCCCCAACAAACTTACTGCTTGAGCTGGGACAGTGTTGATAGCCAGAAACTTCCAAAAGCCTGTGGAGCTCAGCAAGGAAACCTCCTTCTGGCTATGCTCCTCCAAGGCTGATGGCACTTTTGCATCCCCGCTGTGCTCTGTGCTGGGCCTCAGGGACACTGGTATGCCACCTGGTGCTCCCAGCCCTTGAATGTGCAGCATCGCTCTTGGTGCAAAAGGCTATGTTTGGTGTGTCCACTTCCCAGTTCTCAAGCAAAGGCCCTTGTCCTGTCAGTTGCCAGGGCTTGTGGTAGCCATCAGCACTCTTAACCAGTGACTCAGTGTACCAGGAAGTTGTGGCAGCCTACCCCCACCTCTGTGTAAGGGCAGTGTTCACAGAGCCCTGTGGGGCTTGCCACCTGCACAGCCACCTCCTGCCTCATGCTGCAGCAAGCCCTTTCTATGGTATGCCTGGCCTCCCATCGGGGAGCCTTTGATTCTCTTGGCCTGAAGTTAGCCATGCCTTGCACCCTATCCTTCTCCTTCCCTGGTGGGGCTGGCAGCAAGCCTGGGGCAGTAGGTAGGGTCCCACCTTAATCTTCTCATGGTTTAGGGCAGCCTTGCTGCCATCCACTTGCTTTGTTTAGTGCTTTGCTTAGTGCTTTGCTTTAAAAAGCCTCCAGCTAGGTGCAGGTACCATTGGAGCTCCCTCTTCAGCTTCCCATCTTTAGCAAGGTTTGGCCTCTTCTGTCTTATTAGCACTGCAGGTCATCCTCATTATTGTCTCTGCATCCCTGCAAATGGAGCTGAGTTAGCCTGGTCATCTCATAACATGACACTCTTCTCAGTTCTTCCCTCAGGTGCTGCTTCTGCTATCCCCTTTGCTTTTCCAGTACTGAGGAGCCAAAAGCACACCATGTCATCACGCTGGGCTCTCCTCAGGGCTTCAGACAGCAGAAATTTGCCCTTGCTCCCTGCACCGAGCTGCAAGCCCTCTGGAGCTGAAGGTCCAAGAGCTTGGTTGAAACTTAGGCTGTCCCTCCAGCAGAGCAGGGTGTTGGGCTGCACAGTTGCGAGGCTGCACACCACTGTTGAATCTGCACTGCTGTAGTCCCATGACCTTCAGCTGATCTCTTTTCTCCATTACTTCTAGCTAGGGACTCAGCAGGTGCTGCTGTGCTCTGACAGAGGCTATGCGTCCCATCCTCTTTCCTTCAGCAGGGTTGTGAGGGTATTTTGCTCATTCTCATTCCCATAGTGTCATCCACCTTGTCTCTAGCACTTGTCTTTCGGCTGCTTCTCTGGGTTCTTGTCCATCTGATCCTCCGTGAACCTTTACTGGTTACAGGGAGACCATGTTTTCATCAGGTTTTATCCTTTGCCTCTAGCCTTCAGATCAGTGTATCTCTTCTTGCACCTCCAAGGTCCCAGCCTGCTGTTATCTTGCAAGTTCTGTTTAATTTAGGTCTGATCATTTTCCTGTCTCATTTGCCAGCTGCCTTCTGCTTCCATTCATAGTGGGGGCTGTTGTCTGCCTTGGTTGATTCTGCTGCAGGTTGTTCTTCTAGGACCCTGCCTGTGCCTGGAGTAAAGGGGTCTGGGATATTCATCTCTCTTGCTTTCCTGTCCTTTCACTTCTAGCTGTCTACCCTGCTCATGCTGGAGGGATTTCCAGGCAGGAGGCTCAGCTGAGGCTGTAGGGCAGCTCGGGCTCCAGCCACCCACTGGGGCTCAGCTGCGTTCCTCTTCCTTCTGCGTTTCCCTGCGCTGAAGGTGTGGAGAGCTGGTCTAGCAGGATCGAGCTCACCACACTCCCAACCTCTCTCTTCCCCAAGGCAAGCATAGAGCTGCTGCCAGCACCTCCGGAGCTCTGGGGCTGCCGCCTTGTGGCCGCACCAGAGCTGGAGGAGCTGCAGCTCCCTCTGGTTGCCACCTCCTGTCCTCTGTAAACTCTGTGCTTAACAGTCCTCATCTCTCCTTCATGGCAGGAGCTGCCAGCCGCTCCTCCCAAGTGCTGCTGCATAGTGCAAGTGCCTCTCAGAAGGTGCTGAGCGAGTAGCATCCGTGGCCAAGCCTGGGGGTCTGCAAGGCTCAGGGTGCTGACTGAGGAGGGGTCTCTGTTCACTGCTATCTCTGATCTTGCCTCTCTCCATCTCAACCTGAGCAAACTGACCTGAATTAACCTCTGGGTCAGTCTTCTGGGTGCTCTTGGTTCCTGGCCAGGCTGCCTCCTCGCATCTCCTAACTTTCTCCCTCACCTCCCGCTTGTCATTTTAGCGTAGCCTCCGCCCTGCATTCCGACAACCATGACCGCTATGAGCGCCTCACCTCCGTCTCCAGCTCTGTGGACTTCGACCAGAGGGACAACGTGAGTAGCAGCAAGAGTCAAACAGCTTGCCTTCACGTGGCCAGGAGCCCACAGCTTGTCTGAACCAAGGGCTCTTCAGAAGAAACAGGGTTTGCCTATCCCCAGGCATTAAGTCCCACACCTTGTAGTGTGTGAGTGTGGTGTAGACCTCAAGGTGACATAACTGTGGCTTCTAGACATGAGCTTAAATAAGTAGGCTGTACATAACTGTGGCTTTAATGGACATCTGTCCAACCTGTTGCCTCAGCATGGCAAACAGTACTTGCCAGCTTCTCTTCACACCGCTGTCTACTACTGTTTTCCTCTCTAAAGGGAAGGCAGAGTTCAGCAGAATAACAGGGTGTGATGGATGGGTGGTGAACCACCCAGGAAATATTCCTCCCCCAGGTGTCCTTTGAGGAGCACTGGCTTGGCCCAGCTTTCCCAGTCCCCGCAGAGCTCTTCCTGTTCAGAAAGATAGCTCAAGTAGTGCATTTTCTAGGTGTCCCCATAGCCCATGGGTTCCCTGGGAGGTTGGACAGCCACATGGCAGAGTCTAGCCTGTGTTGTGCCCCATGGAGTAGCACAGTCATCTTCCTCTTGGCCCATCCATGGCTCTGCACGTCTGGGTGTTCATGGTCTGTCCTCCACCTAAGCCAAGTCTCTGGAGGTGCAAGGACACCAGTGTGGTCCCAAGCCTTTGGAGGAGGGCATGGGGATAAGGGAACACAGAATGATGTGAGCCCCTCCTGTGTTCTTTCTGCACAGGGTTTCTGCTCCTGGCTGACAGCCATCTTCAGGATAAAGTAAGTGGCCCAGGACCTGCACAGGGACCCACATGGGGAAGAAGGAAAGGCATGGCAGGGTCTTGGAGCGCCCAGTGCAGTACAGCTGTGTGAAGCGGCTGCCGTTGCTGCAGCCCCCTCTCATGAAGAACACAAGCAAAGTGTGTGTCCTCTGGAGAGGACAAGCAAAGATGGGACTAGATAAAGAGTCCTGAAGCCAAAACTAAGGTCCCATAGTGGGTCTGTGACAGAGAAGAGCACCAAGCCCAGGTCTCCCCTGCTCCTCTCCCTGGAACTCCTTCTAGGGGCACTGCTATCCAAGGAATTGCTATGAAGGGGGAGCTGGGTGATGCAGGGAGACACCCCCAGCCTGATGATGCTCAGGCATAGTCTCCCAAGCACTTCTTAGCTTCAGGGCACTGTGGGACAGTATCTCAGCAGGGGAGGCAAGGTCCACCAGAAGGGTGTGTGCTGGGGTTTGCATGTGTCCAGCTGCCTGTCCTGTGGGGCTGAAGGCTGGCACATGGTGAGTGGGGCTGCAGTAAGATTTGGATGGACAGGTTTCTGCCCAAGCTGGTTCAAGGCTGGGTGCTAGGCTCCCTACTGCAGGGCCTGGTCGCAGATGTGTATGGCATGGACCAGGGGTGCTGTGTGGGCTCACCAGGAGGGCAGCCATGCCCTTATGCTTTTCTCCATCCAGCACCTGAGGGAATGTGGAAGATTGAGGGTGTTTCTCTCCCTGGCAGGGATGACGAGATCCGGGACAAGTGTGGGGGTGATGCAGTGCACTACCTGTCCTTCCAGAGGCACATCATCGGGCTGCTGGTGGCTGTGGGTGTGCTCTCCGTGGGCATCGTGTTACCTGTCAACTTCTCAGGGGATCTGCTAGGTGAGAGCAGGGAGGCTTTGCTGGGCTTGGGGACCTGCTTTCAACACCATGTCCAGACCACTGGAGAGCAGTGGAGGGCAGGACAGGACTAACACAGACAATCCCTCACTGCTGTTTCACTTTGAGTGTGGTGCATCCAGAGGGTCATCCTGGGCAGCCTGGGTTTTAGGGTGTTCTGCAGGTGACATTGCTGCAGTAGCCCACCCTAGTGGTGCTCTGTGCCACTCAGTATAACTGAATGTGCTTGTGTCTGCCTCTTTCTCCCTAGAAAACAACGCCTACAGCTTTGGGAGGACGACTATCGCTAACCTGAATTCTGGGTATGTGTGGGCAGGGATGGGATAGATAATTGAGGCCCTTGGGGGGGGCATTTTGTAAATGCTTATTTGTTGCAGAGCCTCACCTCTTTGAACATTGTATTTCTGCCCTCACTGTGAGGCTAGTGATTGTAGGGCATGTGGTTGTAGGTCATGTGGCCATGCTGGTTACACTGCTCATGGCCCCAGCGCCTTCAGGGCCTGACCAGCCATACACAGACTTGTAGTGGTAACCTTGCATTGACCTTTGTGGTCTCCCTTGTGACAGGAATAACCTGCTGTGGCTGCATACATCTTTTGCCTTCCTGTACCTGCTGCTGACAGTGTACAGCATGCGCCGGCACACCTCCAAGATGCGCTACAAAGAGGATGACTTGGTGAGCAAGATCTGGTCACTCTCCCAGGCATATTTTCCATGCCCTTCTGTCAAGGTAGCCTTGACGAGAGTGCCGAGCACCCCCCTTCCCACAGCAATTTGGGACATTCTTATTTTGACTGTTCTTTTATTCTGCCTGGCCAAAGGCAGATCTCCAGAGCGGCAGCCCTGACTGTCTGTGGGGAAACAGGAGAAGTCTGCGCTGGGTGAATGTGGGGGGGACCTCATGTCTTACTTTGGATTTTCTGTAGCTGCTTTTGCTGCCTTCTTAAGGGTACCCCTTGTTTCTGTTCAGGCAGCTGCAGTGTAAGCTGCAGTGTAAGCCTGTTGTTCTGTAGTGCATCAGGATGCAGGATGCCAGCAGCTTGTGGAAGCTTAGGGGAAGGGGGATCCCCGGGTGCTAAGTGATGGGGCTGCATTTTCCTGTCACTGACTCAGGCCTTGGAGGGCTTTGCTGCCATGTGGTCTCATGCCATCCACACCTGCCTGCCATCTCTCTTTTTTTCCCCTTCCTTTCTTCCTTCCAGGTTAAGAGAACTCTCTTCATTAATGGGATCTCAAAATATGCTGAGCCAGAGAAGATCAAGAAGCATTTTGAGTGAGTCTCCCTGTAGCCCTAATTAAAGGCTACTCTGTAACAGTGATGTTATTTGGGGTAGTGCTACTGTTGCCTAGAATGGCAGTAATACACTGAGAGCAGAAAGAGGTGAACACTTGAATTTTGGACATCTTGCTGTTATTTTTCTGCACATTTTATCTGAATGTGCGGTTTCCTTAGTCTTATGCCTTGGGATATGCCCACCTATCTCTGGCAGAACCATACTGATCAGTGTGGTAAGTAGTGGACAGGGCGTATCCTGAGATACAGTCAAGTTCAGAGGTGAGATACAGGCAGGAGATGCTCAAGCAGTGCCTGTGGGATGTTGTGCTGCTGCTTCTGCCCTGATCACAGTCCTTGCAGAAAAGTATATTTTTAACAATAAAATTAAATTCCTCTCCTGTCAGGACCTCAGTGGACATAGTCAGAAACACGTTTAGAAGTGCCGTGGGGAGAGAAGTGCTTTGTACCTTTTGGGAACCCTTCTGCCTCTTCCTGATCCTATACCCTGTGGTATATGAAGGCAGAGGGGGTGTGGGGTTAGGAGGGGTTCTTCGCTGCCACAGGGTGAAAGTCCAAAGAGGAGTCTTGCGCTAGAGCCCAGAGGATGTAGCGTTTGTTCTACATGTTGCCTCCTCTGTAAGGGACAGGCAGGATCCCCTGCTGCCCCCAGCAAGCTCTTGTTATGCATTGTGATGCTCAGCCCCAGGGCAGGATAGAAGCCCTGGGTGCATGGGGTTTGCTTGAGGGTACAGCCTTTGGTGCCAGGTGATGAGCTGGTGCTTCCATCTGCAGGGAGGCCTATGCCAACTGCACTGTCCTGGAGGCCCGTCCCTGCTACGACGTGGCCCGGCTGATGTTCTTGGATGCAGAGAGGTAATGCCTGGTTTGGGAGAGGAGGCAGGGTGGGCCGGTGGCATGGGCTCCCCTCTAGTCTGGTGCCACAGGAGCTTTTCTGAGCCACCCTGTTTCTTTCTCTCCTTCCTTCTCCTCCACTCTCCGGTTTCAGGAAGAAAGCAGAGCGTGGCCGAATCTACTTCACCAACCTGCAGAGCAAGGAGAACACCCCATCCATGATCAACCCCAAGCCCTGCGGCCACCTGTGCTGCTGTGTCATCAGAGGCTGTGAGGAGGTGAGGGCAGAGCTGAGGTGTTGGGTGGGAGGGCACATGGGGGCTTGGGGCTCCGAGTCTCTGATCTGACCTTTGTCCCCCTGCCCAGGTGGAGGCCATTGAGTACTATACCAAGCTGGAGGAGAAACTCAAAGATGACTACAAGCGGGAGAAGGAGAAGGTGAATGAAAAGCCTCTGGGGATGGCCTTTGTCACCTTCCACAATGAGACCATCACAGCCATGTGAGTGCAGAGTCCTGTTCTCCACAGGAAGATGACCTGTCCCAGCTCTCGCCTTAAATCAGGGGAATGCCAGCACTAAGGCATTCTCCTCGGTTTGTCCCCGTCAGCCCTTTGTGTCAGCATCTCCCTCTTTCTCTTCTCCAGAATCCTCAAAGATTTCAATGCTTGTAAGTGCCAGGGCTGTGCATGCCGTGGGGAGCCCAGGGCCTCCTCCTGCAGCGAGTCCCTCCACGTCTCCAACTGGACCGTCAGCTATGCCCCTGACCCACAGAACATCTACTGGTGAGCAGTTCTGTGGGGCTCAGTGGGCCCTGCTAAGGGGAAAGGGGTGCATACTCTCTGTATCCCTCCCCATCTGCTCCTCTGGTAACTGAATGAGTTGTTCTTGCTGAAGCCCAGTCTGGCTGAGCTAGAAATCTGATCTGACTTGGAAGGGGAAAGCCTTAGGTTGGTGCCCCAAGATGCAGGCTGGGCCGTGGTGTATATGTGGCGCTCTGGACCTGCCCTTCTCCCCCATGCAGCTATCCTGATGTCCTCCTTCCTCTTTCCCAGGGAACACCTCTCCATCCGGGGCTTCATCTGGTGGATCCGCTGCCTCGTGATCAATGTGGTCCTCTTCATCCTTCTCTTTTTCCTCACCACCCCTGCTATCATCATCACCACTATGGACAAGTTCAATGTCACCAAGCCCGTGGAGTACCTCAATGTAAGGCCTTCAGAGACGTGTACAGGATGGGTAGCATGAGAACTACCCCTACCACCTGCAAGGCTGGGGATAGGGAGAGAAATTGGCCAGGCTGCAGTGGCAACTGCTGTGCTGGGGCATCAGTGTCAGCAAAGGCAGCCGTACCTACGGCTGGTGCAGAAGCTGACACACCATGTAACACATGGTCTCTTCTCTGCCATTGCAGAACCCCATCATCACCCAGTTCTTCCCCACCCTGTTGCTGTGGTGCTTCTCTGCTCTGCTGCCCACCATCGTGTATTACTCTGCATTCTTCGAAGCGCACTGGACCAGGTAAGGACAGCCAGAGCTTGCTCTGAGTCACACCAGCGTGCTGCCTGGCCACTAGACATTATCACTGACGTAAAGCTCCTGCTGGATCCTTCTGCTTGACCTTCTGTTTTCCGCTCCAAGCATGGTGTTATGTTGCACCTCTTCGACACCTGGGGTCTGCCATAGACAGCTGTTCTGACAGTCTTTAGCTGCTGTTGTGCAGCATGGTTGTCTGAGCAGAGCTTAACATAGGTCTACGAGAAGATGAAAGCTGGCAGGAGTTGAGGCTGGTTGCTGGTGGCAAATGCTAGTAGCTAGAGAAGTTTTGGCTCTGGAGGGTGGGCAGGAATGGTGTGCTTATGCCCGTGTGTAAGTCATAGCTTTTCCAAGGGAAAAATCACCTTATTTGCTATGGCTTCTGGACACAGGGAAGGTATTTGAAGTGAAGAGCATTAAGAATATGCTGCTTGTGATGCACATTCCCCACAGGACATGCGATGTAAGCTTTGCTTTCTGCTCTGTGTCGCAACGGCTGGTGGGGAGGATGTGACCACATCAAGAGAGATGACTCTTTAGAGTCATCATCAAGAGAGTCCTCTAAAGATAAGAGGGATGGGAAGGCCTGTGAAACAAGGAGGAGAGGAACTGGGACTCAAGAACAGACCTTATAGACAGTGGAAGGACAGGGAGCAAGTCCACATACTGGCAGTGGACAGGGTAGGATTCAGATTAGACACTGGGAGGTGCCTTCTGATGGGAAAACCGTGGGGGCACTTCTGATCGTGGCGGGGCAATGGTGAAAGATTAACAGCCTCCTCTCTGCCCTCAGGTCTGGAGAGAACAGGACAACCATGCACAAGTGTTACACCTTCCTCATCTTCATGGTCTTGCTGCTGCCATCACTGGGCCTGAGCAGGTACAAGTGGTGGGGAGGTAAAGCAAGTGCAGAGACCAGGAGCATGGGGAGGGTTAAGATGCACCCCTGGTAGTTCTCCTACACTATATTCTTTTCCTGCTGCACAAGTGCCCTGGTCACCACTCTCTTAGGAAGGTGACAGTTTAGTTCTGACTGGGTCTAGATTGGACCATACCTGTTTGTGTCCCTGAGAAGCTCACTGAATCAATGTGCAGATGAATTGACATGTGTCATGGTGTTAGAAATAATGCAGACAAAATTGGCATGGTTCATGGATGCATGTAAAAAGCCTGCTCAAGATCTGCTGGTGAAGGAGGCACTCCCCACATCTGCCCTGCACACTCCAAATTTTGCACAAAACTAGTGAATTTGCCATTCAAGCCAGCTCAGTGTAGGTTACACCTCTTGACTGCATGGGCAAGTTATGTGTAGGCTGCAGCAATGCTTGTCTGTTTGGATGTGAGCCCCAAATCTTCCTGCAGTTACAGAAATGCTCTGTGGCAAACAGCAGTGCATCAGCTGCCAGCCTTAGGCACGGGCTCCCAGCACTGAACGGTGGCTGAGTAGGGAAACTGGGAGGTGGGAGTGGGACTAGGGGTGATGGGAATTGATTACACATGATAGTGTGGGGGATCTCTACCTCCCTAAATTCTGGATTCAGGGTACAGCCCCTCAGTGGTGAAGGCAGGCAGCTCTTGAGAATAGACAAACTCCGATAGAGGCAGAATAGTCCTCCTTCCCAGGTACTTGTAGTGATAAGACAAGGGTAACAGTTTTAAACTGAAGGAGGGTAGATTTAGATTGGATATAAGAAAGAAATTCTTTATTAGGAGGGTTGTGAGGCACTGGCACAAGTTGCCCAGAGAAGCTGTGGCTGCCCCATCCCTGGCAGTGTTCAAGGCCAGGTTGGACAGGGCTTGGAATAACCTCATCTAGTGGAAGGTGACCCTGCTCATGGCAGGGATGTTGTAACTAGATGAGCTTTAAAGTCCCTTCCAACCCAAACCACTCTCATTCTGTGATACAAGCTTACAAATGAGGCAGCTAAATGCATTTTGACTACAACAGTGTTAACAGACCAGGCTTCCTTCTGAGCACTCAGTCCCTTGCTGTTGCCTCTGGAGCTGTGTACTCCAGCAGTGCCCAAGGTGCCAGAGGCTTGGACAGTTTTGTATCAGAAAATCAGAAATGAGGAAAATGGGATTTTTAATTTGTTTGTTTCTAATCTCTGTTTTGGAGAGGGCCTCGTACCTAAACAGTTTCTTCTATAGAGTCAGGCACCTGTTCCTTGCATGAGGGAGGAGCAACAGAGGGAAGAAGAAAATACTTTACTGACAGGATCAGATCAAAATGAGAAAAGTACACGAGAGCAGGAAGCTATACACTCCTTTTTGGGTGCTGCACTGTTTCCTCCAGTGTTTGATTTACATAATTGCTAGTGACACATCCCAAGAGGGAACAAGGCAGTCTATGGTCGGAGCTTTGGGTCCTTCTAGCGCAGCTTCCACGTCCTTGCACGTGCATGTCTGTCTGATCACTGTGTCTGACTGTTCCTCTTTTCTTCCTGCCTCCTCCCCCACAGCTTGGATGTGTTTTTCCGCTGGTTGTTTGACAAAAAGTTCCTTGCTGAAGCTGCTGTACGATTTGAGTAAGTAGAGCTGAGCAGAAGGCCCTTCTTTGCGATGCGGGGAGGTCCTTGTTGGTGTCCAAAGGTACTGGGGGCTCCTGGCTACTTTCCTGCAAGGCAGGAGCGCCTCCTGCAGCCTGCTCTTGCTGTGCCTCCCTAGGTGTGTGTTCCTGCCAGACAACGGGGCCTTCTTTGTCAACTATGTCATTGCCTCTGCCTTCATCGGGAATGCCATGGACCTGCTGCGCATCCCGGGGTTGCTCATGTACATGATACGGCTCTGCCTGGCCCGCTCAGCTGCGGAGCGGAGGAATGTCAAACGAGTATGTAGCGGGGCTGATGGGGGTGGGTTGTGGCCTCCACGTGGGGATGGAAGTGCTGGAGCGGGGCCCTGATGGGGCTGTGTGCGTTACCCCTGCTCAGCTCCTAGGGACATGCTGACATGTCTTTGTTCCTTCTTGCAGCACCAGGCCTACGAGTTCCAGTTTGGGGCTGCTTACGCGTGGATGATGTGTGTCTTCACTGTGGTCATGACATACAGCATCACCTGCCCCATCATCGTCCCTTTTGGTAAGAGATACCCCTGTGCCTCCATGTGTCAGAGGCTGGGAAGAACTTGAGGGGAAGGCAAGAAGGGTGGCTTGGGGGAGATAGAGGTCAGTTGTCAGTCAGAGGTGTTGGAAAAGGGGATGATTCTCCGCTGGCATACCTCCCTTTCTCCCAGGGCTCATGTACATGCTGCTTAAGCACCTGGTGGACCGATACAACTTGTATTATGCTTACCTGCCTGCCAAGCTGGACAAGAAGATCCATTCAGGGGCTGTGAACCAGGTGGTGGCAGCCCCCATCCTCTGCCTCTTCTGGCTTCTATTCTTCTCCACCATGCGCACAGGTGAATGCTGAGCTGGGATGCCAGCCTCTGGCCTCCTACAGAGCCACTTCCCTTGCCAGGCTGTGGTCCTGGCAGCCGTGGAGCACAGTCCCTCTGACACCACCACTTCGGTTTTCCTTTGCCCTAGGGTTCCTGGCCCCCACTTCCATGTTCACCTTTGTGGTCCTCGTGATCACCATTGTGATCTGCCTGTGTCACGTCTGCTTCGGGCACTTCAAATACCTCAGCGCTCACAACTACAAGGTGAGGCAGAGTACTGGGTAGGGGTGTGGGACCTTCTCCTAGGTAGCACAGCTCAGCCACGGAACAGCAGGCGCTCCTGGGGAGTCACAGCCTGCTCCCCAGAAGAGCCTCTCAACCCTGGGTCTCTTCACAGAGGGGACAGTCCCAAGGCTGTCCCTGCTGTCTGTATGCTGCTCTTGTGGTGGGACAGCAAACGCATTGCCCAGCAGTCTTAACTTCTCATTTTCTCTCCAGATTGACCACACGGAGGTGGACGCTGTAGAAAACAGGCAGAATGGGAGACCTGCCACCAGTCTGCCGGCTCCCAAATCAGCTGTGAGTCCCTGTCCCTGCCCCTGCCCCTGCCTCCATGTCCTGCTGTGCTCCTTACCCAGGTTTGGGAAGGGGGTGACTGCCTGTCAGAGTAACTCGCTCCTCATCTCTCTGAGGCAGCACCCAGAGTCTCCCAGTGAGGGTGGGAGACAAGTGTTTGGTGCTGTGCCCCTCATGGGGTGCTGAACTGTAACACCACCCACACACATGCATGCACACTCGGCCCTTTCCCACTGCTCCTCAGATGCTGTGCATCTACTCTCTGCCTCTCTCTCTCAGCTGGGACAGTGAATCCAGCTGGGTCAGTCTCACTTCTCATTCTGCATCTTTGCATGTTGCCTGTCAGCAAAGGCTGTCACACACCACGAAAGCAACACAAAGGGGTCTCTGTGGGCATTGCCTTGAAGGCCATGAAAGTGCTTTGGGGACTCTCCCTCCCCTGCCCAGCTCTTGAGATCACAGTCAGTTTTCTGTATTTCTCCGTGGTTCACTGTATTGTTCAGCTGCTTCCTTCCACCATGACACTTTTGTAGTTGGGTTATGTGCAGAGCAGTTCAGGGGGTACATGCAGAGACGGGGTACAGCAGTGCCTCCTGCTTTCTCAGGGGAGCTGTGCTGGGGTGTGCGTATGTAATCCAGGCTCCTTACTAGTCTCCATGTACCTAAGGGCAGTGGCATCTTGCCAAAAGGAGATTCCTATAGGAGGCAGGCACAGCCTCAGAGGGACACATCCACTGGCAAAAAGGGAGCACAATCTTCCAGTCCACATGGGCTCCACAGAGCTGAGAAGCTCCATGTTTTCCCAGCCCTGGCTCCCTGGGGATGCTGGGGTTTGCCAGTTCCACTGTTGCCAGGGCCAAGCCATCCCCACTTTTAGCCCCTCTCCCAGTACATCATGGGAATTCTGGACCTTTCCTCACCTTCCAAACGTATCTCCACTCTCAGCCTCTTGCATGGCTCTTTGTGTATTGTGCTGTGCTGCCAGGAGAAGCCCCTGGGCTCACGTGTGTTTCTGCTCTCTCCCACCGCTCGCCTGCCCTGTGCCTGGCCTGGCAGAAGTACATCGCCCAAGTGCTGCAGGACTCCTCACCGGAGGGCGAAGCAACGGAGTCAGAGGAGCAGGGCTCCCAGGACGAGGAGCTCATCAATGCAGATGGCATGAACGACACAGATTTCCAGTCGTGTGAGGACAGCCTCATAGAGAACGAGATCCACCAGTAGGGACCTCGGAGGGCGGGAGGGGAAGGAAGCCCAGGAGCAGGGCAGGCTGTGCACATGGAGACCTAGGGAGAGGTACCCAAGGGTGCTGGCTGCTGCCCTTGCCCACCCTGCCCCCTGGGGGCTGCTGCCTTCAGTGGGGGCAGGAGCCCTGTCACAAGCTCTCCATTTCCCTGCCCTTCCACCCTGCGCTGGCCCAGCAGCTCGGCGGGCATGCTCTTTTACTAGCTACCTTCTTCAATGTGTCCCCAGACCCCAAAACCCCGGGGGCTGGGGAGAAGGGGGGCTGTGACCCCCACGGTGCTGCTCTGGACCTGCAGGGAGGAGGAGGGCTGGGTGAGCTGTTGGGGGGGCGCAGGGGGGAACCTTTGGGGTCTTCTCATCAGGCCCCTCTGTCCCCCTTCCTCCTGGTAGGAAACACTAATAATTTATTAGACTTGCAGGAAAGTGATGAACTAAAAGCTTTAGTCAGTGTATGGGAAGCCCCACCTGGGGGGGGGGGGGGGGGATGCCTTCTGTTGTGTCTTCTCCCCTTGCTTGCACGTGCCCTTTCTCAACCCCGTGCAGCACGCACTTGGTGTGACGTGCCAGGAGCTGGGCCAGGCACTGGGGTGGTGACAGACATCCCCCGCCACGGGGAAGGGGCCAGCCTGGCCTCTCGTGGTCAGGGGTGGCACCGCTGTGGGGAAGGAGCGTGAGCCAGGCAGCCCCTTGCAGGGTGAGGGGTGCGGAGGGCAGGAGGAGGCGCAGGCAGCCTCTCCCCCGGGTCCTGTCCCCTCCTCCCCAGGGGCGCAGGCAAGGGGTTGCAGCATCATTTTAAGTGGCATTTTACTCCCCTTTCAAACAAATCAACCGGACCCCTGTGTGGTACCATGGCCCCCTTTGCTGCTCTGTGTCTGCACAGCAGGGTCAGGTCTCAGGGGCAGGGTGCTAGGGAGAAGGGGTCCTGGACTGCAGGCCCTCAGCACCCTGCGGGCCCAGCTCTGCCTGGTTGTGATGGGGCCCCATGGGCTGCTTTCCCTGAGCAGGGTCTTGGCCCAGCTGAGGGGTTCAGAGAGGGAGGGAGCCCCGGGAGAGCAGCCCCTGGGAGCCCTCTCTGAGCAAGACCACATCTTCAGGAGCACAGAAGGTTCCTGGGGCTGTGCTGGCTTCCTTCAGCGGCACTGACTGGGTGTAGGCCCCCCTGCCATCACCCAGCCTGAGAGAGGGGGCTGTTCCTGCCCTACCTCTGCCCTTGACCCTTTCCTGTTTGGTAGCTGTGTCCCAGAGGCAGGCAGGGGACAGGTTGGATTGGAGAGGTGGATTGGAGCCCCTGGCACCTGCGGGAAGGTCTGACCCTGTTTAAAGGCTCTTTGAGAGGAGGTTTCTGGACAGGATCAGTTGCCCTCAATTGCTTACCCCCTCCCCTTGTGTAAAATGTAAAGGAAAATAATAAATCTCCCTGCTATTGAGCTATATTTATTTCCCTCGACCCCTGCCACCATCCTGTTTGGTGCTCATTGCAGACACTATCACCCTCCCTTTGCCTGTCCCCTGTGGGTGCTGCACCGGCCCAACTGGGGCCATACCCTCCAGGGTCTGACAGGCTGGGTGGAAGGGGACAGTCATTTACCCTTTCAGTCACCTGTGCTGGCCCTGGAGCTCCAGGCACTTTAACAGACCCAAACAAGTGACGCATCGGCCCTGCCACTGCTCTGCTATGGGGCAGGGTGGTCCCACCCATGGCTTCTTTCCCCGTTGTCCCCCAGAGGAGGGGAGCCAGACACACGGAGCAGTGGGGGCTGCTCTGGGAGGATGTAGCTGACATTCCTGCACACCTCTCGGTAGGAATCCTAGGCCTGGAGGAAAGGGGGATGGAGGGGAAAAGATGTGGGTCTTCAGTGCATGGTGAGGGCAGGCCACCCGGCTCCTGCGGCTTGGCTGGGGCTGGAGCATGTGTGAGTGCAGAGGGGCATGGTGAGTGTCACCCATTCCCCCAGGGGTGAGGCAGAAATGACACGAGAGCTCCGGGGCTGAGGCAGGGGGGATGTTGATCCTGTTCCCTGTTCCTGCACCCACTAACCCCCGCCCCCCCTTGGTCCAGCAGGTGGCTGGGTTGCTCCAGTCTCTAGGCATGGCCACAGGCCGGGGCTGCCCCTGTGGCTGTGGGGGCTCTGCCCGCAGAGAGCTGTGTGTTCCGAGTGGCACTGTCTGTAGAGATGTGTATAATACCCTGTATATATTTGTGTACAAAAGAAAAGGAGAAAAAGGAGCTGTTGTTCTTGCAGTCTTTTCTTTGTGGAGTGGGTTGGGGGCTGGGAGGAGAGCACCCCAGCTGCAACAGGCATGCAGGAGCATGCATGGTGCAAAAGGAGGTGGAGGGTTGTGTGCCCTCCCTGCGTGAGTGCAAGACCTTGCCCTCTTGCCAGAAAGCCAGCTGTGGCTCACCGGCTCCCCAGCCCAAGCAGGCTTTCCCTCTGGCTTGCAGAAGCATCAGAGGCTTTGCTGCTAAAAGCAGGTAGAAGGGGAGCTGCATGCACTTATGCTGGGGTGCAGGAAGAAGCTTTGGGGATGGTGTGGGAGGGGAGGGGAGAGTTGCTGGTAGCCAGATGGCAAATGTCAGCCCAACCCTACAGTCTCAGTAGCCACTTAAATGGCTGCTCCTGCCGCCTCCAGCCAGAAACCTGTCTCCGAGCCTGGTCTGTGTGGACAGCTAAAGCCTTTGGGAAGGGATGAGGGGTGCTAGACCCCTGGCATGCAGCCTGGCTGAGTCTGCTTTCCTGCTGTGTGATGCTGCTTGCAGCTCTGCCATCCCCTGAGCACGGGGCAGGCCGCAAGCAGCCAGCCCCCGGGACTGCTCCCTGCCGCTCTGCGGTGCAGGCTGGAGCCGGGGTGCTCCCAGCGGGTGCTGCACGCACGGGTTTATGTACAGTGGCTGTTGCTTGGAGGACGGCCCGAGGGAGAGGCGATGTGTGGGGCAGGCCTCGGAGCCGGGCGGGTGAGCGCAGGCTCCCAGCTCGGTTCCCACCTCCCCGTGTTCAGGCTCCGCAGCTTGATGTGCCAGCAGCACAGCATGAGGGGGGGCACAAGGCCCTCCTTCCCCCAGCAGCCCACAGCCAGAGGGACAACGCCTGGACCCAAACAAAGAGAGCTAAAGACCAGAACAGTGCCTGCTGCCAAGTTCTGCAGGCATTGCGGCAAAGGGAAACTTGAGGGGAGAAGTCAAGGAAATTACACAGGTATTTGTGCAGGTATTTGACAGAAACTGCTCCCAAGCACAAGGGGCAGGACACGGGGAATCCTGCATGATGGGATTATGCAGGAGGTGTCTCCTAGCCCAGGAGAGTCAGCTGTGAAAGCAGCTTTAAAGGTCATTGAGGGATAATGAGGCAAGAGATGAACAGGAGGTGAATGGGGTCACAAGGGTGGGCTCTGTCCTGGGTGGGTTTGAGCAGGCAAGGCAAGCAGTGGTGGTCCGGGCCAGTGACGAAGCTGGCAGATCCATTCAGGTAAAAACCAGGACTTGCTCTGCCCTGGCACTGCAGGACTGCTTGCTCCTTGTCAGAGCACGCTGCTGCCTGCAGCTCTGCGCAGAGCTGTGAGCCCAGCAGGGACCCTTCCAGCCTGCGGGCAGGGGCATAGCTGCCTTTTGAGGCAGATTAAGTTGAGATTAAGATTTGAGAGGCAGATTTGAGTTGAGATTAAGATGGAGTGGCTGCTGTGGCTGGATTGGAGCCATAAAGGGCACCCCAAAGCCTCCTCTATGTCAGGGTGGGCAGAACAAACTGCCTGTGGTGGCTTCTCTCGGGTGGGGATGCCAACAGGACAGATCCGGCATGTCCTGGCCAGGACTTTCCTTGTGGGTGCAGCAGCAGGACCATGTTACAACTGGTTTTGAGTATGCTGGGTGCCCTTCCCACAGGCAAAGGATGCAGCTCCTGACCCTAGGTGCAACCTGCTCCCTGCCTAGCAAGGATTTACCCCCCTGGGGCAAGGTGGTGTGGGTTAGAAAGTAGGGTTAGAAAGCAGGCAGTCTGGGGAGCACGGAGGAGCCATGCACGAGGGGAGGAGGAGGAACCCACAGTTGGTGACATCCGTTGGGCTGCG
Organism: Lathamus discolor; assembly: GCF_037157495.1. NCBI lineage: Eukaryota > Metazoa > Chordata > Aves > Psittaciformes > Psittacidae > Lathamus > Lathamus discolor. The sequence continues at coordinate 19,223,918 of NC_088888.1, forward strand.
GGCCATGCTGGGCTAAACCACACCAGGGCAATCTGTGCTGGGCCATGCCATGCCACACAAACCCATGCTGCTGTGGCCATGTCCGCTGGCTGGCGAGGGCACCACCCAGCATTGCCGCACCCTGAGTCACAGAGGGCATGCACGGGCATCCCCGCTGCGGGAGGCCCCAGGGCAATGGGACCTGCTGGGGTGGCCCCACTGGCACCCAGCAGCAAGGGGCAGCTGGTGGGGGGGTGCTGGCCCTGCCTGCTTGTGCTTGCAGGAGTGGGGTGGTGCCTCCCCAGGCAGCTGGGAAGGAGACCGCAGGACTCGGCAGACCTGGGGTGCGTCCATCCCTTGGCAGTCCTGGGTCCTTGATAACCTTAAAGGTCTTTCCCAACCTGGTTGATCCGATGAGAAGGAGCCACACAGCGGATGGCACCCACTAGAACCACCATGCTGAGCCCGGGCGCCAGAAGGTCAGCCAGCCGAGGTGCCAGCAGCATGGGGCAGTGCCGTGTCACCCCAAAACCCTTTCCTAGGGAAAGGTCTCTTCCCCTCCGAGCCCCGCTTTCCGGGTGCCCCGCGCCCTTAGCTCGGAGCAGAGGGAGCGCCCCAGCCCGGCGGCACCGCAGCTGGGAGGGGGCGCTGCCAGCCGGGACCGCACCAGCAGCCCCGATAAACCCCCTCCCGTCGCTGTGGGCTGCCGCGACGCCTTTAATTCCCCCTCCCACCGCCCTCGCTGCATCCGCACATCCTGCCCGCTGAAACCCCACCTTCCGCGGGGCTGAGCCGGGCCGCGCCGGGTTGGGCTGAGCCGAGCCGAGCTGGGCTGGGCGGTGGCGGCAGCAGCTTCCGTAAGTCACCCCCATCCCCACCCTTACCCGGGGTTAGCACCAGGGTGGGGGGGTTCTGTGGGCTTCTCCAGGCTTGCCGCTCTATCCCCACCATCCCCCTTCTGTCCGCGGGGACTTTTGCGTTAGATAATGCAGGCACAGAGAGCCGGAGGCTTCCTGATCGGGGCGGAGAGTAAAACGGGTACCGCAGCCACCCGCGATGCGATGCCAGCCCCGCATGTCATCGAGGGGATGCCTGTGGGAAAGGAGGGTCTTTGTCCTTCGGAGGAGTGGGGAGGGCCCGAGAGCTGTCTGCGCAAAGCGGGACCCTATGAGCGGCTGTGGCTCCTTGCCCCGAGCTGAGTATGCGGCAGGATGCGGTGTCAGGGCTCGGCCTGGCTGGTTTTAAGGAAGGGAGCTCCCTCTTCCTTCGATCTCTAAGAGCAGCTGGCGCTTAGAGACCTCTCTTGGACGAGAGGTTTGCAGAGATTTTTTGGCTGGACTTCAGCAGTGATGCTGCCCAGGGGTTCTCAGTATGGGCTATGGTACCACGAGGTCAGGGACCCTGCGGGGACCAGCGTGTCTTTCATTCGCACCCGGGAGGGATCAGAGGTGCCTGCACACAGAGGAAAGCATCATCCTGTGGTTGGATGGTGCCCGGTGTGGAGAACTGCCCCGCGGGCTTGGCTTGTCTCTGCATGCACTTGCCTCCACTGTGGAGGACCTGCAGTGCCCAGCAGCATCAGCCTGCGGAGGTGTCAGCAGCTGACCCTATTTCTTCAGGCCCCACGTGGTTCCTGTCCCGTATCGGGGTCTCAGATGTTTTCCCTCACTCTGCGCTTGCGTGACCTCCGTCTGCCATGAGCCCAACCTTCCCGAGAATTTAGAGCCACAGAGCTAAGAATAACTCGCATGCTGCCCGTGTGCAGGCAGCACAGAGCTCCCCATGGCCGCGGCCATGTCCGGCACTGGTAGGCAGCATGGGAGCGGGCGCAGGGGCTGTGGGGTGGGTGCTGGGGAAAGGAGCTGGAGGCTCCGTGTTTGGGATTCCTCCCCCCACGGTGCCCCTGGGCTCTGGGCAGAGGCCTGGACCAGAGGAGCCATCCCACCAGCCCTGCAGGCAGCGGGTGCCGCGCTGCTGGGAGAGGCTGCCAGGGTGCTGGCTGCAGAGCAGGAGTGGGAGGGAGGAGATGGTGGAAAAGGGCCATAAATCTGGAGCCATTGTCGGGGTAGAAGGGGTGGCTGCCCTGGAGAAAAATAGTGAGTTTAGAGCACCCCAGGGCAGGCGGAGTGAGGGAGAGGAGTGAGTGAGTGATTTTCCTCCTAAAAAGCTTCTCGCTATGGCAGCTGCTTGGGTTAGCAGCCAAGTTTATGCTTTTTGCACATGCTAAGAGCTTGCACTCCTTCCATTGTTGCCTGCCTTCCCTTAGCTATCACAGCACTGCGGGACAAGGAGAGCCACCTCTCCAGCGCCAGGCTGCAGCCTGCTCCCTAGGATGGGGCACTGGGAAGGCAGCAGGCCAGCACTGGTACCCCAGCCCAGGGCTCTGCACCGGTCACTGGTTATTTACCCGAGGACTGCTCGTCTGCTTTGTGTGGGGAAACCTCCGGCATATTCGGCACTGAGAGGGAGCTAAGATGGGGGGAGTGGGGCAGGGTAAGTGGCAAACACCAGCGGGCCCATGGTGGTGTCCCCTGCCCCATGGCCCTGCTGCAGGTGACTGCTTGCATGGACGGTTGAACCAGGCAGCACTGGAGCGACCGGCGCGGGGTGGGGTGGGGGCTCTGCCCTGCCCCGGTCTCTTGGTGCGGGGTGCCCTGCTGCGCCCCACATCTCTTCCCCGGTGCCTCCCGCAGGCTGCTCCGCTGGCTTGAGTCACCCTGCCCGTGTGTGCGCCGGCAAGGGCCGTCCCCTCCCGCCCCTTCCTTCCCTCGTCCTTCGCCGGCCCCATAGATAGAGCTGTGCCTGCGCCCGCCGGGCCCCTCCCTTCCCGGCCCTACTGACTCAGGGCTCAGGCAGGCGCGGCGGCTTTCGAGGGAGAGGAGCCCAGGGGCTGGGACGCGCTGCGGGGCGGCCGCTGACGCCCTCCCGGCTGCGACGGACGAGGAGGAGCCGGGATGAGGGAAGGTACCGGGAAGCGGCGCCGGGAGGCGGAAAGCGGCAGAGATTCCTCCGGGCGCGGCCCTTCCGTGTGCCAGGGGCAGCACGGGCCGGGGGAGCTGCGGTCTGGCCGCTGGTGCGCTGCCTCCTGCCAGCCGGCCCTCAAAGGGGCTCTGCTCCGCCGGTGTCCCCTAAGGAGAGCGGGGCTGCGGTGGCCGGGCTGGGGGCCGGGGCTCAGAACGGGGCTGTGCTGGGGTTGATCTGGGGGGTGCTCCTGGCACTGGAGCCACCCGGGGGATGTTCTGAGTGCCGGCTCTGCTCACTGCCCCAGGACGATGCTGGTGGAGAGGGTCCCTGCTGTGGGAGCGGTGGTGAATTGTGGGTCCAGCCGTGGATGTGAAACTGATGTCCCCAGGGGCTGCTTGGGCGGCGGGCCCTGCCTCAGCCCCACCGTGCCTTTTCATTGCAGGGAGCGGAGCTGAAGGTAGTGCTGCCGGTGCCCTGCCATGAATCCCTTTGGTGGGATGGCTGCCCGTCTGCAGAGAGACCGCCTGAAGGCCGAGGGCCTCGGCCAGCACAACAACGCCATCAAGTACCTCAACCAGGACTATGAGGCTCTCAAACAGGAGTGCATTGAGAGCGGCACCCTCTTTAGGGACCCGCAGTTCCCAGCTGGCCCTTCTGCCCTCGGATTCAAGGAGCTGGGGCCACACTCCAGCAAGACACGGGGGGTGGAGTGGAAGCGTCCGTCGGTAAGTGCCCGGCTTGGTTCTCCTGGGGCTGGGCTGGCATCCCTGCCCTGCAGCGTCTGCACTGATGTGGTTTGCCAGGCTGCAGCCTGGTGCTGGCCTGCTCCTCTCGGTGCTCAGTCCCTTCAGTGCTGCATAACCTGCTTTCCCAAGGGCCTAGAGCAATGCCCCATGAGTTTCTACTTGAAAAAGCATCATGGCTAGCAGGCCCTGCTTCCTCTGGGCAGCAGGCTGTGGGCTTTACAATGTGTGGGCTGTGGCATTGCTTCTAGGTGTTGTAGTACGGATGTGTCACCCTTGGTAACTGGGGCTTTTGAGGATGTATAACTTCTGGTGCCACGAGTGCAAGGAGAATGCCATTAGTCCATCTAGCTGTGTCCTCCTATGGCTATAGCAGCCTTACCCTGATGACCTTGCGGTTGCAGTCCCCAGGTAGAGGGCAGGTGGCGTGCATCTCTCAGGGACCGTATACCCTTCCTCCCGAGTCAGAGCTGCACTGGGTGGCAGTCTCCCAGAATCCCAGGCCCTGCCAAGATCCAGCATCTGACCCCCTTGTCTTCCTGCAGGAATTAGTGGATGACCCTCAGTTCATCGTTGGAGGTGCAACCCGGACAGACATCTGCCAAGGGGCTCTGGGTGAGTGCTGGAGCTCTGTCCCCAGATCTTGGTCTGGAGAGCAGTGGCTGGAGGAGAGGTTGAGAGTGGAGCAGTTTCACAGCACCTTTCCCCAGGCCCGTGCAGCACATTTTCGTGCCAGCCTCTGCACAACCATCCCTGTACCAAAGGTCCCTTCCCATTTAGTGCAGTGGAAAGGGGCACCTGTTGATGGGTTGATGTGTGCACAGCCTGACCACGCTGTGATCAGTGGAGATGTTGGGTGGATCCATGCCTGCCACATGCTGACAACAGTGCCAGGAGCTGCTCCAAAGAGCTCCTTGCTTTGGTGAATGGTGAGGGATGGCAGCTGGATGGCAGTAACAAACTGAGGTGAGGTTGTGCTGGTCATAACAAAGTGCTTGCAAAGGAATATGTGGCAGAAAGGAACTGAGAAGGGAGCTATAGAGTACAGGTGGTGATTAGTTATTTCTCCAGGGGTGTCTTCCAAGGCAGAGGCATTGAAACAAGGAGAGCAGTGTTAATGGGCTGGGTACGCTGTCAGCGCTGGCAACTGAAACCAGATCCGGGTACCACTAAGAGTGTCATCCTGGTCTGGATCAAGTTGGGTACCCAACTGGGAGCAGCACACACAGCACGCTGTTTTCAGGGCTGACCACATTTAACGCATCCACTAATTAGAACAAACTCGAGGTGGTAACTGGAGCACCTAACAGCCCAGAGCACTGTGGTGATGTTCAGTTGGTCATTAAAAAGTGTGGATTGCCGTTTTGTCAAGCCACAGCCCGGTACGGGTTTTCCAGGCTCAAGGCTAAGGAGTGACACGCTTCAAAGGCAAAGGAGAATGGGGAACCAAGGCAAGCAGTTTAAAGCGCAGTGCTGGCCTGGAGCAGCACTTGTGGTTAAGAGCACTTGGAAGGAAATGCCCAGAGGTGCGGCTCACAGTGTAATAAGCCAGGGAAACGGTGTTAAACACTCGCTGGACAGAATGTTTTCTTTATGCACAGTGTAATTCCACTGCAGAACTCGCTGTCTGTGATGTGCAGGGCAGTCAGGAATGAGCCCCAGGAGGGTCTAGATAAATGGCTGCAGGAGGGGGTTATTAGTGGCCTGGACACAGGCTCCTGGTCAGGGAGGATTGTTCCCTGTTGCTTGGCGCTAACACACCTCTCTGCAGCAGGCTGAGCAAGCCTGGCTCCCTGAGCTCTGTTTGGCTGCTGGACCCTCTCCATTCTCTCCATGTGCTTTTGGAGCTGGGGAGCCCCAAGTGTTTGCAAGGAGAGCACGCCACAGGCTCCTACACACCCACCACCTACCCCAGCTAGGGAGGTGGTGGGCGCTCACACCAGCTTCCTCTCCTCCCCCAGGTGACTGCTGGCTGCTGGCTGCCATCGGTTCCCTCACGCTCAACGAGGAGCTCCTGCACCGCGTGGTGCCCCATGGGCAGAGCTTCCAGGACGACTATGCCGGCATCTTCCACTTCCAGGTGCGCTGCGAGCTCCTGGCCCTCCATAGCTGGTTGGGTTCAGGGGTAGGACGGAGGGTGGTGGGTTGAGGGTAGGGACGAGCAAGTCGTGTGATGGTCCAAGCTCACCCCACTCTCTCCTGACCCCGCAGATCTGGCAGTTCGGTGAATGGGTGGACGTGGTGGTGGATGACCAGCTGCCAACCAAGGACGGGGAGCTCCTGTTTGTCCACTCGGCAGAGTGCACTGAGTTCTGGAGTGCTCTGCTGGAGAAGGCCTATGCCAAGTGGGTACCTTTGAGGCAGGCATATGGGGGACAGGGCACCTCACAGTGTGGGGTGGAGCGAGGGGGTCTCTTCTATGCCTGTCCCTGCTTGTGCTGGGTGCCAGGGGAGCAGCAGTGGCTGTGTCCTTGCCACCTCCGCCCTCCCTCTCGTGCAGGCTGAATGGCTGCTACGAGTCGCTCTCGGGGGGCAGCACCACCGAGGGCTTCGAGGACTTCACCGGCGGCGTGGCAGAGATGTATGACCTCAAACGGCCGCCACGCAACATGGGCCACATCATCCGCAAGGCGCTGGAGAGGGGCTCCCTGCTCGGCTGCTCCATCGACGTAAGTGGTGTGGTGGGATGGGCCAGGGGTTCTGCCCCAGCGATGGCCAAAGCAAGGGCTCACAGCCTGAGACTGTGTCAGCAGGGCTGGCCCTCACTCGGACACTGGGCAGGAGGCTACTTCTTTCCCCTCTTAGCAGAGCACCCTGTCAGAGCTGGCATGGGGCTGCAGCCCAGCTGCTGTGAACGGGCTTCTTTGGATGGAGCAGGAATGGCCATCTTGAGTGCAGGCTGTTGAACGAGGGCCTGCCTACAGCTCTGGCCATGTTGTGTCAATGTCTGCAAATTACCTGGAGCAGGGGTTTCCAGCTGCTCCCTCTCGTGCTTTCAGAGTTTGGGTGGCTCTCTGATGCATCTTCAGCATCCTCCAGCAGGGAAACTGTCTTTAAATTGTCCTCAGCCAGCAGCCTTTGAGCACAGGGAGCTGCTACCTGCTGCTTCTCTTGGCTACAGCAGTGCAAAGCAAGGAGGATTTTCCACATGGTGGAGGGAAAGGGTTAGGTGTTTTAATCATATTCACTTGAGTCTTGCACATTGTCCTCAGATCACAAGTGCCTTTGATATGGAAGCAGTGACCTTCAAGAAGCTGGTGAAGGGCCATGCCTATTCTGTCACAGCCTTCAGAGATGTGAGTTGGTTAGATGAGACTTTAATGGCAATAAAACAGCCTGGCCAGTGGTATGGGCTCAGCATCCCATATCTGATTGCTGTCAGGTGAACTACCGGGGCCAGCAGGAACAGCTCATCCGCATCAGGAACCCCTGGGGTCAGGTGGAGTGGACAGGAGCCTGGAGCGATGGGTGAGCTGGACAGCAGGGGCAGCAGGCCAGCGGCCACTGCACACACAGCATGGCACTGCAGGGGGAGGTTCAGTGTGCAGTGTTCCTCACATCAGAGCGGGGGGCAGTTGAGGGCCAGCTCTGAAGTGCTCTCAGTTCACCTTGAGTAGTTCTCATCTAATTGTCTCTCTCCTGCTATTGCAGCTCCTCCGAGTGGGACAACATTGACCCTGGTGACAGGGAAGAGCTGCAGCTGAAGATGGAGGATGGAGAGTTCTGGTGAGTGCTAATGCTGCTCTTTTACAACAGCCAGCCTGGAAAAGGAGCAGAGAAGCTGAGGAGAGGTCCTGAAATGCGTGACCTGTGTTTATGAGCTGGCTTTCCAGCGCTGGGGAACCTGCTAGCATTTTCTCATCTCATCTAGTTAATAATTTTCCTCTGTTTAAAGAAATTCAGCCCAACAAAATGCAAAGCATCTAGGAAGGGTAACCATCCCTTCTTCCCCAAACCCAGCAGTGCGCTTTAAATGAGCTACAACTGCTCAGGGTAAAAAAAGCTCTTGCTGTCACTTAATTCTGCCAACATCTTGGCTGGGCCCGGAGCTGCTTGCACTCCTCTTCCTAACGCAAGGAGTGCCCTGGCCTCAGCCCCTGCCTGCTCCCACAGGATGTCTTTCCGGGACTTCATGAGGGAGTTCTCCAGGCTGGAGATCTGCAACCTGACCCCTGATGCCCTCACCAAGGATGAGCTCAGCAGATGGCACACACAAGTGTTCGAGGGCACGTGGCGCCGGGGAAGCACTGCCGGGGGCTGCCGGAATCACCCAGGTACCTCTCTCCTCCACATCTCCATTCTCAGCAGTGTGACAGAGCCAGATGTTTCATCTGCACATCCTCTGCCTTCCAGCCACGTTCTGGATCAACCCCCAGTTTAAGATCAAGCTGCTGGAAGAGGATGACGACCCTGGGGATGACGAGGTGGCCTGCAGCTTCCTGGTGGCTCTAATGCAGAAGCATCGGCGGCGGGAGCGGCGAGTCGGCGGTGACATGCACACCATCGGCTTTGCTGTCTACGAGGTAAGCCCTGCCCGCCCCAGTGCTGCTTCCTGGAACTGGCTCATCCCTGCCAGTCCTGCCTCAACCTGGCACCCCAGTCCTCAAGGAAACCTTTCCCACCTGCTTTGCCACTCTGTGGGTTCGTGTGCCCTGTCCTGTGCTCCCTGCAGCTGTATGGGATGGGGGCAGGTACTGGGATTCTGACTGGCTTTTTGCCTCTTCTCTCTGCTCTGCAGGTTCCTGAGGAGGTACGTCCTGGGCTGCCAGAGCTACCCCTCCTGGATGGGAGTTCAAGAGTGGGCAGGAATGAGTTAACATAGTGCATGCACACATGTGCACCCAGTGACATGGTAGCTGTGCACCCAGTGAAGTGAGAGCTCCCACTGTGCTCTGCTAATGGGTGCTGGGCACCTCCCTGAGGGAGGACTGACTCCTGCTGGGATGGCTGCTGGGATGGGCAGGGTAGGAATGTGCTGCCTGATCAGGCTGGCTTTGGTCCCCCCACATTGCGGGGCTTTGGTCCCTAAGCACATTCATTCCTCAGGCCCGGGGCAGCCAGAACGTGCACTTGAAGAAGGATTTCTTCCTGCAAAACCAATCGCGGGCACGGTCTGAGACCTTCATCAACCTGCGGGAGGTGAGCAACCAGATCCGGCTGCCCCCCGGTGAGTACATCGTGGTGCCCTCCACCTTTGAGCCGCACAAGGAGGCCGACTTCGTCCTGCGAGTCTTCACCGAGAAGCAGTCGGACACGGAGTGAGTCTCTGCCTGGCCTGGGGACACCCTGTGTCTGTGGGCGACGGGGCAGTTCCCCACCGCAGGCAGGCTGCTGGCTGCTCATCACTTTGTTTTCCTCCTTTCTGCCCACAGGGAGCTGGATGAGGAGATCTCAGCAGATCTGGCAGACGAAGTAGGAGCCACTACTTTGGTTTTGTTTGGTGCTGATGCTCTGGGGCTTGGGAGGGGGAGCTGAAGGCTGCAGGTGGCTGCTTGGGCATGGGATGTCACTGGGGCTGGAGAGAGGCTGGCAGGGTCAAGGTGATGGGGATACGGGAAGTAACAAGGATGAGAAGAAGAGCTTCCCTTCCAGTTCAGGTTTGCTGAGCCTGGGAGGCAGGGCAGAACCCAGGTTTGACCACTAACCAATTTTTTCTGGCCTGCATCAACCCAGGAGGAAATAACTGAGGATGACATAGAGGATGGCTTCAAGAACATGTTCCAGCAGCTGGCAGGGGAGGTGGGTACAGCTGTGCTGAGCTCTGGGAGACCCTGGAATGGGGAAGGGGACAGGATGGGACACCTGGCTGTGAGCTCCAGCCCACTTCATGCTTGCCTCAGTTCCATCCTACAGACAATTCCATCTCTGCTGCTGCTCAGCCCATCTTCCCCCAGGGGTGGTGAAGGGGCATCCAGCTGTGGCCCAAATTCTCCTGGGCATGCAGGAAATGCAGTAGTACCCTAATGTTTTGTGGTTGAGGCAGAGACGTTTAGGCAGGAGAGGGAGGAATGACTGCAAGTGGGGTGGAGAGCAGGGAAGGGGTGCTGCTAACTCTGCTCCTGCTGCAGGACATGGAAATCAGTGTCTTCGAGCTCCGCACTATTCTGAACAGAGTCCTCGCTAGACGTAAGCGCTGCCCTCCCTGCCCCTCGCTCCCTGCCGCCTGCTCAGCAGGTTGGGTTCTCATGCATGTACTCCACCTCCTTCTTCCTCCTCAGACAAAGATCTGAAGACGGACGGGTTCAGCCTGGACTCCTGCCGCAACATGGTCAACCTGATGGATGTATCGTCTTGGTGCTGTGAGCAGGGGCCAGCTTCCCTGGTGCTCAGCCTGCTGGCAAGACTTGTCAGGAGCTGGGGCTTGGCTCTCTGGCTATGCCGAGGCTGTTCAGCCAGAGGAGGGAGGGAGGAATCCTTGTGGCTTCAGGGCCACCTGCTTTACATCCCTGGGCTTTAGCAGCCCTTTGTGGCAAGGGCCATCAGTTCCCTGTTGCTTTGGGCCCTGGCTCTGCCACCAGAAGCCCAGCCCAGCCCCACTCTTGCCTTCAGCCTTCCCCTCCAGGACAAAGCTCCCTCTGCTTCCCCTCCTCATAGGCTCCCCAGCCTGATGTGCTGTGGTGCCACCCAGCCTTCATGGCACTCCCTGAAGGGAATAAGGGCTGATGGGCTGCTATCTCCTTAAACTATTCTGCCCAGCTGGTTGAGGATGAGCGGTATAAAGCAACACGAGCCATGGTCTTTATTCATGCCCGCAAAAGGACACAGAGCTGAGGGATCAGGTAGAGGAGCACCTCCAAGCTCTTCTCCAGCCTGGCCCTGCAGCATCCCATTTCACTGCAGGCCAGCCCAGTTTTCCCAAGGACACCACAGCAGTGTGCTTCCTACAGCAGCAGCACAGCTGCTCCCAGGGAGTGGATGGCAGATAGCTTAAGCGTTGTACTATCCCTGCTGGGCTGCAAGCTCTGATCTTGCTAATGTGGCAGGACAGAGAAGGGAACCTGGGAGGGAAAACTGGGCAGAGCGAGTGTGGCCAGGTTTCTCTTGCCTTATCGGGCTTGGATCTCATAGCTTTGCCTTTACACCACCCCCTTTGCTGGCTGCTTTCTCCTTGACCTGCTGCTCCCCAGAAAGATGGCAGCGCCCGCCTTGGGCTGGTGGAGTTCCAGATCCTGTGGAACAAGATCCGGAGCTGGCTGGTGAGGAGGAGCGGCAGGCATGGCACACTGCGCGGGGGCAGCAGGGTGGGGGGAGAGCCAGGCTGCACAGCCATGGCTCTGTGGTGCTTTTGCAGACAATCTTCCGGCAGCACGACCTGGATAAGTCCGGCACCATGAGCTCCTACGAGATGCGCATGGCTCTAGAGTCAGCTGGTAAGTCTGGAGAAGGATGCTAACGGGGCTCCTGCTGTCAGCACAGCCCCAAGTAGCTGGAGAAGAGTGTAACCAACCTATACTGCATGCTTCAAGCCAACCTGTCGTGGCAGTGAGATGTGGTCCATGACTACACTGGGCTCCCTCCATCCCCCCTGTGCCAAGTGCTGGGACCTCAGAGTTAGGCATGCACATAAGGTGGTCCCAACCTCTGTCCTCCTGTGAGCCGCAGGGTCCCATCCTGGCAAAGCAGAGGCCCAGGCTGGATCAGTGATCATAGTCATATGGCTCCAGGGGGAGCATTCTCTTCCTGCTGAGGCTGGACATGGTGTCCTTCATTGGGTTGGTTGATGGCCCCTTTGGGTAACGTGGGCTGCCATAGTTACACCCTCCTCTCCTGCCTCCCTGGCACATTGACTGCTCTCTGCCTTGCAGGTTTCAAGCTGAACAACAAGCTGCATCAGGTGGTGGTGGCCCGCTATGCAGATGACGACATGGGAGTGGACTTCGACAACTTTGTCTGCTGCCTCGTGAAGCTGGAGGCCATGTTCAGTGAGTGTGGCTCTGGGGCAGGACAGGCAGGCACACAGGGACGTGTTGATCACCTTGCTCTTGTGCACCTGTAGGGTTTTTCCAGAGCATGGATACTGAAGGCACTGGCACAGCCGTCATGAACCTCACTGAGGTGAGAACTCAGTTATGTGGGAGGTAGGGTGGGAGACAAGGAAATCAGGCACCAGGGTGAATGGGGCACATGGAGTGGGGTGGTAGAAAGCCCTCCGGCTCCTTGGGTACAGAAAGAGACCATAAAAGATCGATATGAGAAAACAGGATTGCTGCAGGCTACACATTTCTCATCCCTTCTTCCTCTCCTTCCCAGTGGCTGCTCCTGACGATGTGCGGTTAGGAACCACGACGGATACTCTACCACTGGGACACCCCAGCACCCAGGCCCTCTCCAAGTGCCTCCCTTTGGATCTGTGGACACAGGATACTCTTCCCTCCTTGCTCCATCCCACGCTGAGACACCAGCCCTGCCTCTTGACAAGCCTCATGCCACCCTCTTCATGGACCAGGGGTCAAGGCAGGCAGGGGATGCCCTTCTCCTTTTCTGAGCTGGGCTTCTTTCCACTCCCGCTCCCCTCTCCCCAGCCCAGAACAGGAGGAGGGCACGCAGCACGGGGTACCTGTGCATCCCCGCACTGAGGAGTGAAGGAGTGGGCTGGGGGACATCTGCAGAGCAGGGAGAAGCAGGAGCTGCAGAGGAAAAGGGGGGATAGGACTCTTATCGCTTGCTCTATGCTGCCCTGTCCCCACTAGCACATGTTGCCGTCTGTGCGCCCATGCCTGGGAGCATCAGCAGGTACTGCCTTGCTCAGTCAGAGGCAGTAGGTTCCCAGTGAGCTGCACTGGCTTTCTGCGAGGAGGAAGGGCCATACTCCTTGGTACCCTTGCACTGCACTCACCACTAACCATGACCAAAGCATAGAGCCCAGTGGCTCCTTCTGTGTGGCCTTCAACACATCCCTCCCACCTCCATGCCCATGACTTTGGCCCCATTGCTGGGTCAAGCCCTCCAACTTAAGCACTGAATGTCTGTGGGCTCCCGCACTGCATGACCATGCATGACCTCTGTAGTGCAGCAGAAGCCCCTCTCTTCCGCATGGACACAGCAATGCCACCACCATCATACTGGCTTGGCCTCCCCTCCTATCCCTGGGAGCTCCTGGGACATCCCTGCCCCTGCTCATGGTCCCCAGCAGGACAGGGGGGCCAGAACCCCAGCGGCAATGCCTTCCCCCAGAGAGGAGGAGTTGGTGGTTTGAAGGGGGTGTTCTCCTGCACACATTTCTTCGTGCTTCCCTTCACCATCCCATGCAGTTACACCCTCCTCTTCCCTTGGGCTCCTCTGACTTGTGCAGATGGACCCCAGCGCCAACATTCTTGCACTTGTCTGTGTTCCTCCATTACCCTCCCCTTCTCCTGGGTTAACAGGGTGGCTCCAGCTTGGCAGTGGGCAATGGCCAGTCCTTTACAGGCAGGCAGTTAGCTTCCCCCCAGCCCCCAGTCATGGCTGGAGGATGCTCCTGCAGCAATAACCACTGCTGCCCGCCCAGCAGCTCTGCTTCCTCATCCCGCTCACTGTGTGCTCCAGGAATAAACGTATCTGTTGGACATGTGGCCCTGGGCACTGACTTGGGGGTCGTGTTCTCCCTCTGCTCACTGGGGCCTGGGTTTCAGGGAATGAGGTGCAGAGCCAAGCCCAGGACACACATCTCGCCCAGCCTGGGGCACGGATGGAGGAGCACCACAAGGTGCAGGTCTTGCCTTGGGAATGAGGGTTCTATATCCCCCGGGATTTTATAACTCGCCTTTTCCTGTGCAAGGGAATCTTAATACTGACACATAGGGGAAGCACCGCGTAAGAAAGGCATAAGGAAGCACTGCTCTTCAAAGTGAGAGCAAGCATTATACTGTTGGCAGGGCTGATTGGTTATCCCAGGGACTTTTCAAGCGGAGGAAAAGCCAGTGCTTGCTCCCCAGTGTCAGCGGCAGCAAGGGTGCATCTGCTCTTAAAGAAAGGGGAGGAAATGTCTTGGGGAGGTTGTGTATGGGGAAGAGGTCTGCTTGGATAGCATGGATTTAACCATGGAGTGGATGGGAGTTGGGGGCAGCCTGGAGCTCTGGACCCTAAAAAGTGACCACACAAGGTACATGACCCTTGATAAGGGCTGTGGGAGGTTGGTGTTTTTCCCCTGATTCTTCTGAGATTACAGCTGGAGGCAAAAGCCTTCCACCAAAATGACAGTGGAGGGCTGAGTGATGCAGCTTTCCACTGCATTGCAAAGAGCAGGACCTGCTGTCAGCGTGCACATCCTGCCCCTTGCTGACACCCCAGAAGGGCATCGCAGCCCACATGGCCCTAGGGGGACTCAGCATTTGGAAAAGGAGTGCCCCTTGTGCCCCTCATTTCCCCCAACATCTCAGTATCCCTTATGTGGGTGCTGTCTGTGCCAGCCCAGCTCCCTGGGACCAGTATCCCCGCAGTGGGACAGCACCCAGCTCTGGGACAAGCCAACCTGACTCAGAGCATGGAGGCAAACTGAGGTGTGACGGCAGAAAGGAGCATTCCGTCTGCTGCCCTCTCCTCCTGGGGCTAGATGGAGGGGGGCTACTTGCACTGGGCTACTTGTAAGCTGCGCTGCCCCCCATAGGGTGGGGGTACCTTGCGGCTTGCCAGTCCAGAGGCCCTGCTCCTGCATTCAACCCAAAAGCCATTGCAAAACAAGGGCTCAGGTGGGGTTGGGACACAGGAGCAAGCATGCAGAGCTGCTGCTGCTGTCCCAGCTGCAGGGCCTTGTCACACACACACACAAGCCTAATTGTAGGGTAGGGCGACAGCCTGGCTTTGGGATGACAGGTGCCCCCATAGCCTTACCAGAAGCCCCCTCCTTCCCTCCCTCCCTCCGGGGCCAGCTGGCACATCCCCTCCCTCGCCACCCAGCAGCTGGCAGACCAGTACTGGCAGGGGGGCCCCAGCTAATGCCACCAGGAGTAGCCTGGATCATCCCCCTTTTCTCTTGGGACAAGGAGGAGGCCCAGCAGAGTCCTTAAATGCCAGTGTAAGGTGAGGAACAAGGGGGGCTGGGGGCCACATGTGGGCAAAACTGCTGTTAGCTTTGGGTTTGTCATGTGATGGGTGCTCCCACCTTTTCCACACCTACCCCACGGGCAGGAGTGCACCAGGTGGGCAGTAGGACCCATGGGTGCACAGCACCCCTGCTCCTGCTCCCCAGCACCCCATGCCCTGTGCTCCTGCCTCCTGCATCCAGAGCAGTCTGCCCGTGCTGGGGTCCCCCCACACCCCAGCTGCTCATGTCCATCCTGCATGCACAGGATGGGGGGAAGGACCACAGCCCGACCCCACCTGGCCCCACCAGCTGCCCTGGCAGCCGGGCTCTGATCCCATCTGCGCTGCCCCGGACCCGTGGCTGCAGGAATGTCATTCCCGTGGGCACAAAGGGCCTTTGTGCGAGTGGAGCAGGCTGGCGGGGGGCCATGGCGCAGCCCAGCATCCCGAGCTGGGGCTGGGAGAGCTGCAGCCGGAGGCAAGTGTGTGGGAAGCAGCTGCCACCAGCCTTGCGTGGCCTCACGGCTCCTGGCCAGGCTCAGCAGTGTCGCTGATGCTTCCAGGGAGGAAAACCCCCTCCCATCCTCTTCATCTCTCTGGCTCCATCAGCAGAGAGATGGGAGCATCCTGCAGCCACCAGCACAGGGAGCTGCACCAACGCTGAGATCTGGCACCTCCTTGGCATGCCTTGTCACCCATGCCATGGGACACCCAGGGCTCAGCCGCCCCATGAGGGGAGTGGGAGGAATGGGGGCATGGAGTGGGGGCAGAGAGCACCAGCAGCAGCTGCTGGATTCGGCCTTTTTCAACAGCTGCCATCCCAGTGCCAGCAACAGGGAATGTGCCTGGGCCAGGGTGTTCCAGGGCCTGTCCACGGTGCCTTAAGCAAACTATTTATAGTGCTCATGTCCCACCCCAGCAGGAATGGCCCATATTCCTCCTGTGCGGTGCCAAGCACCACTGGTGTCCCCACCAACATTCCTTTGAGTCCCTGTTGGAAGGATGAGGTCTTCTCAAAGAAAAGACTGTTGGCCAGCTCTCCTCTTCCTCCCATGCTATTCTGTGAGCTCCCAGTGCAACGCCAGAGGAAGATTTGCAGCAGATGTTGCACACCTTGTGAAGAGATGCCCAAGGACCATACCCTGCTTCCCAGCACCCCTGCTCCCTGCTAAATCCTCTGGAGCCTTCACCATGCAGCAGTTGCTTTAAGGACTGGTAGGTGCTAATGGTTGTCCTGTCCCCTGTGGCATGAGGGTCTTGCTGTCCCATGAAGCAGAGATGCTGTCCTGGCAGCAGGCTGACCAGCAGGTCCTGGGACCCTGGGCCTGCCTTGCACTGCCTGGGGCATCTCCTGCCCCTTGTTCACTGATGTCCAGCTGCTAACTGACCACCTGAGAGAAATAAGCGCTAAAAGGGTACATGGTCCTTGTTTGGGCTCAGGAAGTGGATCCCTGCCCTCCCTGGCAATTGATATGATACAGAAAATGGGTGCCTGAAAGGGGAGGCCTCAATACGTATCCAGCAAAAAAATATCTGGCCACCTGGTGAGGGATTTTGAGCGCCTTGGTGAAGAGGGATGACGGATAGACAAGAAAAAGGGTTGAGAGTCAGAGCAGTGACTGCAGGAGCAGAAAGTCCTCCATGGATCAGAGAGGTTAAAGCAAAGGTCTATATGCCTTGGTTTAGGAAACACACAGGTACAGGACTCCAGTGCCTTAAACCTTGTGTTTGGAAGTAGATACTGGCAGAATCTTGGTTTCTTTCAAGGTTGCATTCTCTTTCCAGCTCTTTGCCTGACTCACCAGAGGCACAGGATAAAGTCCCTTTGCTTCCCTGGGCTGTGCTTTTGCTCAACTGTGAAAGGACGCTAAACCCCCTGACCCTCCAGATAGGGAAAGCAGCTCAGCAATGTCTCTGCATTTTTGGCAGAGACCAAGATCTGCCTCTTTATGAGACCCAAGAGCCTGGCAAACAAGCCCTGCCCCACTTTCTGCCCGGTGCTGGGATGTTGCAAACATCTGGCTTTCACAGCAGGGTAACCCCTCCTGCAGTTACCTGCGCTCACTCCCTGGGAAGGAACAGGTTTCTGCAGAAGCCGCACACTGAAGCCCCTTTGTTCCCAAGGGATTTGCCATCCCCTCCCTTGTGTATCTCTGCCACATAATGCTCAGATGCAGTGTCCCCAGGAACGTGCTGCAACACTTCTGCTGCTACACCTCTCACCTGCCTGGCACCTTCCTTTCCCTGTGGGACTGGAGGACAGGATTCCCCTGGCAGGCATGGTAGGATGGGCAGTTCCCTGGGCTCAGCAGGGCTCTTCCTAGGAATAAGTAAGGCTCCACTCTCCTCCATCACTGCGGTCACTATCACTGACCAGGGACACTTCACTTTTGATCCCAGTATGTGCCCAGCAGGCTCAGAGGCAAGGCACTGCACAGGCCCTCTGCATAGGGAGGGATAGTACTGCTGGGGAAATTGAGGCATTGAGTGAGGCAGAGACTTCCCTGGGATCAGACACAGCGAACCCAGGAGTCTCCAGAGCAGGCCTAACACTGCACCCGCTGCCTCCCCGGTAAAAGGGGAGAAGCTCCCTCCCAGGGAGGTGTAAACCCAGACACAGCTGCACCAAAGCTTTGGCTCCTGCTACCTTCACCCTTTCCCCATAACACCGCCGGCACGGGGCTGGCAGCAGCGCACAGCAGAGCAGCGTGCTGGAGCCAGAGCCCTCCGACCATGGCAGATCCAGCGCTCGAGAGCTTGCAGGAGGCCAGTCCCAGGGGGCTGACGTCAGGCACGGTCCTTGCAGCTCCTGGGCCTGGAGCTGAGCCCCTGGGGAGCTGTTTCTAGTTTCGGCACACGATGTCTCTGTGCTGAGGCACAGCCGGCCTGCTTTCCTCATCCGCGGCTGGCTCCTTGAGAAGAATCCACAAGGCTGGGAAAGGTCACCCTGGCTGAACTAACAGCCCTTGGATGGGACTCCCCGGGCAAGGGACAGCTTGCATCAGGCAGGCTGGGAGATGGAGCAGTAGCTTTTAGTCCCTTGTATCTGTTCATTTGCCTAAATTCTGCTTGAGTGGGAGCCAAGAATAGGGCTTTGGCAGGGCTTTTGAAGAGAACAACAAGGGGAGGAAATGAAGCCAGACAGCCACCAGGAACAAAACAAAGGTTAGGGGCAGGAGGGAAGCGGAAGGGCACAGAAACAAGCCTGCAAGACCTTCCTGCCTGCACCTTGGCTAGCTTGCACTTTCCTGGCCTGCAGGACCTTGGCTGCTTGCCCCAGGCTAGCTCAGCCTGGGAGCACAGCTGGAAAGCATGGGACATTGGTTACCAGCCTGCTCTGGAGCCAGATCCCAGCTCTTCCCCAGGGTAGTGCCCATCTGCTCCTCAGCACTTCATGCCCTGGGCCACCTCTTGCCCTGCAGTCCAACTGCTCTGCATTCCTGGCCCTGGTGGGAGCAGGGTGGCAATCGCTGGTGCTGGCAGAGAATGACAGGCATATTTTGGATCTGGCTGCTTGCTCAGGGCTTCGGCGAAGCTTGTAGTGAAACAGGACCCCCCCCTGCCAGCCCACATTTCTGTGGTAGGCAGATGTTCTTCCTTCCTCACCCCCCTTCTTCCCCCAGCACTGCCACCCCGACAAGTGGGGTCCTGGGCTGAGGAGCAGTATCGCTTACATGGAGCATGTGTCTGGCTTGGGAGGAGGGGGCATTTAAATGGGCAGCTGGCTTTTTTTTGTTGTTGTTGCTGTCCCTTGCTCTGGAGCTGTTCCTGCCATTTCGGCTGCTGGCAGGTCCACGTGGGGGGAGCTGAACAGTGCAGGCTCCTCTGGGAGACCGGGCTGAGCGGTGCGCCCCAGCAGGAACGATTCCAAGGAGGGTAAGAAAAGAGGGAACGAGGTGGGGAGGACAGCGGTTCCCTCCAGTGCTTCTCCTCCGAGCATCCCGCAAGCAGCCCCCTGCTCCCGGAGCGGTGCAGAGGTCCGAGCCCCGCGCTCGGGCTCCCGCACGGAAGCGTGAGGAGCTCCCGGGCACCCCCCGGTCCGCCAAGGCACTTCGGGGGGTGCCGGGGGCTGACGGTGTCTCCGCAGGCTCGGGGGGGCAGCATGCCCGCCCCGCCGCTGGCCGCCCCGCTGCTGCGCGCCCTGCTCGCCCGCCTGCTGCCGCTGGCCCGCAAGCGCCTCCTGCCGCCGCTCCGCCGCCTGGGCCGCCGGCTGCGCTCCCGGGAGAGCCGCCAGGCCGTGCTCACCTGCCTGCTCTGCCTCCTCAACCTGCGCAAGAAGGTGGACGACTGACGCCAGCCGGGCCGCGGCCGGGCCGGGCGCGGCGGGTCCCCCCCGCCAGCCCTGCCCGCCTCGGGAGGAGGGACCGGGGCAGGGGAAGGTCCGCCCAGCCCAGCCCAGCCCAGCCCAGCCCAGGCAGCCGGGGCCGGACGGCTGCCCGCGCCTCGCCGCCCGACCATGGCAGCCGGGCCGCCCCCCGCCCCGCTGCCCCCCGCGGCTGGGCCGCCCCGCTGAGCGCCCCCGCGGGAAGGGGCGGCCCCGCCGCAGCCGCCCGCCCCGGGGAAGGAGCCGGCGCCGCCCGAGCTGTGTCCATCGCCGGCGCTCCCCGGCGGCGGGGGCCCCGCGCTGCCCGGGCAGCGCCAGCAGGCTGCTCCCCTGCCGGCCGGCCGCGGGGAGGATGTCGGGCAGCACGGCCAGGAAGGTGCAGCCCTTCACCATCAGCACCAAGCTCTCGCTGCCCAAGTGTGCCGCCGACTTCCCCGGGGACGCCTGCCCCGGCATCGCGCTCACCTCCGCTCTAGACACCCACCGCGGGCTCCGCCGGAGCCTCAATGAGCGCATCTCCCTCTACCTGGCCCACGCCCGGGCCGGCCCCGTCGCCCCCGAGGGTCAGCCCCGTAGCCCCAGCCCCGGCGAGGACGGGGGCACCGACGATGAGCGGCTGAACCGCAGCTCCCTCGCCCGCTCCATCAAGAAGATCACGCTGTCCAACTGGCATGGGGAGACCGGCGCAGGGGACACAGCGGGACCTGGGGACCCTGGCCGGGCAGGCGGCGAGAGGAACCACAACAACAACAACAGTAGGCCGGGGAAAGCTCAGTTCAAGGTAAGCACTACCCGAACCCTGTACCCTCCTCTCCGTGTCTTCCTTGCAGTACCCCTTCCGGGCTGCCAAGGGAAGGGGTAGATCCTGGGGAGGTCCGAGGGATCCGTGCTGCCTTGTCCCCATGCCCTCGAGGTAGCACTCACTCCAGGGCTCTTGGGATAGTTGCTTTTCTTCCCATGTCCTCTCCCACATTCCCCCCTCCCGCACTTCTCTGTGCTGCCAGGCTGGAGGGCAGAAGGTCTTTGCTAGAGAAGAGCTTTCGGTAGGGCTAAGATGACCCAGAAAAGCTCTACCTCAGAGCCTGGCTGTGGAGGGCTTAGCTCTTGGGATGCCTGGGATGAGGCAATGGTGTGTGGGGAGCTGAGAACTCACTTTCCCATTTACCAGAGGGGAAACGGAGGCTGAGAGAAGGGAAGTGACTCATGGAAGGCCACACAGCCAGGCAGAGCTGGGACAAGGCTAGGAGCAGGACCCCGGCTCCCATCACCCCACCCTCTGGGCCTGAGCCCTAGCAGGCACAGAGGTTCGAATCCATTAGTGCCAGAGTCAGGGAGACCCCCCGTTGAGGCTGGGATGGGGCAGAAGGCAGCTCAGAGACCTCACTGCTGCTGGCAAGAGCAGGCAGGAACTCCTTGGGATTTAACCCTGAACCGCAACAGCTGGTTTTCCGGTGGGATAGCGCTAGGGAGAGCCGCACAGCCCACTGCCAAAACCCTCGTCCTCATTGCCAATAAAGGCCAGACACGGCCTCGCAAGAGCTGCTGCTTCCTCCAGCACGCAGGCAGCTCCTCACTGGGCAGCCAGAGCCTGCGCAGCCCAAGGGGCATCGGCATGAGGGCTCCCCTCTTTCATATAAGGCAGGGACACGTGCTCGGCTCCGCAGTGTGGTGCGGGACTTTCGGGAAGCTGCCAGGATCGGCCCCTCCTTCCTGTCCGGCCTCGGGGGTGGAGCTGGAAGAGGGGGGGCAGGCTGCAAGATGGAGCTTTGGGTGGCAGAGGGGGAGCCAGGGTGCAGGGGAAAACGTGTGTTTGGTGGGATAGTGGATGCAGTACAGAAGGGAACACTGTACTCCTCAGAAGACGCATTAGGTCTTTCCCAAGTGTGCTCCCTGGCCTTTGGCTCTGCCCTGCAGGAATGCGGGACTCCTCTGGCATGGGCACAGTGCAGCCCAGGAGGGTCTGACCATGGTCTTCCCACTCATGCGACGTTACTGACGCTTATTTCTCTATGGGAATGTGACGAGCGTATGTGCCATGTTAATCCTGCATGTATGAGGGAAAGAAGCGCTCACAGAAGAGGCAGCTGAGGCTGCTGCGCTCATTTCATGTGTGGCTTTGCCCGTGTTGTGAAGCCTGGGGTCCTGCTGGGGAGTGGCTTGATGCTGAGGAGGGCACAGCTCCTTCTCCCAGCCTTTGGTTGCTGGGAGTTTCTTGTGAGGGACTGGGGGGGGGGGGGGGCAGTCCCGGTAGAGCAGCTCTGCGGGAAGGATGAAGTCATCCTTGTGCCGGCAGCCCTGTTTTCCTGCAGCTGACGATCGTGAGACGAGGACTTTAAATAAAGCTCCGTGTCACCTGCAGGCTTGTCTCCCACGGCTGAGCCCTGCTGCAGCCGGTGTGGGAAGCTTCCTAGGGTCTTATGCCCCGTAAGCTTTTCATATTTAGCTCCCCGCCATTCCCTAAATGGCATCCAAATCCTTCAGCCCTGCTGTCAGGCAGGGGGGTGCCTTCTCCTTCTGGCACCCTCCTGCCAGACGCACTGAGCGTGCTGGGCCGTGACTCAGCCTCGCTCCTTGCCGGCTCTTCCTGCTCAGGATGGGATGCTGCGGCGTGTGGTGGTGGTCTGTCCTCTGCAGCCACCAACTGGGCTTTGGAGGGCCCTAGGAAGGTCTGGTGGTGCTCATCTGCCAGGAATGATAGGGTTGTTAGACTGCCGTCCATGCTGGGACTCTTCTGCAATCCTGCAGACAGTAGAAAGTCACTTTCTGTGCAGGGAGGGAGTCCTGCTTTGCCTGTGTTGGTTGCTCCTTGGACACTGTCCCCAGATTGTAGTGGTCCAAGTGTGGTGGGATGGGTCTGGCTCTGGCTGATCCACCACCCATTTGCTAAGAGGAAAGGATGTCGGGGCAGCACACGTTGCCCACCACCTCATGTTGCCCTGTGCACACTTGGATGGCTATTAGAGAGAGAGCAAGGTGGCCCTGGGGAGGGAGTGGAAGGAGGTCCGTGCACTGGCCTGCTGCATCCGACAGCCCAAGAAAAGATCCATCTGTAGAGGATGAGAGTGACAGCCCCTGTGCATGATCCAATCAATCCCACGCACCTCTCCCCTTGGGGCTGGGCTCCATTAAGGACAAGGTAACGTGGAGTTCATCCTGGACCTCCTCTCTGTGCCTGGCTGCAGCTCCTGGACTTCCTTCCTCCTGCCTCTCCCTCCCTCACCCCCATCCCAAGGGAGCCAGCCCTTCCCTGCAAGCCAGCCACCCCCTTAGTTCTTGCCTTCCAGCCACGCCGAGGTCAGGGATCGGCAGCTGAGAGGGTTCAGGTTTGTGCCGGTGGCGTTAATGTCCTCCTGTGCCCTCACACCTCTGCCCCGCTGTCCTCAGATGATCAGGGGCAGTAGTGACCACTGAATGGGTTTCTGCAGCATTTGGAGTCAGTTCAAGGGGGAACAGGGTGTCTGTGTGGGAGGGAAAATGGAGAAGGTGCTGACCTTGGGAGCTCTTGGAAGTTGCTGAACACATGGCAGGAGCTGTGGATGCTGCGTAGAGGAGCCTGGCCTGGATGTGTAAGGAGGGATGGGCAAGAACCCGGCCAAGTGTGTGGGTACTGCCAGCAGCCTCCTCTGGCCAAGGGCGTGGGGATGCAGATGCATGTTCTTCCATCCTCCAGCTGATGGGATGGTTGAACACTTCCAGGCTTATGACTGTGCCATCTTGTCTCTAGGTCTTCCTCAGGAAGGATGTGGATGTGGAGGATGAGCAGCAGGAGGCCGTGAGCCTCCGGGCTGGTGGTTTCTGCTCTCCAGTGGACAGAGGTTCCCCCTTCTATGCGGTATGTCCTCCTGCCCTCGCTGTTTAGGAGGGCACAGCTTGAGCTGAGCAAGTGAGGGCAGTCACTGGTGGTGAGGTGCAGATGGAGCCTCGCTGCTTCAAATGAGTAAGGGGACAAGCTAGGCATAACGGGGTGAGGGGTCTGCCCCTCAGGCCAGTGCCCAGAGGGTTTATTGCTTCCAAGGGGGCAGGATTACAGGCTCCTCCAGCCCTGGAGGTCAAGAGACCCAAGATCCCAGAGTCACCGGAGGGCCTGAGAATTTGTGTTGCTATTTAAAAGAAGAAAAAAAAAAAAAAAGAAAGAAAAAAAGACAAGACAGAGGATTTCTGTAGTTCTTGTGGTTAAGCAGAAAGGCTTTGTAAAGCGACTCCCATGCCATCGGCAGGGCAGCACATGCCAGAGTGCTTAGAGAGCCTTAGTTGCCCAAAGCCCACTGCTCTACACGCTCTTATGAAACGGCACCCTGGCAGGCTTGGGGTCTGCTAGGACTCCATGGGGCAGCTTGCACCCAGCTCCCTGGGGAGGGAAGGCTGCCCTTGGGCTGCCCCGGGAGAAATTTCTGCTTGGTGAGTAGAAGCAGCGAGCCCTGCACCTTCAGGCTTCTCCTGGAGATGCCCAGGCTCCTGTTTGCCACCAGTTAGTACAGGGTCAGGTCCTCCTCCCCAGGCAGTGGGGTGGGAAGCGAGTGCCCGGGTGGCTGTGCTGTCCCCTGGGCTACATGCAGCTGGGCCCGGGGCTGAGCTTGGAAGAGGGCCAGTGCTTTCACTGGCTGACCTCTGCCGTCACCCCTGGCAGAGCTGAAGCCCTGACACAGGGTTTCGTCAGCATCGTCTGCCCACGAGGCTGAGTCCCGCGGGAGGTGCTGTGCTTTCTGCCCACCACCACTACTCACTTCGGATGGGAGCTCCGGGTGCCCCTGAAGGGGCGACAGGCTGAGTTCATCAGGGACCTGCCCCATACCTTCCCCATCCCATCCCCTGGCAGTGTCCCTTGGGGTGACACCAAATGGATGCCACAGACAGGAATGCTCCCTGTAGGGACATGCAGCCTCAGGCTGGAGGGGCAGCAAGCACCACATCTGTCTCCAGATTGGGTGCAGGTGTTGGGTGCCATCCCACTAGCCTGGAGTGACCCAGGGCTGAGGGACAGCCTGGCAACCCCCTGCCAGGGCTGTGAAAGCCACCGGTGCAACCTTGGTACAGGAGAGCTGTGCCTTGGAATGCTGGAAGAGAACCCTAACTATGTCAGTGGAGGAGTGGGATCAGGGATGAGGCAGGCTGACATACCTGAGTTGTGCATCCGAAATGCTCCTGGGAGGTGATGGGGAGGGCTCTCTGTGGCAGCACGATGAACCCCCCACCTCTGCCCACCCCAGCTGGCAGCATCCCTGGCATCATCACCGCAGAAAGAGAGCCCCAGGGGCAAGGAGCCCAGCACGGCACCAAGAGGTGATGGGCGAAGCGGTGCAGGAGCAGCCCTCCTCCTCGACCCGAGCCCTCTGGTAGCCCATTTCAACCGGGAGATGCTGCAGGTGAGGGCAGATGGGTGCCCGTTCTAGGAATTGTGTGGGGAGTGGAGTGGGGGGCACCAGGGCCTTTCATGTGAGCAGCAGGGGAGGGCGCGCGCCGGGGAGGCTGAACTCCCTGCCCTGAGCGAAGCCGTGGTTGTGGCATGAGATCATGTTTGGCTGCCTCTCCCTGGCTGTCGGCCCCAGGGAGAGGGGGTCAGCCCACACCAGGGCCCTGCTTCCTCCCCACGTGCGCACGCTGCTCCCGGCCCCCATCCTCCTCCTCCCAGTCCCTATCCCTGGGAACAGGGATGGTGCAGGGGGGCTGCTTCTTTGCTGTGCTGGGGAGGGTGCATGGGTGCTTGAACTGCGGAGGAGGGTGCAGGGAGAAGAGATGCTTCATGCAGGGATGTCCTGTGCAGAGATGCCTGATCTGCCCTGCTGGAGTGGGGGGGCAGGTACTGGGAAGAAGCAAGATGCTACTCACCTTCTCACTCCCATTGCCACTGATGCCATCCTGAGCCCCTTTGCTGGCTTGTTGGTGCTTGGAGCAGATGGATTGTCAGCCCAAAGAGTACTCTTGGGTCCCTGTTGTGGCTTTGGAAGGGTTTGAGCTTGAGTCCCCAAAGCCGTGTCCTTGGGTCTCTGGTGGAGGTCCCTGGCTATGTGGCTCTTCCCACATGGCAGGCAGAGGGATGGGTGCGAGGCAAGCTGCGGGACCTGAAGGACGGCTGCGACCTCCAGGACTGGGAAGAGGTGGCTCAGACGCTGCAGCGGGACATGAAGGATTTTGAGAACACGCTGATAAAGCTCAACCAGGTGAGGGTGGATGGCGGCACGGCTCCCATTCCCTGCAACACCTGTGTCCCTGTGCTCTCCAGAGCAGAGGGTCCCTGGGAGCCCCTCACGCTGACTGGGTCCACAGATGGGTGAGCAGCTGATGTGGCGGGCCAGCCCCAGCGCTGAGGCAGTGCGCAGGCAACTGCTGGCCCTGCGGGAGCAGTGGCAGCTCCTGAAGCAGACAGCAGCCAGCCAGAGCAAAGCCCTGGGCGGGCTGCGGAGCCTGCAGGACTTCAACAGGAAAGCTGAGCGGCTGGAGGCATGGATCAAGCACAAGGTGTGGGGTGCGCAGGGCGCGGTCCGCGGAGGGGGACAACCAGGCTGTCCCACTGCCTTTTCACACTCTCCCCTGGCCCAGGAGGAGAAGCCATCCATGGAAGCCCTCCTGCAGGAAAGCCCGGACAAGATCCAGCTCACCCGCCGCATCCTTGACTTGAAGCAGGTGAGAAGCTGCTGGGTGACCTGAACCTGGAGCATGGTGCAGGTCCTTGAGGGGGTATGCTGATGTCTGTCTCTGCTCGGGCCAGGAGGAGCAGCAGTTCCAGAGCCTGCACAAGGAGCTGAACAGCCTGGCCCAGAAGCTGGAGAAACAAGGCAAAACTGAGAGCAGAAGCATCTCAGCCCGACGCAAGCACCTCAACAAAACGTGAGTGGAGGATGCACAGTCTGAGCCAGGCACTGGGAGTCAACAGGCTGGGAAGCAGGACCCCCGAACCTCCCTCCTGCCTCCCTTCACCCCAGCTCTGCACCGCTCTCTACGAGGGCATAGGCTGCCCTTCACTTCTCCCCTTCCACTGGCGCAGGTGGCTGCGGCTGCAGGGGACACTGAGGGAGCACCATGAGGCTCTGCAGCTGGCCCTGGAGGTGGCTGCCTTCCTCCAGCAAGCGGATACCCTGCTTGGGGCCATCCACACCAAGGTACCAGCACTGGAGCCATGGTCAGCCTGGTGCGGGGCTGCTGTATGCTCAGAGCAAAACTGGGCAGGTAGCATCTTGCTCTCATCCCCTGCATGGGGGCTGCTGTGGTCCCAGCACCCTCAGCCTGGGGCTTGGGGAGAGAGCTGGGAGACAGAGCCTGGTGTAAGAAGGGGAACCAAAGGGGCAAGCACAGCTTTGCAGCATCCCTTTCTGCCAGAGCTGAGGGAGCGCCCTGTCCTCCTCCTGCTGCTCACTGCAGCTTCTTCTTACAGCAAAGGAGCATCTGTGGTGTAGGGAAGCCAGGGGAGGGCGAGCCATGCCGGGATCGGGATGTCAGGGACATAGCCAGCCAGGTGATGGTAAGTGCAAGAGACTGCCTCATGCCCTGAGCTCTGGGAAGCATCCCAATAGAGGGGAGATGTGTGTACCTTCCCAGGTCAGTACTGGCACCAACCAGCAGGGCTGGGGACTCAGTGAGCACCCCAAAGCCACATGGGGTGGCGGGGCTGTGTGATAATGGGGGACCCTCCTGGGGGCAGGAGGGGACCAGGTTTGGCCCCGCAGGGCTGGTGCTGGGTTGCCATCATGCACTTGCACTGTGGCCATGGTGGCTTATCTCCCATCCTGTCATTGCTCCCTGGCTGCTCTCTCTCCTCCAGATGCTGGATGTGACCGTGTCCCAGCTCCTCAGCCTGCAGCCCAGCCTGGCAGCCCGGGTGAACCCCAAGCACCGAGAGGTGAAGGAGAGCTGGGCACAGCTCCAGCAAGCACTGAGGTAGGGCATAGCCCGGCAGGACCCCCAGAACCCTCTAGAGGTGGAGGCTCAGGGAAAGATCTGCATTAGGTCCTGGCAGGCTGTCTCTGGGGCACCAGCTCCGCTTAAGGTGTCTCTTCATCCTCTGCTCCCCTGAGCCTCTCTTGTTCCCCTTTCACAGGACAGGGAAGGCTCCGGTGCTGGTGAGCAGTTCTCCAGGGGGAAAAGCTGTGGCTCTGAGTGCTGAGTCCCGAGCTGCAGGGAAGGAAGCAGAAGACAAATGGACAAGAGTCCCTGGGAGCACGGTGAGCACAGGCGTCTACCTTCCGCCAGACATCTCCAGCACCTTTGCCTTGGAAAAATGAGCAACCTTGTGGGAAAGGGGAGGTGTTAGCAAAGCCCAAACTGAGCACATCTGGACCTGGCCCTACTGCTTATGGGAGGTGATAAGTGCCAGGCCTGGGACAAAGGGAAGCACGCTTTGGGCCGGCAAGGGAGGAACAGGAGCCTTTGTTCTGTAGGTACTGAAGGATGTACCAGGGAAGATGGTGGAGCACAAGGGAGGAGAGGGGAGCAGCCTTGGCTCCCCGGTGGCGATGCAGCTTCTTCAGGGAGAGGACAGCAAAAGGTACTGGCTGCAGGGAGCGAGATGGAGTTGGAGGGGATGGGGATCCCCTGTGCAAGGGGAAACCTTGCAGTTCTGTCTCTGCAGGAGGAGGAGAGAGGCAGAGACTGAGTGGGGGACGCGGCAGCAGGAGGCACATGTGCAGGATGTGTGCCATGTGGTGAACACGGTAATGTCTCCCAAAACCACACTTTGCACCCTGTCCAGCCAGGGGAGCCCGTGCTGAGGGGCAGGAGTCCCTTCCCTGACACCCTCCTGCTGTTTGTGGGCATGCTGCTTGTGCACGCATGCTGTCCCTGGTCTGGGCACTAATGTACCACATCTCCCTGCCCCTCAGCAGACTGTGTCCTCACACAAGGACAGTGTGGGTCCCAGAGTCCCCCCATGCCTGGGGGATGTGGAGAGCCTGGAGGAAGCACAGACGCAGCGGGAGCCCCTAGACCCCAGTTCCAGGGCCGCATTCCTGGTGAGCCCCCTCAGGTGTAGGCTGTAGGGTGACAGCAGCAGGGCCCATCCTAACCACCCTCCCTGCATGCCTGCCAGGAGGGGCCAGTGCCTGGGAGGCCCCCGGGGAGCCCGCAGGTGGAGGCCATGCTGCGGGAGCTGGGCGAGCTTTGGGAGGACCTGCAGAGGAAGCACCAGGAGAATGGCATCGTGCTGCGGGAGATCGATAAGGTACATGGAGGAAGGGCTGGGGTGGGCACAGGGCATGCCCCTGCCGCAGCAGCTTGCTGGGGGTCAGCAAGCAAGGTGCTCATCAGGACAAGAGCTGCAGCATTGGCACTGACATCTCCGGATGGCATCACTGCTTCAACTGTACCACCCGAGCTGCCAGTGCCCTGGGTACCCACAGTGGGGTGGCATGGCCTCTGCCTTTCCTGGGTGGCTCAGAGCCAGGCTGATGGGCTCCCCACTGTCCCCCAGGCACTGAAGCTGGTGGGGGAGCTGGATCGGGCCGAGCGGTGGCTGCAAGCCGTGGCCGGGTCACTCTCAGAGCCGGCTGCCATGAAAAGCCCTGTGGAGCTACGCCAGGACCTGGATGAGATGAGCCAGCTGGAGAGGCAGCTCGTGCTGTGTGGCATCAAGCTGCAGGCACTGCGGGAGGAGGCGGCAGGCGAGTCGCCCACTGAGCATGAGGGAGCAAGGAAGATGCAGAGGAAGGTGGAGATGGTGGAGGAGAAGTGAGTCCTGGGGGAAGGTGCCTCCTCTCTGATTCCCAGGTTGGGCAGGGAGGAAGATGCTTGCCCTGAGGAGGTGCGGGGAGGATGATGCTTGCCACGAGGCAGTGTGGACGGTGCCAGCATGTGTGATGGGTGCCTGTCCCCACAGGTTGGCACGTGTGCAGGCAGCCCTGCGGCGCCGGGCGGCAGACCTGCGTGACTCCCTGGTGCTGTCTGAGTTCTTGCAGGACCTGCAAGAGGAGGAGGCGCGGAGCTGGCAGGGACCTGAAGCGGTGAGCAGTGGGACCAGGCATCCTTTGGGATCGTCCACTACCTGGGACCAGAACTAGGGCTGGTTGGTGGCTGGCAGGGGGACCCCATGGGTGTCCCCCTCCAGCCCAGCTGCCTGGGAGTATGTTCCCCACATCCCTCACTCCTGTTGTTTCTGTTGGCTTCAGCCAGGGAGCGGTCACTGCAGCTTACAGGGGTCTTTTCCCCTGCTCTTGGCCCAGGCCGGGCAGCCGCTGAGCAGAGAGGACTTGAGCCATCCCTTGGGAGAGCTGCAGGAGGCTGTGGAGATGCTGAATGATGCAGCGAAGGAGCGGGAGCGGGTCATAGAGGTGGCAGCAGAGACGGAGAACCTGGAGCGCCTGGTAGGGGATGGAGGCAGGGGTCTGGGGAAGCAGCTGTGTAGTCCACCTGTAGCTGAATATGCTAGCTAGTTGGGATAGGGCATGCACCTTAGCCGGTCCCAGTGGGACATAAGGTCATTGGATACATGGGGGCTGCTCTGTGTGAAGTCATACCCATTCCTTCTGTTGCTGCTGCTCCCTGCCCTTCTGCAGGCACATGGCAGGGTGCCGTCTGTCTGGGGTGGACTGGGGCTGCATGGTGAGTGGTGGCACAGGGGGTCCCACACCAGAGCTCATCCCTTCTCCCTAATGCCCATCCAGGTGGCAGAGGTGTCCCCATGCCTGGAGGCTCTTCGATGCAGAGCCGAGGCTCTAGCTCGTGACACTGCCCAAGCAGAGAGCGGCTTCACTGCGGTGAAGAGTGAGAAGGATCTCGAGGGGCTGCAGGGCTTGCTGAACCAGCAGCAGGAGCTGGAGGTGAGACCCAGGGAGCACCGTGCCCATGGTAGGGAGGCGTCCCAGCTGGCTGGGGCCATCCCAGGGAGGCACTGGCCCTCAGGGGCCCAGGTGTTGTGAGCCTTGGCACACCATGGCAGGCTGGGCTGGAATTTTCCAGCAGAGCTGAGCCCTGCCCCGCTCCGCTCCCTCTGCCAGCGCGGGCCAGGCCAAGGGGAGAAGAGCTTACGTCAGCTCCTGTGTGCCAGCCTCTGGCTGCCAGCACCTCACTCATCTTCCCAATGCAGGGAGGTGACTCACGCCAGCAGAGCAGGGAAACCAGGCAGCCCTCTGCTCTGCCCATCTTCCTGCCAAGGGTGGCTCTGCCTGTTCCCTGTGCCAGCATCCTCCATCCCCACATCCTCCCCTCCATCCCATCATCCCAGCACGCAGGGGAGTCCAGCCTGGGCACAGAGGGTTGGGTGCATCCTGAATCTTTTCTGCCTTGTGCTCTTTAGCGTGAGGTGTCAGAGACCCTGCAGGGACAGCTGGAGGAGCTGGAGAGGGCAAGTGCACACCTGGAAGAGCTGTGCCCCACTCATCTGTGCCCTGTCAGCCGGGAGGTGCAGGAGACGCTGTGTGCCTGGGCAAGGCTGCGGGAGCTGCTGCAGGAGACCCGGGCCCGTGTGCAGCAGGCCAGCCGGCTGCGGCTCTTCTTCAAGGATTACTTGGCCATGATGTGAGTGGTGGCAAGCCATCAGGGTTGTCTCTGCAGGGGCTGGGGAGAGCTGGTGACAGCACGGTGTGGAAGCATGGGCTGCTGGTGGGTACATGGGCAATGCCAGAGCTGCAGCCAGGCAAGGTCATGGGGAGCCTGGAACCAAGGGCTGTGCCAGGGCTCCCTGCTGTGGGGCAGCCCCACAGCATCTTGCCCTGCCCCACCAGACTTGCTGCTACTCTAGCGAGCTTCTTCCAGCCATCCCTGAGCATGGGAATAGCTTCTCTGGGGCCTGCAGGGCCGAGGAGGGAGTAGGTCATTCCTCAGCCCATTTTTCACATGCCCACAGTTCCTGGACGGAGGACACGCGGGCTCAGATCTTCTCTGACAGCTCAAGTGGCCACGGCCTCCCAGAGACTCCGTGTGAGGAGCTGGAGAGAAGGATCGAAGGGAAGCTCAAGGAGTTTGAGGCGCTGGCAGCATCAGGGCAGCAGCTGGTGTCTGAAGAGCACTACCTGAGTGCAACAGTAAGGACAGGGCGAATGAGGTCGGGGAAACCCTCAGAACCCCCCAGAATCCTCTGTGGGCAAG
Source organism: Lathamus discolor (assembly GCF_037157495.1). NCBI lineage: Eukaryota > Metazoa > Chordata > Aves > Psittaciformes > Psittacidae > Lathamus > Lathamus discolor. The sequence continues at coordinate 19,254,941 of NC_088888.1, forward strand.
GGGGAACAAGGTGTGGGTGCAGAGCCCCAGCAGGTGAACAGCCATGCATTCCTGGGGCTGCTCAGGGCAGGAAGGAGTTTCACTCAGCAGTAGATGCTGAGACCTGAGGTGATGTGACTGTCCTCAAAAACCCCTCCTAAACTGCTCTGTAGTGGAGTGTCCTGGTGGGGCCAGTGTCCGTGGGCCAGGAGTCCTTGCAGGCTGCCCAGCATCTCTCCTCCCTTCAGATAAAGGAGCGCTTGGAGGAGCTGCAGAGCATGCTGGGCTGGGTGCTGGTGCGCTGGCGAGCACAGAGACACCAGCGGGACCCAGGGAGCAAGCAGGAGGACAGAAGAGACCCGGAGAGCCCCTCGGGCATGTCTCCCACCAGCCAAGTGAGTACCCAGCCATGCTGAGGAGCAGGATCAGGGAGCAGGATCAGCCTTGAGGCTGAGGGCAGCAGAGGCACCGGGTGGAGTGGGTGGTGTAAAAGAAAGGGAGGGATGTGTGCCAATACCTCTGGGATTCTCAGTCAGGGCAAAGGGAAGATTGTCCTGAGAAAATGCCTGCCTCTGGCAGACCTTCCCCCACGTTCCCTCTCTTGCCTTTCTCCCCAGGAGCAGCATGCCATGTGTGCTCAGCCCCAGCTGGAGAGCATCCACAGCCCAGTGGAGTTTGTGCCCTGCTCCGTCCTTGAGCCTGTGCAAAGATCAGAGCCACGGCTGCCAGCAGGAACGGCCATCTCCCCTCAGGCATTGCCCCACTCAGATGCCCCATCAGGAGTGGAGCAGAGCCGGGGGGAGCCCAGCAGCTCAGCATCCCCTGGTGCAGGACCCCACGAGGAGGCTGTCATCTGGGATCCTGCTGAGACCTCCACGCTGCTGCTGCCGCCGCGGGGCCCTTGCGGGCTGGGCGGGACGGTCAACCTCATCCTCAGCATCAGCAAGAAGGGCGAGAAGAAGAAGGCACAGCCGGTGCCTGGAGGCGAGCGGCTGGGGGAGGAGGCGCTGCGGACGGTACGTGGGGATGGCAGGCAGCTTCCGCAGAGCCACGGGTGAGCACGCAGTGCCTGTCCCAGGGCCAGCCAGGGTGGCTTCCCAGAGCCGCGCACCCATGCAAACCGGGAGGCTCTGAGGGCTGCGGGGTACCCTCCACCCTCCACGGGCTGTTTTCAAGTGAGCTGTTGGGGCTGTATCAGTCTCAGGAGAGGGACCTTTGGCTGTGCCGATGCCAAGCGATGCCCAAGGGCCGAGGACCAGCTTGCGCCACCCCCTTTGCCTGCGCTCTCCTGCTCTGGCTCCTTCACTCACTCTGCCCTCAACTCTCTCTGTGTCTCTCTCTCCCCCTGCTCAGCTCTCTGCCACTAAACCCTCAGGCTGTAAAACCTTTTGGAAGCGTTGCCAGGGGCTTTTAGGAAACACTTGGGGTAGTTTAAAGCGAAAGAGAAAACCGCCTCACCAGCCAGTGGAAGAGGTAACATTCCCAGGGGAGGCTGCATGCTGGGCAGAGTGGCTGCATGGTGTGAACCTGCCTGCTACCAACCCTCCTTGCCATGCTGCTGTGCCCTGCAGTGGGGGTCCCGCAGGGGAGGCGAAACCCCCCTGGAGCCATGAGCTCCAGAGTGTGGTGGGTGCTGGGGCATGTGAGGAGGCAGTTTGGGCAGGGCTGGCCGCAGCTTGGCCCCCTGGGTAATTGGTTCTGGTAGCCATGGTAGGCGGGAGAGTCTCCCCCCTCCATTGCCAGAGTGCAGCGGCGGTCCCTTGTGCAGCCGACTGAAGGGAGCAAGGGTGGATGGGGCCATGTGAGGGTGCACGTCTGGGGAGGGCTCATTCCGGGTTGCGTGGCTTGTAAGCCTGGGGCTGGGAGCCCGGTGTTTTGTTGGTGCTTGCATCCGTCTGCATGAAGCATTGTTTGTCCCAGGGACAGCCATGGCTGGGCACCCCAGCGCAGCCAGGATGGGTAGCCCAAGGGGGAGGCCCCAGGCTGGAGTGGCAGAGGGCAGTGGGGCAGAGCGAGGGGCTGCCAGGAGAGTTTTGGTAGCAAACACCCTCCAGCCCAAGGAGTACAGAGACACACTGCTCCAGCTGCTGCGGGCAGCTTTTATCCTTGCAGCTGTGGAAACCCAGGAGAGGGGCTGCGGGCGGGCTGGAGAGGGTCTCTGCAGGGAACGGGGGGGCTCAGCCCCTGCTCGGTGCATTCACAGCTCTGCTGCCTAGGGGCATGCAGGGGTGGGCAGCAGTGACTGCTGTCTCAGTGCCCACCCCGACGTGATGGCAGGGTGGCAGCAGAGCTACAGGCATAGGCAGCCCTCAGTGCACCGCAGCAGGGCAACTCCATCATGGGCAGAGGTTCCTCTGCCTTCACGGAGGTGGGAGCAGCCCTCAGGGGGCTGAGGTGAAGCCATGCTGCTCCCGGCTCGCCGTGTGCCGCTGGTGAGCGTTCTCGGCTGCCTGCCCCCTGGCTCCCCACTTGCCTAGGCACAGCATGGAGAGGGGGTGGTCGGTGCAGGGTAATGGAGGCTTCAGCCATGACGGTCACACCTCTCTCGTCTCTGTGTCCCCAGGCACAGGCAGAGGCAGGGAAAACCTCAAGTGCGAAGCGGCCGCCCACCGTCACCCGCCGGCCTCCAGCACCCAGCACCGGGACCCCGTCCACCTCTCACACCCTGCCCAAGGCCGGGGCCGGCTCCCTCTTCAACAGCCTGCAGCGGCGGGAGCAGGCGAGGGCCGAGCAGGCCCGGCTGCTGACCCTGCAGGGTATCATGGGTGCCAGCTCCCTGCAGCCCGCGCCCGAGGAGCGGCACGGCCCCAGCAGCACATGGCCTCAGAAGTGCGGCCGGAGGAAGGGGGGCCCAGGAGCAGCCGCTGCTGGACCCCAGCTCGGGGAGCTGCTGCTCTACGTCAGGAACCCGCTGGTGCGGGACATTGATGCTGAGTGCGGGGCGGCCCCCCAGGACACCCACCTCCCCAGCCAAAAAGCCACGTGCCCCCACCTTTCCCTGGGCTCCGTGCTCAGCCTGGAGCTGCCCCGGGACCCGGCGGTCTTGGGGTGCCACCGAGGGGCCACGGTGCGGCAAGAGGAAGCGGAGGGGCAGGAGCAGAGGCAGCTCAGGGTGGTGAGGCCGCAGGAGCCCACAGGCACGCATGGGGCTGTATGGCAGAAGAAGGTAGATGCGGATGGGCACAGTCCCCAGGGACCTGGTGAGGGGCTGGGGTCTTCCCCTAAGAGCGAGCGAGGAACGTGGTTCGAGGAGGTGAGCTTCAACCCCAGCTACAGCCAGCAAAGGGCACACTGTTCTGGTGAGGAGCGCTGGAGCCCAAGGTGCCCTGGCAGCGCTGGTGAAGACCCCCTGGACTTCAGGCCGAGCCGGCTGCCCCGCGTCGGCGTGCTGCGCAAGCGGGTCGGACGGGAGGGGGATGAGCTGTGTGCCCGGCTGAGCCAGGACGGCAGCCCCGGTGCCACCGGCAGGGCCAGGCATTGCGAAGCCGCTCGGCTGGAGCTGGGGCCATCCCCTGCTGGCACACCAGGCAGGGCCGGAGCCATGCCCAGCACTGCCCGCACACAGCAGCCAGCCGGCAGCGGCCAGCCCCGAGTGTCCCCAGCTTCCCCCACTGCCCCCACCCAGCTCTCTGTCCTGGAATGGGAGCTGGGGTCCCCTCAGCCCCTCAGCCCTGCATCGGGCACCAGAGAGGTTTGCCACCCTGCCCACGGGCAGTTTGAGGAAGAGGAGGAGGAGCTGCAGGCCATCTGGAATGGGGCAGATGACCAGCAGGCACCCAGCATACCGGCAGGCAGCCGTACCCACCGCCAAGCAGGGAGCAGGGCCGGCAGCGTACCCAGCCCTGACGCCACTGCCGGTGGGCCCCTCATCCTCTCGTCAGCCAGCAACGTATTAGTGGCCAAGTTCACCCTTCCCACTGCTGCCCGGCTCCTCCACAGCCCTTCAGGAGAGAAGAGCCCTGGCGCAGGGCACGGCAGTGTTGGCAGTCCCAGCAGGCACAGGGTGTCCCCCCGCGCAGAGGAGCTGGTGTCCACAGCCTCCTTGGATGGCCCCAGCGCCTGGGATCTGCGGAGATGTGGGGAAGAGGAGAGGGAGGGCAGCAAGGTGAGAGCCATGGAGAGTCCCTCGGAGTCAAGCAGTGGGTTGGGGGACATTCCAGGCAGCAGCTGGGTTACCCGCTCCAGCAAACTTCACCCCAAAAGCCTACAAACAGCACAGAACAGTGCTTCTGTTGTCCCATTCCCACCTTGGCATTGCCTGCGGGAGATGGGTCAGGCAGACCCCACGTGCTCAGGGCCTGAGATGGCACTACCAGAACATGCAGCATTCACCCCCGTCTCCTCACAGGTCCCTCCCGGTAAAACGGAGTTTCAGATGATGGAGGGCACACTGGAAAGGAAGCACGTGTTGCAGACAGGAGGGAGGAAGGTACGTGTGTGGCTGCAGGGCTTCTTCAAGGCTAGAGCGCTGGGACATGGCAGGAGGCATCCAGGTTTTGGGGCATGAATGTGAAGCCAGGGGTGCTCCTGGCACTACCATGCAGTGCTGCTGGGGGGGCAGAGCCCACCAGGGCTGGGGAGCACTCTGGGTGGCATGGCCTTCTCCCAGAGCTGCTGGTGTCACAGCTGTCCCGTCTGTGTCCTGCAGGCCAGCTGCCGGGCCTGGGGCCTCTTCCACGCCGTGCTGATGAGGCAGACACTGTGCTTCTACCAGGACCGCAGGGACAGCCTGAAGGTGTGGTGGGGGAGAGTGGAGTGACACGGGACGGAGCTGGCAGCGGGGAAGGCAGAACCTGCTAACCTGCTGTTACTCTTGCTGTTCCCCGTGCTGCAGAGTTCCGTGGTGGCCCTTCCCCTGAACCTCGCTGGGGCAGTCTGCACCCCAGATGCCGAGTACACAAAGAAGACCAACTGCTTCAGGCTTCAGTGAGTCACCCCAACCCCGGGCACAGGCCTCCCTGATGTGCCCCTGCTGGGACAGACGCGCACCAATACCAGCCATTGCTCAGTGGCTCAGTGCGGTGCTCATGATTTCCTTCTTTCTTTCTCTCCCGTTTCCCCTCTTTCTCAGGCTGGCAGGGGCTGTGGTATTTGCACCCTGTGTCTGTCTCATTGCTGACTTGTTCTCCCTCCGTGCAGGCTGCAGGATGGCTCCGAGTACCTCCTGAGGGCCCCTTCCCAGCCCCTCATGAATGAATGGGTCTCCAAGCTGCAGCAAAACTCAGGTGAGCAGCCCTTGCTTGTGAGAGGGGCATGGCTGTATGTGCGTACCATGGTGTGCAGCCCCACTAGTACATGGAGGGTCAGAAGAGAAGCAGTATGGTGTTGTCTCTGATTTATGCCTCCTCCTAACTTGCCTTGGGAACAGCAGATCTCTGCCAGGCAGGATTTGGAGGCTTTGTTTTCACACCACATACACAGTTATAAATCAGGAATAGCACAACTGACGTCAGTGGAGCCGCAGCAGCGAAAAGCTAGTGTCAGGAAAATTGTAATTGCGCCTTGGTCTTCTTGCATCCTCTCTGTGTGGCCTGGAAAGACCTTGCCTGTCATCCAGGCAAGGAGACCTGCAATACTGAGGTCTTCCCACTGCTGTACCCATACCCAAGGGGCTTCAGGTCTCACCAGGGTTGGCAGGACCTGAGAGCAGGCATTGCAGCAGGAGGTTGGAGGGGCCCGCCATGCAGCACGCGCACCCAGAGGTGGGGGTGGCTCTGCAGGATGGCCCTGCACGTTGCTGCACCTAGGAGGATGTTTTCTGTGCCCCCAGGTTTCCCCGAAGTGGATTACTTCCAGGTGGCAGCACAGCATGTCGAGGGCACTGGCAGTGCTGGGGGGTGAGTAGCCAGGAGCCGGCTAGCTGGATCTCATTGTTTTACCTCTCTCCCATGCTTGCCCTTGTGAGCTGCTCCAGCAGGATATCAGGGGGCCAGTCGGGTTAACTAAATCTCTGCTACTCCCCAGCTTCAGCAAGGTCCCCAGCCCTGGGAGCTCCCACCTCCAGGGACAGCATCTGGTCACGACCACCAAGAGCCAGGAGATCGTGGTGCTACCCTGCTCCAACGCCTGGCTGCAGCGGGCTCTGGGCAGCCAGGATGGCACAGCCGATGGAGCTGTGGCAGCAGCAGGTGACTCTTCTGGCTGGCTGGGCTCCTGCTGTCCTCTCACCAGTGCAGACAGGTGCAAGGTTGCTGACTGGGGGTGAACTGAAGGCTGTCAATCAGTCTTGAGCTGGGTGTTGTCTGGGCCAGGAGGCCCAGAGCCCCATGACCAGGAATTGGGTTGGGAAAAGCACCGGTTACCTCCTTTCACTTCCTGGGATACATTTCGCTGTCCTCTCTGGGTGTCCTGTGGTGGCCCTGCTTTATGACCTGTCTCTATTCTGCTCCAGAGGATGCTCACATGTCCAGGCACAGGGAGCAGCAGTGGTCACCCAGAGGGTCCCCGGGGTTGTGGGACAGCAGCTGCCAAGATGATGACTATGGGCTGGTGGCCAACAAGAGGAGGTCCTACTCCTTCACCTCAGGTAGGACGCTGGTTTTGCTGTCACTGCCAGAAGGTGGCACCACTGCCCCTGTCCCCACCGACAGCCGAGGGCAGGTGTGATGCTGCTCCAGCATCCACCCGGTCCCACATCCTTGTGCTTGAGCTGCAGCTCCCTACTTGGGGTGAGCTCTGGGGGACTGGCAGCATCTGCTTGTACCCTGCCCTCCCTGCTGATTGCTCCCTCTTGCAGCCACCTACCAGAGGATCACTCCAGTGGCTGTGCCCAAGGAACCCATGGAGGCTGGGAGCAGCTACTCGGTCACGCTGTACATTGGGGAGCAAGGACCCGCTGTGCCCCGAGCACGCTGCCACTCCTTCGTGGCCCGGCCAGGGACCCCACAGGACACACTGGGGGAGAAGACCCCTGTCCCCCCTCGCCCCAAGAACAAATCCGTCTTCAAGAAGTTCTTTGGGAAGAAGGAGTGAGCCCCAGCCAATGGGGAGAAAAGCCCTAGCCTGCCCTTGGTCCTCCTGGGTGCCATCCCAGAATGGTCTCTGCTCCCAGCACCAGCTCACCGCCTCCTCAGGGGAGAGAGGCTGCGGTGAGCAGCTCTGCTCCAGCCACCGCAGCTCTGGCCTCAGCCCGGCGCTGAGCACCGCTCCTGCCGGGTGCTCTGCCTGGGTGCGCTGGCTCCCCAGGCATCCTGCCGACACGCAGCACAAGCAGGGGGTCGGGCGGTGTTGTTTTTATTAAAAAATAAACAGACACATTGTGTGGGAGCTTCTTCCTCCAGCAGCACCCGTCGGGCTCTGCATGGGGGTCCTTGCTGCGGGGAAGCCTCAGACGAGGGAGACCTCTGCAGCGGGGTTCAGTTCTACTTGTGGAAAAGCCTGAGCGTCTCACAAGGATGCTTTGTCCTGTGGTTCCTCTGTGCCTGTACCCAGCCCAGCTAATCCCATGGGGCAGCTGGGCCCCTTTTCCTTGCTGCAGGAGGTTGGTGGGGAAGCCACTGACTGAAGAGCAAATCCTCCTGCCTGCTGAGCCTTGCCAAGCCTGCCCAGCTCTTGGATGGCCGCTGGCCCAGGTCATGGCAGGCAGTTACTATGTGCCATGGCGGAGTAAGGGCAGTGTAGCCAGATCCCCAGGGCTTCCTGCATCCCAAATATTTTGCAATAACTTCACCAGGCTCCAGCAGCTTCAGCTGCCCTGGCTCCTGGCTGCACTGGTAAAGGGAAAGAGGAGGTAGCCCAATCTGCACAGAGCATTCACCAGCCCAAGGGGGAGAAAGGGGAAGCTTCCGGGGCTCTGGGTAGCAGGGCCTCTCCCTGGCAGCCTGCGAGGCTGGGCTGCGCACACTCTTCGCCTCCTTATACATGTTTTGGGGCTGAAAATAGAAGTACTGGCTGCAGCCCAGCTCTGCAGCAAGGGCTGAGAGAGGAGTCCTCCCGCCGCCCCATTTCCCTCCTGCAGTGCCACTGGGACTGGAGGTGGGCACGCTGGAATCACCAGCAGAGGGGCTTTCTCCGTGCTCCCACTGTGGGGTGGGAGGACATTCCGGCGAGGGGTGCTGCTGTGCTTTTAGTGCTCCCCCTGTGCCTTCCCACCTTCCACTTGGCTCCATTGCTCTTGGCTACGACACCTGTTTTCCTCCAGCACTGAAGCCCAGCTGCCTGTGCTGCCTTAATGGGAAGAGGCGAGGGGATAGCAGGGCTGGGAGGGGAGAATGTCCTGGGAGAGGGCCAGCCTGGGATGGGCTAGGAAGGAGGCTCCGGCCGCACATACCAGGAGAGCAGCCGGTGGGCAGATGCCAGTTCATTCCTGAGCAGCTGAGGGGCCCAGTGGAGGGGCAGTGTGCTAGGGGGGTTCTGTGTGAGGGGTCCCCACCCTCAGGCCCCAGGGGGCTGGTGCCGACCCACAGTGAGGTGGAGGCTCAGCAAGCGTCCTGCCATAGCCAAAGTCCAGCACAGCAGCATGGGGTGACTTGTGCCATCCCAGGGAGGATGCTGGCGCCCGCAGCACTGCTCTCAGTGCCCGGGGCTGTCCTCCTCGCACAGGGTACATTTTTCCCCCGGGGTGGCTTCCTACTCGCAGCCGCCCGTCTCTCCTTCCCCATGCTGGCGCTCGGCCCCGCTGCAATTCACTGACGAATCCCGGTTGCCGTTTCCTATGGCAGAAACCACTTCTCCTCCCCCTGCCCGCTAATCTGCCCGTGCCTGCAGGCTGCACCTGCTGAGCCAGCGGAAGCCGTGCTCAGCCGGGCCCAGCCAGCACCAGGGCTTCCAAACCCTCCCCGGCTGCAGAGCCGGCGGGCAGTGGAGACTCTGCACCCTGGTCCTGCCTCGCGGGAAGCCCCGACCCCCCCTGGCAGCGCGCAGCGAGGAGGCTGCAGGCAGCAGCCTCTGGCACCGGGAGAACTGAGCCCTCAAGGTAACGGCAAGGTGCAGGCAGGGGGGTCATCACTGCAAGTGCTGTCTCTGCTGCGCCTTGTTCCCTCGGGTACAGGGTGTTCCCTGGGGGTCTGGTTCAAATCCCTCTTCGCCGAGCCCAGGACTTGCTCCCCGTTTCGGCTTAACGGCAGTGCTGCTGCAAGGTCACCCTGTAGCCTGTGCTGAGCTCCTGGAGCTATCACCTGCTGCCGTGCTCCCCCACCCCCGGGGGACAGAGGTCTGGGACTCCAACCAGGACCCGTGGCTTTCCAGTCCGGTGGCTGCAGAGAGAGTTTGGAGCCTGGCCCCGCTGCAGACGGGGAGTGGAAGGGGGAAGCAGTACTGGAGGGGCTGGCTGCCGGCACCCTGTCCTCCCTGCCTGGGCTGCAAACTCGCAGCACAGCGGTGTCCCCCTCCCGGGGCAAGGTCGCCAGGAGCTCGCAGGGGCAGGAGGGCCAGCCGTCTGCTCCAGGAGGAGGGGAGGCGCTGGGGAAACCCAGAGCACGGAGCATCCCTGTGCCGGGGATGCGACAGCGGGGGACCCCAGAAGCATCCTTCTCGCAGACACGGGTGCTGCAGCGGGGAGTCCCGGGTCAGAGCGGGGTGCGAGGCAGGGTCAGGCAGGGCTGGGAGCACGGGTTGCTGCCGCGGGCTGTGGCGGAGGGCTGTCCCGCACACTTGTGCGCGTTGTCCTTGAGGCGGCAGGCAGCGCACTAGGACCTGGCGAGCCGCAGGCAGGCACTGCAGGCAGCGCTGTGCCTGTGCCGGAGCCGAGCGGGATCCTGCGCTGCCCGCCGGCAGCACCGCGGAGAGAGCCTGCCAGACAGGAAAAAGCCACGTAAGCCAGCATGGCCGAGCACCGGGACACCCCGGCCCGGGCGGGAGCGGCGTCCCGCGGGCAGGGCTGGGCGGGGGGCCGCGAACGGTGCCTGCGGGAACGCACGGTGCTGGGGCAGAGCGGGCACCCCGGCCGCGGTAGCGGCAGCGCTCCAGGGCAGCCCCGGCACCCGTCCCGGGCTTGGGGTACTGAGGGGTGGCAGGCGGTCCGGCGGGTGCTTCACCCCAGCACACCCGGCCCTGCATCCCTAGGTGCTGGCACCTTACCCCCCCCCAGGGGGACCTGTCTCTGTCCCTGTCCCGGGAGATATGGCTGGCACCAGGATAGTGTCGTGGGGCAGCAAGTGCCTCCCTGCCACCCCCCAGCACCAGCCAGGTGGGTATGGTGTCTGGTTACCCTGCTCATCGGGATGTCACCCCAGGGCTGGCATGGCCTTCGTACTGGCCCCTGCCATCTTTAGTGTAAGTCTCAGCCTTCCCTGAGCACTGGCTCCTTCCCTGCACCACCAGTCCCATGTCTATCTGCATGGTCCCAGGGGTGCACGCTGCTGGGGTGCCCTTCCTGTTCGTGGAGGCCCTGGGGCTGTCTCACCCCTCTCCTCCCTGACAGGGCTTCTTCAGCAGCCCCATCTGCCTCTCACAGTCCCCTTGTGCCCACAGCTGCGCACTCGCTCATGAGAGCAGACTTTTTCTACTTGTAGGCTGACGGCTGGCAGCTGGGAGCCTGCCCTCTACCCTTGCACCATTCCCCGTGCAGCTCCTTCCTGCCACAGGCGCCATTCCCTGGCTGCCCTCAGCATGATTTGGCCTGGTGAGAGGTCCTGGCTGCCCCTGGAATCCAAGGCTTGTTTGCAGGAGCCTGACCTCTTGTACAAAGGTACGGGCGGTGTAGGCTTCATGGGGTGGCCCTTACCCAGTATCTGTGGTGCCTCTTGAGGTCAGAGCACTACCCTACTGACCCAGTACAGGCATCATGCAAGAGGTAAGAAAAGAGGGTCCCTGCTGCTGCTCGCTGTCCCTCTTTTTCCCATGCCCTGATGCTGCTGCAGGGAGGAAGCAGGTGCTGTAGGAGCTGCGGTGGATGGAGAAAGGGAGGGAGCAAGGGAAGCTGACACAGCTGGGTGATAGGAAACCATGAAACCCTTTGTCATAGTCCCGAGGCTGTTTTCCGTGCGGGAAAGATGATGGAGGATGCAGTGGAAGAGCATGGCCACATGCTGCTGCTGGCCTGCTTGTGATGTGCATATAAGGAGCCCCTGCTCCATGCCAGGAGCAGCCAGAGCACCCCTGAAAGTGTGCTGGGCAGCAGTGGGAGCAGTGGGATGGGGGATGAGGGCAGCAGTGGCAAAGCAACCTGTCCTGCATCACAGCAGGTAGCCCTGACCTTAGCTGCCAGCAGCAACGAGCCATTCCAGGGCTTACTAGGAAGCCAGGCTTTCATGGAATTCTTTTTCTTCTGAGAAGCCTGGCATTTTGAAGGGATCCAAGCACCTCCACGACTACAGCTGCAAAGCAGGGCCAGGAGCAGCACAGCAGCAGCACTGCTGGGCACTGCGCAGCAGCTCAGCACTGCTGGGATGCTGCTGCCATTCCAGGTGGTGAAAGCCAAGTGAGGCTTTTCCACCTGCTTGCACTGGAAATGCAGGTCCTATGGGGAGAATGGAGAAGGCAGGCATGCCTGCAACTCCCCCTCAGAAGGGGTGCTCTTCATGGGGAGCCAGCCACTGCTATTGTCAGGGCTGACTTCCCCCTTCTGGCTTGCCAGAAAGGAGATTACTGGGTCTGTGTCGCAGCGTTGGCAAAGCAAACTGTTTCCCTGCAGGCGGGCTGTGAGTCCTGTCAGCTGGAGATGGATGTGTTAAGTCAGCTTCGGGCCACGAACCCCTGGGGAGGTAGTGCTGGGCACTTGGCTGTGGCACAAGGATGCTCCTGGCTGCCTTATAGCCCAGGGTTCTGGGGAGAGGCAGGCAAGCTGCCTTCTGAGGAGTGTGCTACCTTGAGGAGCAACACCTTGTGCTTCTCCCTGTCCTGTCCCATGTCGACCCATCGTGTCCCGTCCCATTTCTGGGAAACTCAGGGATCTTGGGGGACCAGCCAGGACCCCTTTCTCCATGCCCAGCAGTTGAACTGCAAGCACAGCCCCACAAGACAGGTATTGTGCTCAGGGTAACTGTCACTGTGTTGTGTCCTCAGGTGATCCATCCTGGGTGACAGCAGGACCCTGAAATCTGCTTTCTAACTCTATCCCTGCCCTTCTGCATGGTGGTACCGACAGGCAAATGCTGCCCTGCTCCTTCACACCTCCTCCAAAGCAAGAGCTGGATGACTTCCCTGCTTATCCCCCACCCCAGGTTTCCTGGCTCCCTCCCTCACATCCCCAGTTCCACTCTGCACACAGCCATGGGTTAGTACGGGGGCATACCACAAGCCTTTCGAATCACTGCCTGTGCTTTGGGGTGCCTGGTCCCACTTGGTGCGCACTGCTCCCAGTGCCAGTGCTGCCTCCATCTCCCTGGTCTAGTCTGCTGCCTCCTCATCCTCAAAGTGAGGCTGGGCTGCGGCCCTTGCCTGCTCTTCCCTATCCCACTGCCTGAGGGACAGCTTGGGATGATGACTTGCCGGTTCAGAAAGTGTGGACCTTCTCCCACCAGGCACTGCTGCTCCCCCCTCTCTGCATTCCCACCTTCCTTCCCACATGCCGCGGGGCCACTTAATCCTGTCGGCTGGCTAAGCCCTTCCCCGTGGGCTCCCGGTCACGGGTTGGGGGGGGCCCGGGTTAGGCTCCCCAAACAGCTACTGGTCCCTTATGGGGGCCGCCGCAAGGGGAGGGCTGCTCCGGGCCGCGCCAGCAGGGGGCAGCACCGGCATGCGTGAGCCTGTGGGTGCTGGCGGGGGTCGCAGCGCAGCCCCCGGTAGAGACCCAGCACAGCCCCGCTGCAGCCCGTCCGGGGGCGCGGAGCCTCACAGCAGGATGGGCAGCGCCCAGAAGCAGGTGGCTCCCCTCTAGGGGCAACCAGAACTCTGCAGCCCCCCCAGCAGCATGAGCGCAGGGCCTCCAGGGAGGTTACACCCAGCCCCACGCGTGAGGGGTGCAGGACACCCCCCCTGAGAGTTCCCTTCTCCCTGGGCCGCGCGAACACATCCTCTGCCCGTGGGTGGATTTGCAGAGGGGCCGAGGGAGGGAGGGAGGGCAGGCCGGATGATGCCCAGGTGATACCGGATGGCTAGGCTGCCGGTCATGGGTTCAGCCTGCCGCTTCTTTTGATGCCTCATGGCTCTGCTTCACCAGGTGGCCTGGGGGCCTCATTTCCACTTGGGAACCCATGGAAGCATGACTGGCAAGGAGGGAAAATGATGAATGGCTGGTACTGTTGGAAGCTGTGGGAAAGGGTCCTCCTGGAGACTTCCCTAGGGGATGTTTGGGAGCATTCAGCCACAGCTCTGCTGCCCATTCGCCCAAGGGGGAAAGCATGACGGGATGGGCTTAGCCTCCAAACAGGATTTAGTGAGCCGTGCCAGACGTTTGCACAGGGCTGAATTCTGCCACACCAGCCAGCAACTGTTGGGTTGGGCACAGACCAGGGCCAACACAGCCGTGAGAGCTCCAGGGGCTGTGTTTGGAGCCCTCATCTCTGCAGATGGCCATGTGCCATGGTCCCAGGGATGCCACTGGCCACAGAGCCTGCCCAGGAGCAGGCTGGCTGCGGGAGCAGCGGGTGCCTTGCCCCTGCCCTGCCGTGCAGGGTGAGCAGCCTCTGGCCACTGAGAGCTAGAGCATGACTGCCCACTGCCACTGAGGTGCTTCAGGAAGGCTGATGGGCAGCCACGGCTTCAGGTGTCGGCTCAGGGCTTGGATTCAGCCGTGCTCTACAAAGGCTTTGCAGGGAGCGGGACCACACAGCGGCTGCCACCCTCTTCCTCCTGCCAGGTTCCCCGGTTCCCAGCTGCTCACAGCTCCCCTGTGGTGTTTTACGAGGGTGGCCGTGTGCCAGCAGGCTCCTTCCTCAATGGCTCTGCTCCATCGCGGGAGGCTGGTGCTGCAGGCCAAGGAGCGGGATGTGCCCCCGGCACAGCTTCAATGGGCCGGATGACCTTGACTATAGTGCAGCTGTCCCTGCCCATGCCAGCTCCCTCCTCCGCCAAGGACACCCAGCGTGAGACCATGACATGGTGAGGCTGGGTGCTCAGAGTGGCCATGCCCCGGGGCTGCCGTGTCTGAATGCTGCAGGGCATTGCTGCCTGCCACTGTGCCAGGTTAACCCTGGCTGGTGGGAGCCTGCACTGTGTGTCTTGAGTTTGCCCAGGTCTCAGCAGGGGTTAACCCTTGGCCATGGCTGTGCAGCTGTCACTCAGTAACTAGTCACCCAGCAACTCAGTGCCTAATTGGTGTCATTAGGCAGTAACTACTTGTAAGAGTAAGCAAATGGGCAGCTGGAGCAGAGGAGAGGGCAGCAGCAGTGCAAGAAGGGAGGCAGAGCGATGGGGATGGAGTGGGGAGGGATTGCTGTGGGGGAAGGATCATGTCAGAAGGTGACAGGGATGAGAGACCCTCAGCAGTAGTTTAGGCAGAGGGGTTTGTGTCTCCCCACAACCTTTCAGCTGGGAGATGCTCTGCATCCCAAAGATGCTGCTGTCCCACAGGGTACCAGGCCCTCGGCCTTCTCCTCTGGTCATCTAAGAGGAGCTGAAGCTTGGCTGGACCCCACTGTCCATGTCAGCCCCTGGGAGCCCTGTGGGCACTCCAAGCCCCTTACCGAGCTGTGCCCACCTAGCGCACAATGGGGTTTGTTTCTGCTTGCCCAGCTGGAAAATACCCACAGCCCCACCACTGGGCTGGAGGTGCTCGGGGTCAAAGCCCTTCCCTGCTGCTCACTGAAGCTGTGAGTGCTTTGGGCGTAGCAGTGCACAAGCGTTGCACCTTGGTGTTACCAGCGAGGGGGGATGCTGGGCATGGGTAGGCCGTGGGGCTAATTGGCAGCATGTGCCTCCCTCTCCCTGGCCTCTCCTTGCAGGTTTTCACCCAGTGCTCCTCCTTAGCTGCCCTCAGTGCCCTGGTGAAGAAATCCCAGGCAGCTGCCTGACTCTATCCCGGCAGGTTGAGTCGTGTGAGGAAGCAGAAGGATGGCGGGATGATGGAGATCCTCATGGCTCCCTGCAAGCGGTGACGTGCCTGGCTGGATTGCCGTGCCACAGGCAGAGCTCAGGAGGGGATCACAGACGGCTCCTTTCCCACCTCATTCCAGCCGGGCTCAGGCCATCAGGTGAGTGTCACCTCCATCCTGCCACCTCTCTTCCCAAAATTCAGGACAGGGCATCAAGGTCTCAGGGGGTCACCATCAGGAGCCCTGCAAGTAATGACCAGAGAACTTCCACCCCAGAAGGTTCTGCTAGCAGCTCTGGAGCCAGGGCCCTGCTGCGGGGTCAGCCAGGGCCAGCAAGGGAACAGGAAGACTAAAACTGTCCCCAGGCCATTCACTGATCTCAGCAACAGGCTGAGATGCTTTGACTATCAGAGCATCCAACAGTCTCACTATAACTGGATGCCCAGGACCCTGTAGTGGTCACCCCTCCCAACCCCCCCCTTTCACCCCCCCATTGGCTAATAGGTTAATAACCTGCTGGCACTTGACAGAGGTCCAGCATCTTCTGTGTTTCCCTCCATGTGACTGATTAAAATGCCCCTTCTCCCCCTTTCCCAACCCGGCTGTGCTCCGCTGCCTTGTTGCACATGCAGAGAATCGGATACGGCTGCTAATCTGCTTGCTACCCCACTCCTGCCTGCCCTGCTCTGCCTTTTAAACACACTGGCTCTCTGTTTCTCTGCTCTGTGACACTGAGAGCCAGCGCAGAGGCTTTTTGAGGTGAGCTACAGGGCGGGCAGAGCC
Source organism: Lathamus discolor (assembly GCF_037157495.1). Classification (NCBI taxonomy): domain Eukaryota; kingdom Metazoa; phylum Chordata; class Aves; order Psittaciformes; family Psittacidae; genus Lathamus; species Lathamus discolor. The sequence goes on from NC_088888.1 coordinate 19,270,555, forward strand.
TGATGGAGGGAAATGCTGTCGCTGTGTGTCACGCTGGCAAAGGGAAGGGCAGTTTTGCACTGGGAAGGAGAGCTTTATGTGTGCATCCTGCCCTGCTGGAGGGTGATGGCCTCGCCGTGCCTCAGTTTCCCCTGCCTCAAGCACAGGCACATTAGAGGGAGAGGGAAATCTCATTGCAGAGGAGGGCTGGGAGGTTTATTAATGTATGGTTGCAAAGTGCTTGCAAATCTCCAAGGATAATGGTTGACCTGAGTGCCAAGTGTAAAGGATCCTGGAAACACTGAGTGCCTGCAAATGCTGTCTCCTCAGGCCCTAAAATTCAAATATTACCAAAGAGGAATGGAAAATATTCCTTCATCTCATATGATGCATTACCCACTGCCTGGAATAAATCTCCCTTTTCACTCTTGCTTTCCAAACCAGCTGTTTGTTTGCTTCCCACTTTTGGATTTCATGGCTTTAGTTGAAGCAGGGAATTGCTACAAGAAGGGAGGGGGAAAAAAAAGCCCAACTAAAAAAACCCAGCTTTTGTGACAGGTTTGGCAGCAGATGCCTCTGAAGGGAGCGCACTTTGCCTGTTTGTTGTGCCTGTTGCAGACTAGCTTAGGGCAGAGCATACAGATTGGGGTTCAGGTGCCTGCAGTGCACGTTTGAGGTTGCAGGAAAAAAACTCTAAGGTGTGGGCAGCTCGAGCCCCATCAGCGTGTCCTGGGGAGCATGTCCATGGGATTCCCAGCTTTATGTAAGCGAGAGGCTCTGCTGGCTGCCTTCCTCTGGGAAACCAGGGCTCTGCCTTCCTGCTTTGCTCGGGGGATAGCAGCAATCTGCCAACAGCAGCAGCGTATTTTGGCACCATGCTGCTGCTTCAGAGATGGGGAGGGTGGAACAGCAACAAGACCCCAGGCTCCAGTCGAGGTTGTCTTTTCTCCTTGCCTACATTTCAGAGGGGAGAAACATCTAGCTCTGTGTGTTGTACTGGTGGTGTACAGCGGTGGGCCCAGTACCAGTACTGGGCAAAGCAGCAGCTGTTTCCAGTTTGGAGCAGAAACCATTTTGGTAGCTGTTTGCTTCTTCTGGGAGGCTTGTTATTGTACTCACAAAGGTGAAGATGATAACATGAGAGTCACTTGGGAGCAGAGGGCTCTGCAAAGGCAACACATCCCCCATCAAAAGGAAGCAAGGCAGCTTGGCTCTCCAGCAAAGGCTCACCGTGTTTGTGGGGCAGTGAGTTGTCACCAGCTGTGTCATTTGTCACCTCCCCTCACAGAGGAGGTGTTGTCCCCCTGAGACCACACACTGGCGTTGGCATCACACGCCCCAAGGGCCGTATATTGCTCTTGAGGTCTGTGCAGAGACACTGCAGACAGCCCGTCCTGTGTTTAGGAGCTGGAAGCTGCCTTTCTCCTCTCCTCCCCTCCGGTGTATGTGCTGGCCTCCTGTCTGCCTGCAGTCACCCGTGGCTGTGATGCTGCTCAGCACTAATGGATTTCAACCCCCCTGTCTCCACCGAGAGACTTATCTTTTGAGAGATGTTGATTCCCGTGCTTGGGATCGGCTGTGTGGACAGGAACAGAGCTGTGAATTAGAGAACACTTAATCCCGTCCTTTGGTGATGGTAAGTGCTATGCACCTCATTGCTGAAAGCTTGAGGTGACGCAGTGGCTGCACTCACCCTGTCCTGAAGCAGACACTTCCCAGAATATCCACTCAAAGGTAAATTTTGTGGTGTTTCTCCTCCTGACGGGGCCTGAGGCTCTTAATGATGCTGAGAGCCCTGTCATGGCTACTGGAAGCATGGTGGCGGCTCGGCTGGGCACCGCCAGTCTGGACCCTGCACTCAGGCATCATTTCCCACACCTTTTAGTCTGTGCTGAAGTCAGAGCTTATATAGAAGAATAAAACTGTGGCGCTGACACATTTTAGCTCGTGCTGCTGAGCATGTGGACGTGACAAGGGGAAACGTGGGTGCTGAGGAGCCACAGCATCCATGTCGCAGGGACTGCCACAGGGGCTCATGGGGCTCTGTGACAGCAGGGCACACATGAAAGTTAGAGAGGAGGTGACATGAGACATCCCACAGCAGGCAACCTCGCTCTTCTATTTTGCTTTTTCTGGAGAGAAGAGGAGAGGAGAGAAAGAGAGGAGAAGAGAGGATGGAGGTTTTTCCTGTGTTGAAGCTTAACCCAGAAGACCCTCCAGATTGGAAAGGCTTAGGGAAAGTGGGCTGAAGAAAGGCAGGCCCAGGGCTTGGATCCATCATTGCCTGGGAGGCACAGCAGGAGCTTAATTGAAGCAGAGATGGGAGCTTTTAAATTGAATTTGATCTGATACGAATCTTACATTTAAGACCAGAGCCTCCTGTCTTCCTGTCTTAGTACCTCACAACATCGTCTGCTGCTCATTTGATGTTGTCAGTGCACCCTACTATCTGGCCTCGGAACCCCATAACCACAACAAGTATCTACCATCAGCAAGAGGGAGAGATCCAGCACCAGAGGCTGCTGCAGAGCAGGACAGCAAAGAAGCTGCTTCCTGGGGGTGACATTCTGCAGTGGCATCATTGTGTCTCGGAGAGCACTGAGAACTGTCTCACCCCTGTCCCCACTGCCTCTTTCTCGGGCTCTGGGGACTCCTTGCTTATAGACTCATAGAATCCACTGGGTTGGAAAAGACCTTTAAGATCAACAAGTCCAAACGTTCCCCAGCACTCCCAAAGCCACCACTAAGCCATGTCACTGCAGGCCTCACCTACACAGTTTGTGAACACTTACAGGGACAGTGATTCAGTGATTCCTGGGAAGGAATGTTTATACACATTCCCTGGGAAGCCTGTATATATATATGCATTTTCTGCATAGATTTATGGGCCATTTGTGTCTCTTAGGTGCCCTTTTGGATGTGCTTGTATTCTCATGGCAAAGGAGATAGGAAAATTAATTCCAAATATAGAAAATAGACAATAAAGGAAAATAAAGACAACTCCAAGAGGCCAAAGGGGTAAAAAGGGAGAAAAAGTGAAAATCAGTGCAGACAGAAATATTGTAAAACATGTATGTTAGATTTTAAAAGAACATGCCCTTCCTCTAAGGCCTAGTTATGTGGCGGTGTTTTGCACATCTCTTAAAATACAAGCTTGGTGCTTGGATTCTGCAGGAAGATGTGTGTTAGAGATCATCACACTGAGAGATCGTGAGGGTGGGAATCTGCCAGAGCGGTCGGGGGTGTTTTAACTTCTGATTTTAATTCCAACCCAAACTGCATCACTGTCTGCAGAGAATTTTCTGAGGCTGGTTATTAATGGATCAAACGCTTTTGCATTCAAAGCGGCTGCAGGGACTTCCTGGTGCCAGCATAGGGGAGCAGTGAGTGAGGAGGGGCCCGTGCTCCACCAGAAGCACCTGGAGACACTGAGATACATAAAACAGATTTCTGCAGAACATTTAACCACCCGGATACGAGGCTGGATTCAGGTGCACTCCCCTTTGCTGCGGGACAAAGTACCCCGAGTCCTGCTGTACCTTGGCACTTAAGCAAACCGACAGGCTTTTATCTCAGTGGAGCAGACACCTATTCTGGAGAGATAGGAGCCTGGAGACGGGCAGCCAGAAAAAAAAACTGGCTTTGAGCCCATGTGTGTTCAGTATCCCCTTTGGATACTGGACACACATGACACTTATTCTTTGGATACAGGGGAATGGCTAAACTTCAGAGGGGTCTGCACATTACCTGCCATCCTGGGCAGCACCACCATGAATGAACAGTGCAAAAGCTGTCTTTGAGCCTCTCTGCAACCCAAGATAATTATATATATATGTATATACACATATGCTCGTATATATATATATATATATATATATATAAAAGATGATTGGGGCTGGAACATCTCTTCTACGGGGACAGGCTGAAAGAGCTGGGCTCGTTCAGCCTGGAGAAAAGAAGGCTCTGGGGAGACCTCAGAGTGGCTTTCAGCGCATAAAGGAGGGCTACAAGAAATCTGGAGAGGGACTTTTTACATGGTCATGTAGTGACAGGACAAGGGGGAATGGTTTTAAACTGGAAAAGGATATAGATTTAGATTAGATATATGGAAGAAATTCTTTACTGTGAGAGTGTTGAGGCCCTGGCACAGGGTGCCCGGAGAAGCTGTGTCTGCCCTATCCCTGGCAGTATTCCAGGCCAGGTTAGATGAGGCTTTGAGCAGCCTGCTCTAGTGGAAGGTGTCCTTGCCCTTGGCAGGGTGTTGGAGTTGGATGAGCTTTAAGGTCCCTTCCAACTCTAACCATTCTATGATTCTATATACACCTGTGTGTATATATATATGTATAATATATATATAATGTATAATGTATTTTATATATATATATATTTACACCCATCAGTGCTAACCGCCAGCAGAGGGAACCCCCTTTGCCTTTTTCCTCTGCCTGCATTAGGACGCAGCGTGGGTAACAAGCGATGGACGGAGGAAACAGAGCCAGTTCGAGCTCTATTTAGCGCCATATTATAACGCAGAGCTCCTTTTGGAGCTGTAACGTTTAGTAACGCATGGGCAGGGCCGCAAGAGCGGAGCCGGGTGCAGCTCAGGATGCGGTGGGGATGTGTCCGCGCTGCCTCCCCCGGGGGCAGCCGGGCGGAGGTGCCGGAGCGCGGCGCAGGTGGAAGGGCCGCCCGGGAGGGTCCCTCCCCGCGGGGGGAGGTGGGGGGAGGCGGGGAGAACCATGCGGGAACCGCGTGGCGCTGAAGGCGGCAAAAGAGGAAGGAGGAGTTTGCGGAGCGGGTAAGGAGGAGGTCGCTTCCCATCCGCACCGGGGTCAGAAGGCGCCGGAGCCGGCAAGGAGCGGGGCGCAGCGGTGGGCAGCCGCGTCCAAGGTATTGGCTTAAAGTCGGGGAGGTGGTACCCTGCCCTCCGAGCCCCCCTTCCCCCCGGCTCCCTGCATGGCTCCCAGCAGCGTTTCAAAGCTGCCGGGTACGTGGTTCCCCCCCGCCCCGGGAGCCCTGGGAAGGAGCCAGCGGCGCCGCAAGCTCCGCGGCGAGGTGGGGATGCGGCGTGTGAGTGGCGGCTAGGGGGGTTTGCGTGCATACATGCTGCCTTTTGGGATGGGGGCTTTTCTTCTGTGACTTTTCTTCTGTGCTGCCTCACACGGTAACTCCAAATCTCCTTCCGTAGTTACTGCTGTGAGGAGAACGTGGTTTTGGGGAGGCAAAGCAGAGCAGCTAGCATGTGTTTTTGGGAAGCGCAGTGATGCAGGATGCAGGACTTCACCGAGGGGGTAGTGCCGCTGTCCTCCAGCTGCAGGGATGCACATCTCTGCCATCGGCCGTGTTTGTGTCTGCTTGTGTGCAGTGCCGCAGCTGGGCGCGCGTTGCGAGGACCCACGGGAAGGCACATGGGCTGGGCGCCATGTGCTGCTGTGCGAGCAGTGGGGCACAGCCCCCTGGCTGGCAGCAAACCCGCGGGGCCGGGGTCGCTCCAGGTCCTGCTTGAGAAAATGCTCCCAGTTTTGGCTGTGGGCTGCTGGGGAAGATTTCTTTCCTCCCCTTCCTGAGCAAACCAGTTGTGTTAACGGGGAGCCTGGCCCAGGCAGGAGCACCAGGAGCTCCTGTGGAGCCCTTTTATGCTGTCCTCCCCACCCCTGTAGTAAAATCTGAGCCTGTAGTTAAATCCGAGCTCACACCCCTGCTAGGTGCTAATACTGCCAGACCAGCACAGTCCCTGCCTGTACTCACCAGCACTCTCGGGAGCAGGCTGTGGAGCCGCGGGCTGTGTGGGAAGGCGGCAGCAGCCAAGCCCTGGTGCTGTGGGATTGCAGACAAGTGAGCCTATATTCTTGAGCCCACTAGATTCCCCAGGGCTAGGGGCTGCAGGAGGAATTTGTGCAGCTGTTGGCCACAGCTGGGTGCACTTCCCAGCGCAGGAAGCAGCCCAACGGCCCCTCAGCTGCCTGTTGTGAGCCGACACAATCCAGGGACATCAGTGAGTGCCGACATGGGAAATCCCACTCCCCTTCTGCACCCCATCCTGGCATCATTCCTGCTTGTCAGCCCCTGCAGGCTGCCAGACACCTTGGGTTCCCTCCAGCCCTGCCTTCATAGTATCCTAGAATGGTTTGGGTTGGAAAGGACCTTAGTTCCAACCCCACTGCCATGGGCAGGGACACCTTCCACTAGACCAGGTTGCTCCAAGCCCGGTCAACCTGGCCTTGAACACTGCCAGGGATGGAGCATTCACAATTTCCTTGGGCAGTCTCTGCCAGTGCCTCACCACTCTCACAGTAAGAATTTCTTTCATATATGTAACCTGAATATCCCCTGGTTAAGTCTGAACCCATTACCCCTTGTCCTGTCACTACAGTCCCTGATGAAGAGTCCCTCCCCAGCATCCCTATAGGCCCCCTTCAAATACTGGAAGGCTGCTATGAGGTCCCCACGCAGCCTTCTCTTCTCCAGGCTGAACAGCCCCAACTTCCTCAGCCTGTCTTCATACGGGAGGTGTTCCAGTCCCCTGATCATCCTCGTGGCCCTCCTCTGGACTTGTTCCAACAGTTCCATGTCCTTTTTATGTTGAGTACATCAGCACTATGCACAGTACTCCAGGTGGGGTCTCACCAGAGCACTACAAAGCTGTCTCAGGATGTGACTATGCAGGGATGTTTTCTCTTGAGTTCACTGGTTGGTTGAGTGTGGCTCATAGGCTATTGCTACAGTGTCAGTGCAGTGCCAGCACCAGACATGTGCTCTCCAGGGCACTCCTGCTCTCACTGCTGCCTTTTGCTCCTGGAAAAGACAGGTAGGCTTTCTCTTGGCTCACTGAGATGTTCCTTACAGGGCGCTTTCTGCACAGCACTGAGGGCTGTAGCACAGCCCCCAGGAGGTGGTTTGCCCCTAGCTAGTGCAGACAAGGGGCTCTGCGCTGTGCCAGGTACCTGCAGTGAAGATGCTGAAGAAACTCACTTCAGCCTGAACCAGTGCCATCCCACAGAGCAGTAGGAAACCTCCATCCTGCAGTTGTCCCTCTTCACCTTTCCTCCCCAAGCTGCATAATTAACTACTGGCATAATTTCCCTGTCGTGTCATCTCTGCTCTTATTATCTTGGGCTGGTAGGTATTAATGAGCCTCTTCCTCTTTGAAAATGAGCCATGGGCTTTTTTTTGCCCTGTCCTGACCTGTCTTCCTCCTTGTTTTGATCTGGAGGGAAGATGGCATAGAGGACAAAAGCACCTGTTGACCCATTCATTCCTATGGTGCACCTTCCTCATTCTGCCTGGCTCTATTCCCAGCTGCCCTGGCAGAAGCAGGACTTGGGGACCACCCCATTGGGTCAGAGGGAGCCCAGGAGCACCCACCTACCCTGCCCAGATGGGAATGCACCAGCCATCAGCTTCAGGAAGGCAGAGAGCAGCCTGTGGTGCTTTCTCTGGGGCACATGTAGGTCAGTGTTGTTTTCATCCAGCCTAACATGCAGGTCCTTGGCAAGTGTTAAAGAAGCTGCAGCGTTAAAGAAGCTGCAGCACCCACTCTTATCAGCAGAGTGCTATTGCTTGTGGTTCTTGCTATGTCATACAGAGCCCCTACTGTGCAAACTCCACTCTCCTCCCTTCGCCTTCCTGAGCCTCCCTAGCACCTCGCTCTGCCCTGTGACCCCTACCAGCCCGGCACTGCTCCTGCGGGACTGCAGGACAGCAAGCTTGTGGGGTCACATCTCTATGCTAACTAGGACCCAGCTCAGGTGCAGAGCACTGTACGGGGTGAGGTACATGCATTTACAGATGGGCAGGAGTCAGGGTTTTAACAGCCACCCAGCTATTAGGATTTAATTAAGCAGTGCTTCCAGTGTGTAAGATGTGGGATGGGGAAAGATGTGTATGGAGTAGGGGCAGACGGGGGGTGAGTTTGGTCATATCAGGATCTCTTGCTTTAGTAGTTCAGGTCTGGAGGGACTGGAGTGCCCCAGCTGAGGTTGCACTCCATCTCCCACTCCAGGCCCTGCAGACCTGGTCAGGTTTTGGGTCTACATGGGCTCTGAGGTCCCCACGTGGGACAGGGGCCATGGTGCTGCGTGAGGACCATGCATAAGGGTTGTTGCTCCCATGAGACAAGGGAAGCTGTTGCATAGGGATGGTGCGTAACTTCATTGCTGATGCTGGAGGTGTGAGTAACATCACTGTTGTGACATTTTGGTCCTGCTCTGGCTTGAAGCATGCTTTTCTGTGGTCTCACCGATCCTGAGAAAGGGGAGGCTCAAAGCACTGGGTACGCATGGCTGTTATGGCTGGCATTCTGAGTGCAGTGCTCGAGGCTCTCTTTCAGCCTCTTGGTTGAGCCATGGTAAGCACAGTCAGATTTCAGCTCCAGGAGAACAGCTTTTTTTTTTCTTTCAGGCCAAAGGGGAGCTGAGACCTATTGCCTGCTGCTGGCTCGTGCAGAAGGAGCCAGCAGGAAATCAGGCAGATTTCCGCAGAGCCTTATTGCCTTCTTCCCACCACTGCCAGCGAGATTTGCTTTAGTTCATTTCCTTTAGGACTTGTCTGATGGGAAAGCGCCTCACTGTGAGATTTCCAGCTGGAAATTCATGGAATGAGCAGACTGGGGAAACTACGGAGGGAGGAGGCAGGCAGGGGCTGGAGGAGGAGAAGAGCAAGGCTAGGTTGGGAGCAGCCTGCTCCAGCCATGTACCAAGGCTGAGTCATGGCAGCAGGACCGGGCCATCAGCCTTGCTTAGCTGAGTGGAAGCCATCAACCTGAATGCCCGCCAGTGCCCCTGGACTACCACTGAAATGACCCCAGCCTCCTGCAAGGGGTGTCCCACCTGAGCCATCCTGCTTGGCTTCCCTCACTGCTGCCCATGCTGCAGCTCCAGGTGTGGTCCTCACCCTGCCTGGTTCCTCACACTTAGCACAGCCTCTCACCAGCGCCATGCAGGGACAGGGAGATGATTTACACCTCCAGAGCAGGGCTGGCTCAAAGACAGTGAGGGCTTTTGGGTGGGCAGCCCTGTTAGAGTTTTGCTACAGGTCTGCTTGTGGGGAATCCTTGTGAGAGGATCTCCTTCCTTTTAGGCTTGGGGATTACTTCTGGAGAATAGCTGAGGAAGGTGGGAGGGACTGGTGGCACAGCTGTCTTCTTGGTCCTGGCCAGCGGCTCAGGGCTGAAAGAGCTGCCTGCCCTTCCTTCAGCAGCCTTTGTCTTCTCTTGACCTCAGCACCAAGTTTGAGGCAATTCAGTTTTCTTGGGAAACACCGTCAGTGTTTGTAGGTGTAGGGGTTGGATAGATCTCTGTTCCATCCTGGTGAGACCAGGAGAGTTATCCATTAACCACGGGAGGAGGCAAACCAACAGCAACACAACCGAGCTATTAAGAAGCAATCCACCCTTCTCTGCAGCTTCTCCTTCCCATCCTCACATCTACTCCTTGTGGCAATACAAGGCCGGTGTGTCTGCGTGGTGAACCACATCAGGGCATTGATCTGCCAGTGTGTTCCCTGACAGGACTCTTACCCTGGGGGCAGCGGGTGCTGGCTTCCCAGGCAATGCGGAGCAGGAGCTGTGCCTTGCGGAGGGCGAAGGGAGCTGCTGTGCTCCTCTGCCTGGGCTCTGCAGCTGGGCTTGATCCAAAACTGGGGCCTTTGTGCAGAAACAAAACCCAACAGCAGTAAAGATCCTGGCTATCAATAAACAAATACAAGTCGTCTGCCACAAGCTGTCCCTCCCTTCCTTCCCCTGTGTTTGCGAGGGAGGATGCTGTGTGCCAGAAAGGGATCCCTTCAGCACGACTCGGCTCCTGGGCTTCCTATTGCCCACCATCACTGTGGGAATGCATCAGGTCCAAGCGTGCTCAGGCGCCTGGGCAAGCTCCGGCAGGATGCCTTGCCAGATGGCCAGCACATCTTGATGAAGGTTATGGTACCATCAGGGTGTCTCAGTGCCGCCCTCATCTCCTTTGCTTCCCAAATCAACACGGGGGAGGTTTGCAGAGCCTGCAAGCTGATGCCAACACCTGCAAAGCGCTGCTTCCGCATGAGCAGAGCACTCAGTGGCTCTCATGCAGGGTTCTGCATGCTTTCCTGAGGCATCCCTGAGGATGCTCATGGTCCCAGGCAGTGCAGGACCTCACGGCTGTAGCACGCTGGGTGGTGGCTGGTTGCATGGATGTGGCAGTGCCTCCAGGTTGGGATTTGGAGGGGATGTGACTTGCCCTTTCCCTGCTTGCAGCAGGCTTGTTATTGTCAGTCGTGTGGGAGACTGTTTTGCCAGGGATGGGCGGACGCAGGCATGAGCTCCTCGCCTCCTGTTGGCTCTCCCTGCCTGTTCCTACTCAGATAAAGCTTCTCTTTGCCATGGGTTTGCCATGGCCAGCGCAAAGAGCGGGAGGTTTGGGCTCTGACTTACTCCCTCTGGAGGAGGTGTCCGCCTGGAGCCCTGCTCTGGCTCCACATGTGAGACCCAAGTCCTGGCAGGCCATCTGGGGAAGCTGAGCTGTTCAGGGAGGAGGGAAGAGGGTGCCAGCTGTGGTGTTTCCGCTCTGGGTGTTTACTCCAAGTCCTTTGCTTGCTCCACACCACTGATGGCCCGCTGCCACCTTGGCTTCCTATGCCCCGGTCCACAGGCCATGTGCTGCCCAGACAGCTTTTCTGGAGCTGCTGCAAAGCAGGGACGTGGCAAGCCCGGCTCTCAGTAGGCAGCGTTTTCCCCTCAGCCTGGTTTAAAACCCACTGGGAAACGTGCAGGCATGTGTGGCTCCTCGAGGAGCAGACCCAGCAGGGGTACCCATTGTTTCTCCCTCCTTTCTGGGGATATTGGGGTGCCCCTTGGCTAGGGGTGACAGAGACGAACCGCTTCCAGGGGCAGAGCTGCCATAAACCCATCCATTGTGAGATGGCTGCATTTAGCAGCTGAAGCGTTAGGGCTTTGAGAGATACTGTGGCTGTCCAGACAACGAGCAGGATCTTGGCAGGACAAGGCAGCTGGCAGAGGGACAGCGGCAGGTGCCAAATCCTGCTTCCCTGCTCACCATCCCTTTTCCCAGTCAGGCTGCGGACATTCCATGCGGAAAGCAGCAGTCAGCCAGGGCCCCTGTTCCTGAGTTGGCCTGCACCAAAGGTCACTTTGGTCTGCAGGGACCCAAAATAGCCCTTGTATTTCTGTCCTTGCTGCCAGGCACAGCTGACATGTGGAGGATGGAGCCAACCTCAACCTGCCACAGGTCTGGCTGTGGTTGTCCCCATTATCTCGGTCCCAGCCTCTGCCAGGGGTCAGCAGGGAGGAATCACCTCCAAAGCTTGGGAGCTGGGGAGATCGTGGCGCGGGGGGAAGATGGTGTTGTTCTGGCTCTGGTTTCACTCCTCCACCCCACCACTAACCTGGAAGCAGCTGTGCAGCCTGGACCAGCCTCCAGAAAACTGCCGGTGGGGGAAAATGAGCTCTGCCTGGCCGGGCTGCAGCCCCTCTGCTGAGTGTCTGCGTGCAGGGCAAGGCATGCCCTGCCCAGCTCCAGGGATGCTCTTCCACACGGGGAGAGGTGGGACCGGGTGAGGTGAGGGGACAGCACGGCCCAGGTCCATGTGGATCAGCAGCTGCCGCAGGGTGTGGGAAGCGCTGGGGCCCCTGCCTGCCTGCTGCCAGCTCTGCGCATTTGCATCCAGCACTGACTCCGTATGGAAAGCAGCCAGAGCTGTAAGGACAGAGCATGTTTGGGGTTGAGTTTTACTCTCCAGGCCTCCTGTGCCAGGGACTCTGTGCATAGAGGGGGCTCCATGTATAGCTTGGGGAAGGATTTAAAAGGACTTTCCAATGATTTCACAGCCCCCCCCCCCAGCCTTGCCCCTCACTGCAGGGCTGTTTTGAGGAGCTGCAACATACGCTGTCCCCATCCTTCTCCTCCAGCTCTCACCGCACGATGCTCTGTGCTCAGCTCCTTTCCACTGTCCCTGGCCTGGCTGCTTCCTGGGTCTGCCAGGTCTGAGTTCAGTCCTGGGGCCAGGACCAGGGGAATCCTCTCCACTCACTATTCCAGCACCCTGGGGGCACCAGTGGCGGGTGGCCTCCTGCAGGGCTGCTCTTCCTTTCCAGTACTGCTCCTGAGTGGTGACCTTGGAATAGCTACATGTTGCAGGTAGTTATGGTCCTTCCAGCCCAGGAGAAGGCAGGGTATGAAGAAACTCATCTTTCCCCTCTTCCATTCCTGAGCCATGGGACTTTTCCCATGGGTTTCTTCCCATGCATTCATTGAGTCCTTGTCTTCAGGCTTGTCTGGCCATGAGCTGTTTTGTTCTCATCCTGTCTTACTACGTGCTCCCTCTTACAGGTCTCACCTTCATTCCTTTCAGCTGCAGACATGAGGGGGGAAACTGGGGACGCTGTCCTAGAGGCTCAGCCCATCCCTCTGACGACGTGCTTTAGCTGCTGCCCAAGGTGCGGCCAGCGAGATACCATCTGCACAAATGGGGATTCCTCTTGAGCAAGCCCAAGCATGGCTCAGGGGGAGCTGCTAAAGCAAGAGATCCATCTGGCATCCATGCCCTAGGGGCTCTTACCTAAGTGCTGCGCCAGCCCACCAGGGGCTGGGTGGAAATAAGGAGTGCCACTGCCTGTGGGGCAGCCGGGAGCCAGCACTGTGCCTTGAGCTGTGTCAGGGTTGGGATTGCCTCTGTCCGTGCATGGCTACCCGGGTACATGGTGGCCTATGCCACCGCTGCACCAAGCCCCAGGCATAGAGATGCAAGAAGGATGAGTTCCTGCCTCGGGGCTTCCTCTGGCCACTTCGCCTGATTTTTACATTAATGGTGTCCGGTTGCTCTCCCCAGGGTCCTGTAAGGTTTTCTCCATTGGGAAGCGGAAACCTGGTTTCCTCCCATTGTGTCTCTTCCCGCCTCAGCCCCCAGGCCAACCCTAGGGAGCACCCCTTCCCTCAGTACCCCCCTCTTCCCATGGCAGAGCCGGGCAGCACCTCCACCAACCATACCAGCACCCCTGGGGCACTTGGACCAGCCCTGCAGACATGAATGGTCCAGCTGGCTGCAGAGGATGCCAGGCAAGGATGAAGGCCTGAGATAAGGAGGCATTCCCCGGCACTCCCTAAACCCATGGGAAGCCATGGGCAGGTGGCATGAGCACGGTGTGAGCCTCTGCGCCTGCCCATAGCGGGTCACCCCAACCACACCTCCCCAGAGGTGCTGAGGGCTGCCTGGAGGCACCATTCAGGTCCTGGAGGTGGTTTCTGCAGCTGCATTGAATGGAGGAGCCCTGAGCAAATCCTTCTCTCCCCCCTTGGGAGAAAGGGTCTTTATTTTTCTGAATTTCCAACAAATGGAGCCCCAGCCCAGCCTGGAAGAGCATGCCTCTTTCCCCAGCCTGCCCAGAAGCAGGTCAAGGTTGTGGCTTGGAGGGAATGCTCTTTTGCCCCTGGGGACAACAGCCTAGCGGTGCCATTAAGGAAACCAGCTCCTTGGGAGAGCCCCTGCAAATCCTGTCTCTGCAAACATGCTCCTGAGAGCAGCTTATCTCTCCCTGTCTGACGCTGCTGCCTCAGAAATGACGTCCCTCCTCAGCTCCTGCCCCGCTGTGCACTGTATCTCCTTCTGCACCTCTAAACCACCGGCCTTGGGGCAGGCAGCTGCTCCCATGTTTGTGGGGCTTTTCCTGCCTCTCCCAAGTCTGCGCTGTCCTGGCAGTCCTGTGGCTTGAAGTGACCAGGAGCAAAGGTCTGGGACCAAGCTGCCTTGCTGGTAAGCTCATTGCTGTGACATTAAAATCCACCCCCCCACCCCCCCCCCCGCAGCATTTGATGGGACGCTGAGCAGGAGCACCCATCCGGGTGGCCAGGGGCTTGTCTGGGTGCCTGGAGGGGCTTTCTCTGGCCAAGGGTTTGCCTGGGCTTGGGCACTCCCTGGGTGCTGAGGAGAGAGGTGCGTGCATTCACTGTGGGGCTGCCACCCCTAGGACCTCTTTGCTGGTGTGGGATGTCCCTTGTGGGACTTGGTGATGGGTGCGAGAGCTGTGTTACCTGGGGTAGTTTTAGGGCCCCGTCGCTGCCAACCCCCGTCTCCCTGGTGGGAAGCCCTACAGGGACAGCATCCCGCTGGGCCCTGGGGAACGTCCCTTGCAGACGGCTTGCTTTACCTGCTGTGCCTGGGGAGCCTCTCGGGGCTCCTTGGGCTCTCCAGATAAGGGCCTCGGCAGCTGTCTGGTGCACGGGTTCAAAACACACCACGGGGCTGAACGCTCCCCCCGCGCCACCCGGCAGCAGAGATAACAGCGGGTGCTGGGAGCCTCCGAACCTCCAGCTCTGCCGGAAGCACTGCAAGCCTGAAGGCAGAGCAGGTCTAAGCACTGCCTCTGCTCTTGCCCATGGGGGAGTGGAGGGAGCAAGGTGAAGCGGGTCAGAAACGTTGCCCAGGGACCCTCACCTCATTAAGGGTCCTCATGGGCTGCCCTGCAGGAGGTTTGACTCTGCCTGCCAGGCCCTGGCAATGCAGAGAGGTTTGTGTGCAGGCAGCAAGGCAAGGGAGGAGGCAGAAATGTCCTCATCCTGCCCCCCCCACCCCGGGTAAATTTGCTCCTTGGGATGGAGGCACGAGCAGCGCTGGGGGAGCAGATGGTGCAGCCTGTTGCAGAGAGGCAGGGCTCAGAAAGGAGAAGAACAAGAGTAATAGGAAGTGCTATCAGCTGTCCGATGGAAACTGTTCACAAGGCACACCAGGAGCAGGAAGCCTGCTGCAGTCCACTGATGGGATGGGGCATCAGTGGAGGAGAGGCTGTAGCAGGAAAGCTGGATAAAGCTTTTGCCTCTCTGCTCCAGAAGAGTTTCTTCCACCTTCTTTTGGGGGGCTCCTTAGAGCATCTGCAGAGGAAGGGTTAGAAAGCAAAGCCTGAACAGCAACAAGTTGCTAGGGCAAGGCGATGTTTACCAGAAGGAAAGGGAGGGTGAACCCGCTGCCTGTCACATGTGGCCTCTGGTCATTCATTCACAACTGCCCTGGCCCCCGGGGAATGGGAGGGGGGAAAGATGTGACGTTCGTTTCTAAGAAAGGCCTGAAGGAAGGAACTTCATGGAAAAGCTGAGCAGTGAATCTGCTGTGTCCTGTCTGTGCAGGGATGGGGTCCATGGGCAGCCGGGAAGGTTCCTGCTGAGGGGCCCCCGAGCTGGGGCAGCACTTAGTAGGGACTTGGCTTGGGGGTGCCCACAGCACTTCCCAGACAACATTCAGTCAGGGCTTTCAGCCCAGATTTTAAGGGAACTGGCTGGTCAAGAGGGAAGGTCCCCGTATGGCTCCGTAATTGGTACAAAAACAGGAAGGAGGGTGTAGGAGTCAGTGGTCAGTTGCTGCAGTGGAAAGAGATCGCTGCGTTGGGTCCCATGGTTTTTGAGCATGTTTGTGAGTGACCTGGAAAAGGGAATGAGCAATGAGATGACAGGGCTTGCTGAGGTGATTGGATTACTCAGGTTCATGAGGACAAGTGCCAGCTAGGAAGAGTGCAGAAGGCCATTACAACACTGGGTGGTAGGCAGATGAAATTCAGTTTAGATAAGTATCAACCGGTATTTATCAACCGAGGAGGCAGGGGAAACAAAAAGCCCCAAATTCACAAACAAGATTACATGCTGAGCTGGTCACTCGCCGCAAGGCCTGTGGCAGTTTCGGGTAGCTTGGCGTGCATGAAAACGCATCATAGAATCAGCCTCTTGAGAAACAAGGCAGGAAAGCCGTGTGCTGCTCTTCAGATTGGCATCACCCCCTCGCAGTCCCTGTGTGCCCCCAACCCCAGCGCCTCTGGAAGGGTCGAGGGCAAGGTTGGGAGGAAAGCAGCCGGGAGGACCGAAGGCAGCAAGGAGGAGCTGTGCTGGATGACTAAGTGAGTTAGAATTCCTCTGTTTGGAAAATGTGCTGTAGGGTGGATACAATCCAGGCCTGTAAAGCCTCGGCTGGCATGGAGAAGCCACTCTGATGTTCATCCTCCCTTTGATGGTGAGTGTAGGGGAGCCCCAGCTGAGGCCCTGTGTGCAGGGAGAGATGCTCTCACTCAGAGACTCCCGAGTTAGAGGGATACGCAGCAATTCACAGAAACGAAACCCACTGTGGCTGCAAAACACACCAACAGCGTGTCCTTCCCAGCTCAGAGGCTGGGGGAGCCATCAGGGAGTTAAGTCTATGCCTGTGCCAGTCTTGTCCTTTGATGGAGACAAGCTGTTGAGTCAGACTGGCCTCTGATTTGACCCAGGGAGCACTCGCAATTTGGGAGCACTTGCATTTGTGCCAGCGGTGCAGTAATGGGGCACAATTGTGCACACTCATATGTCTTGTGCAATACCAGGACGCGTGCTTGCAGCTGGCAGCTGAAGGTGGAGGCAGGCAGGACGCTGCCCAGCAGGCTGGTGCCCCAGACCCCAGCACAAGGTAGGAGGACCTGAGAGCGGTCTGGTCAGAGTTCAGGCATGCACATGAAACCTCACGAAACGGGTGGTCTCAGAGTGTTTCACGTCCTCCAGCTGAGTCATGGCCACCAGCACTTCATGCCAGCTTGTTCCCTGCCCACAGTAAACCTGGATGAGCCCCCGTCCTGGTGTCACCCAGGGGTGAGCGGATGTAGGGATGGGGTGAAGCCTGGTGAGGCAGCTGGCCCAGCTCCATCTTGGCCACACTCGGAGGAAGCAATGACCTTATCCCTGCAAAGTGATCCCCTGCAGGTGATGGCAGGAGGACGTGGGGTGCTTCCTTCAGGTCTGATGGCAGCCCCTTGTGTAGGGACTGCAAGGACAGTGCTACACTGGCGTGGTGTGAAGGGCTTTTCTTCAGCGAGGCGGTGGTTCTGTGTATAGCATGCCTACCCAGCACTTTGGGATCGCTCCGGCGTGGAAAGCCAAGCGTGTGCTGTGCTCACCTTAGCTGAAAGCAGAAAGGAGGAGAGTAGGCAGTGCGTGGGAAGGGGGAGGCAGGGAGACCTCGGAAGCCTGGTGACAAATGGCTGCCTGCAGGTGTGGCTGTCCCGCAGTGCGAGTTCTGCAGAGGCTGGGCGGCTTTGGTGATGGCTGGTGCTGCCCTGGCCTCCCCGGGCTTGGCTGGCGATGGGATTGAGTGTGGCCCAATACACAGGTGTCAACTAGCATCTGTCAAGGCCTTTGTGCGGCGTGAACAGGCAATTAAAATCGTGCCGTCTCTTGTTTGTACCTGCTTAGAGGTGCTAGCCTGAGGTTTGTTAAGCCCATTGGTGTTATCTTGCTCCGTCTGCTTACACATCAGTTCAGAGGGGATAAGACAGACTGTTCTACACCCAGGAATAAAATGGATGGCCTCATGTCAAGGCACAACACCGCTGCTCCTTTTCCTTGTCCCAAGGCTGTGCAGCCACAGGGCTGTTGGCTGGGTTAAACATCAGGGGGCTCCTCCAGGAGGTGGTTAGAGCTGTGCTGTGCCAGCCCGGTGGCTGCAGGGTGGCCTCTGTCCCCTGCTCCTCTGTCCCCTGGTCCCTTATGTCCCTGTGTCCCTTATGGTGGGGCTGCTCTCAGCGGGTTGGGAGCGGGGTTTGCCACCTGCTGCTGGCGTTGGTTTGTGTTTGCTGTAGGGTTGTTGGTACGCACGGTGGCTGGACGCGCTTCCTGCTGTAATGAGTGCTGACCCAGGCGCCCCTTGGCACAAAGGCACCAGCTCCTTGTGGAAAAAATTAGGAGGCACTTAGCGAAGTGAGACAGAAAACAAACAGAGCGGGTCAGAGGCTGCGGCCGGCAGCGCCCGCGGGGAGGTCGGGCTCCTGACGCAAGGATGCGGGCGCTCTCCGGACGGAAGCAGGAGGTGGCTGGGAAGCGGCATGGTGGAGCGCTCTGCCCAGCACCCCCGGCCATGCTCCCTGCTCCACAGCTCCCCTCCCTTCCTCCCTTGGCCAGGCAGCGGGACTCGGCCCTGTGCCAGCTCTGGTACCCGACACCTCTCCTCCTCCTCTGCGGATGCCACCAGGCTCGCATGGGCTCAGCCCCCGTGACTTGAGCCGGGGCCTGGCGCTCACCCCAAGAGCAGGGGGTGTGGAAGGGACGCACGCCCCTTCAAATACACCGAACACGGGGCTTGCCCTGGCTCTGTCCTGCTCCCCAGGTATGTCTGCAGGGTCCCTGCCCCTGTTTCTTGGGACACCGGTGTGAGCTGTTGGGGGCTGGGAGCGGAGCTGGGGGCTTGGCTGCGCAAGGGGCAGTGTGTTGAGGGCTTGCTGGGGAGCCATGGGGGGAGCTGGAGCTCTCCCGCCTGTTTTGAGGTGAGATCTGTTTGCTCGGGGACAAGCCGTGGCCCCGGCGGGGCAGCAGGGTGTCAGCTGTGTTTGCAGATCCCCCTGCTAACCCAGGGTCAGGGCTCAGGGCGCCTCCTGCCCCCAGAGGCACCGGCAGGCTGCTGGGAGGAGATGCTGGGATGTTTTCTCTGGAAGCCCAGGTGGCTCCCAAGGGCAAGGCAGGAGCTGTCTGCATGGGAAGGCAGGGGAGTTGTGCTGCAGATGGCTCTGGCATCAACAGGATAGTGCATGACGGGTTGGTGGGGCTCTGGGTTCCAGGCAAACATACCTGTCATCCTGCTCTGGCTTTTCCAAGCAGCCAGCAGGCTTCCCAAATCCCTTTCCACATCCTGCCAGCTGTGTTTTGGCTCCATCGCAGCTGTAGGCTCCCCACCCTGCAGGAACACACCAAGGGAGGAGGCGAGCTGTGCCCAGAGCCACCGAGCACAAGGGACGGGCTCCGCTGCCTTTAACACATACTGGGGCTGGCAGGGACTACAGATCCCAGAATGCTGCTTCCTGCCTGCCTCCTCCCATACCTGGCCGGGAGCAGGCAGGGATGCTGTAGCCGGCAGCAGCGGTGCAGCCGCCTGAGGGGCATGCCCTGGGTGGGCCGGGGGCTCAGCACTGAGAGCCTCGCTGCAGATGACGGCCTGGGAGAGGTGCTGGAACACCCCATGCTGCGCTGCCCGGACTGGAAAAGGACGAGGCAGGCCTGTGGCTTCTCTGGGCGGCTAGTCCCACTGTGCCCCAGGAAGAGGAGGGGGGGACCGGGGAGGGAAGGTCCCTTGCTGGGGCTCCTGGGGCTACCGGGTAGTGGCAGGTGCTGGGCAGGTGGTGATGGGGGAAAAAGAGCGGTGGGTGCTGGGGGAAGGGGAGCAGCAGTGCCAGGGATGCCCTTGGCTTTCCAAGGTGACCCAGGAAAGGGCTGCGAGCGCCCCAGGGAAGAGGGAATAAGAAGCAGCGGTTTGCGTCGGTGGTTCTGGCCGCAGAGGCTGCAGAATTAAATGTGTCTTTTGTGCCGCTGTGCCCCGGGCGTTGGAGGGAGGTGGGGAGGGCAGCGGCTGGACACGGCCTGCCGCGCATATGCTTTGCTCCCAGCCCCGGGATTGGGGGCAGAGAGCTGCAGGCTCACAAATCCCTTAAGAGCCTGCTGCGGAGCAGCTGGCAGCCAGGGCACCCTGGGAAAGCAGTGCTCCTTGTGGAGAGAGGGCTTCCTGCGCCCCGGCTGAAGGACTGAGCCACAGCTTCCCAGAGCCGTTGTGCTGTGCTCTCGCCATTTGCGGGCTCTCTGTGGCTCCCTGTGGAGCACTTACCCGGTGGCATGGCCGGGGGGTTGAAGCCAGCTCTGCCCCTGCCTGGCCTGTGTCCCTCACTCCATGTAAAATTCTCTGTCTGCTTTCCAGGCGGAGAGTGGCCACGAGACTCACTGGGACCTGTGCTGAATCTTGCTGCACAAGATGACAGCAAGAGACGGGCCCCAAGACAGGTAATGCTGGGCTGTGGTGTAGGTGTGGGGGCACGTCCAGGATACCAGGAGGTGGGGGAGAGGACAGGGGCACCCAGCATCTGTGGGACCCTCTCTCCTGCATGCTCACTGGGGTACTGAGCTGTCCCTTCCCTGGGATGCTCAGCTGTTCCATTACAAGCGGGCTGTGACCAGGAGTGTGACTCCCTCCCAGCTCTGTTGACAGCCGCTGTGTCTCTGGGTACCACGTGCCAGCCTCCCACTGCCTTCGTACCTTCCTGGGGAGGGTCTCCCATGGCCCTCCTGCATCCCAGATGTGGGATGTGGGGCAGGACAATAAATTCCATCTTCCCTCCTCCTCCTCCTGGTGCCTCCCACTGCTGTAGATAGAAGCAATGCCTGTTGCCTCCCTGCCCACCGTCCCACTCCAAACCGCTCTGTCCCCTCTGCAGGTACAAAGCTGTCTGGCTGATCTTCTTCATTCTCGGCCTGGGAACACTGCTGCCATGGAATTTCTTCATGACCGCCAGGGAGGTGAGGGCTTCCCTCCTGCTGTTGCCCATGACACTGATCATCCCCTGTCACATCTAGGGACCATGGTGTAGGTGTGGCAGCACAGCACAGAAGAGCCCCCAGTTTACTGCAGGAGACAGAAGCATGGGTGACTTGGCTGGGACGAGTTGTGCTGAGGCAGCAGGAGGGCTGGGCATGGGGCCGGAGGAGGACAAGGGTTGCCTGCGTGTGCTACGGGGAGACCTCGCAGCACCAGGGCCCCACCAGGCTCCTTCCCTCGCAGTATTTCATCAGCCGCCTCGCAGACCCGGAGGAGAGCAGCCGCGGCTGGAACCAGACCGGTGAGGCTCCTGCGTCCCCATCCTACCTGCAGTCCATGTTTGACAACTTCATGACTCTCTGCGCCATGGTGCCCCTCCTCATCTTCACCTGCCTCAACTCCTTCATCCACCAGCGGTGAGCCTTGCCCCGTCCTTGCCATTGCCAGCCCCCACTGGGCTGCCCAGCCCTGGCCCATCCTGCCCCAGCTCTGAGCCAAGCTGCAGCCTGCTCAGTCAAGTCAAAGGCAAAACACCAGCCTCCGGTTCCCATGGGAGAGCTTGGCACCAGCCTCACAGGCTTTTGGTGGGTGGGTTTTCCTCACTGAGACCCTCTCCTGCAGGATTCCCCAGCAGATCCGCATCTCGGGCAGCCTGGTGGCCATTGGGCTGGTGTTTTTAGTCACTGCGATCATGGTGAAGGTTGCCATGGAGCCTCTTCCCTTCTTCGTCTTTACCATGATCAGCATCGTCTTCATCAACTGTGAGTAAGGCAGTGGGGGGAAGCAAAGGGGCACAGCCCCATGGGTAGGGAGAAAAACATGAAACTCACTGAGGGAGAGCCAAGGAGGAGGGGGACCTGCCTTGCCTTGCAGGGCAAGGGCCTTGGCTCCCTGCAGAGGTGCAGTCCATCCTTGCTTTTGGTTTCTCATTTCTGCTCATCTTTTCCCTTTGCAGCCTTTGGAGCCATCCTCCAGAGCAGCCTCTTTGGGCTGGCAGGGCTCCTGCCTGCCAGCTACACAGCTCCCATCATGAGTGGGCAGGGCTTGGCAGGCACCTTTGCTGCTTTGGCGATGATCTTCAGTATTGCCAGTGAGTAATCCCAGCCCTGTGGGTGACTGGGCCTTTCCAGAGCACTGCTGTTGACAGGATCTGCTGGGATCATGCTGTAGGGTTGGGTGGGAGATTGCAGCAGAGCCTTTTCCTACCGGCCCTCATCATCTTCATGCTTTTTCCCCCGTCTCCTCCCTTCCTGTGCTCCAGTTGGCGCCCAGCAGCCCGAGAGCTTCATTGGTTACTTCACCACGGCCTGTGTGGCGATCGTGCTGGCAATCTTCTCCTACATCCTTCTGCCCCGCATGGTGAGACTTGGTCACCCTGGTGGGGAAGGCAGTGGGGATGTGGGACCTTTGTGCACCATGGCAGGAGGACTGCAGCCCACCAGCACCCCAGCAGTGGCTCCTACCAGCCTTCACCTCCTGGGTCAGGGCAAGCTCTACCCTGTTCCAAGGGACCTCTCTGGGATACTGGTACTGTGGGAATGAGCCCCTGGGTAAGCAGGAAAGCATCAGTATCAGACACAAGTGGAGGGAACTCTTCGCCCATCTTGCCTATTGCTGCTGTCACCATGCAGCCCCTGACAGCCTTCTTTCCTCAGGTGTGAGTGAGTTCTCTGTGGCTGTCTCTCTGCAGGATTTCTTCCGATACTACTCCATGAAGGACAAGACAGAGTACAGTGTGTACAATGCAGAGCTGGAGACCAAGAGAGACCTGATTAAAAAAGGTGAGGGACTGAGAAGAGGAAAAGGAAAAAGGAAGAGCAGAGAGGAAGAACGAGGCAGAAGGACTAAACCAGATCTCGGCTTTCTGGGGTCTGCTATGCCCTACTTGTGTCTCTCCCTGCAGATGAGCCCAATGGGATGGAGCAGAATAACTCAAAGGTCATCCCTATCCACAACCCTGATGAGAAGCCCTCGGTCATTGCTATTTTTAAGAAGGTCTGTGGGTTGCCAGCGACCCCTGCCCTGACCCTCATATCAGGGGATGAGGAGACCAGCCCTGCGCTGGTCTCTTGCGTTGTGTTTGGTACCAGCCTCTTTCTTTCACCTGTCTAGCTCTGGGTCATGGCTGTGTCTGTCTGCTTCGTCTTCACTGTCACCATCGGCGTCTTTCCTGCCATCACAGCTAAGGTGTCCACTGTCCTCGGAGAGGGAAACAAATGGGGTAAGTGTGGCCAGGGATGGGGCGGGGTAGGAGGAAACGGCAAACAAATGGGGGAGAAAAAGTGAGGCTTGAAGTAGTAGGTATGTGTGGTGGTTTGACCCTGTCTGGATGCCAGGTGCCCACCAAAGCCGCCTCCTAAATGGACAGGGGAGAGAAAATGTAACAAAAGGCTTGTTGGTTGAGATAAGGACAGGGAGAGATCATTCACCAATTACCATCACGGGCAAAACAGACTTGCCTTGGGGAAATGAGTTTAATTTGGGGAAATTAGTTTAATTTATTAGAGCAGGGTAATGAGAAATAAAAACTAAGCCATAAACCAACTTTCCCCTACCTTTCTCTTCTTCCCAGGCTTAACTTTACTTAGTATTTATTTACCTCCTCCCCCCCAGCAGTGCAGGGGGATGAGGAATGGAGGCTGTGGTCAGTTCATCACGTTTCTGCTGCTCCTTCCTCCTCTGGGGAAGACTCTTCACACTTTTCCCCTGATCCACTGTGGGGTCCCTCTCACAGGAGACAGCCCTCCATGAACTTCTCCAACAGGAAACCTGCCCATGGCGTGCAGTTCTTCACAGACTGCTCCACCATGGGTCTCCTGTGTGGTCACAGGTCCTTCAGCAAACCTGCTCTGGTGCAGGCTCCTCTCACCACAAGGTCACAGCTCCTGCCAGGAGCCTGCTCCAGCGCGGGCTTCCCACCAGGTCACAGCCTCCTTTGGGCAAGCCTCTGCTGTGGCGTGGGGTCCTCCTTGGGCTGCAGGTGGAGATCTGCTCCACCATGGACCTCTACGGGCCGGAGGGGCACAGCTGCCTCACCACGGTCTGCAACACAGGCTGCAGGGGAATCTGCTTTGTCTATGTTGTCCCAGAGCTGCTACCACTGGTGCTGATGAGCTCAGCCTCAGGCAGTGGTGGGTCTGTCTCGGAGCCGGCTGGCATTGGCTCTGTTGGACACAGGGAAAGCTTCTGGCAGCTTCTCTCAGGAGCCTCCCCTGTAGCTCTCCTCCTACTAAAACCTTGCCACACAAACCCGATAGAGTATGCCTGAGGGGAAGAAGAAACTGCTGTGTACAGTGGTTTGGATGTGGACACTGGCCTGGCTGGGAGACCATTCCAGGGCTTAGTGGGAAACCAGGATGACCTAGACCCAAAATACAGTCTCCATGTGAGTGGCAGGAGGCCCTGGGGCACCCTGGGCTCATCAGTTACCTTCTCCCCCCTTCTGCAGGTTTATACTTCATCCCTGTCTCCTGTTTCCTGCTCTTTAATGTCTTTGACTGGACAGGACGGAGTCTCACTGCCCTCTTCACATGGGTAAGCATGGGGCAGGGAGCAAAGGCAGACCAGTGCCCAGGCAGACCCCAGCCCCAGCCATGGCTCTTGCTGAGGCTACCATCCATGGATTGGAACAGGAAGGAGGTGCAGAGCAACTCCTGCCTGGGTCTTAGGTGCTAAGCAGCGATTTATGGGTCAGAGCCGAGAACCACAGTGTTGTCCTCTCCTCCCACCCCTCCTTTGGCATGGCTTGGATGAAGCTGCCTCCTCCACTTCAGCCTCTTTGTAAACAAACCTTCACTCCAGCTATGCACACAGCGAGACAGGACGGCGGCAGGGGAAGAGGGTGAAAGACAGGGCAGCCCAAAATAAAACCTCTGGACTCAGCACAGGACAAAGCTGCTTTAAAGAGCCTTGTCCTGGGAGCAGGGCAGAGCCATGCCATGTGGGTCACAGAGCTGCCCCTGACCCATCCCCTTGCTCCTTTCTCCCCTGCCTGGTGCAGAGTTGCTGGGGCTGAGGGATGGGAGCTGTAATGGGGGTGGCTGAGGAAGGGGCCTGTCCTGTCTGTGTCTCTTCCTGCCCCTTCACCCACCCCCCTAGCGCTGTTTCCCCCCGTATTGTTCAGGCTGTTTGTTTAGAGGAGCTCCTCAGCACAACACATGCTGTGGGTCTCTCCGGGCCTGGCTTCCCCACAGCCTGAAGCTGCTTCTCCCCTGGCCACCACTGCTGGCTGCTCTTGGCCTTGGCCATGAGCCGCATTGCCTGGTGTCCAGGCCACAGCCTCTCTGGTGGGATGACCCAGCAGGAGACATTTCCAAAACAAGGCTGTGTGGAAAGTCTGACTGTGTGTGTGGTTTGGGCCTCATTTCCCTGGTTGGGGCCCCACTTGCTCCTTTTCTCCTCCTCAAGCAGAAGAGGCTGTTGCTCTTGCTAGTTTGCCCCGGGATGCAGCAGCTGTCCTAACTTCAGCTTCCCCCATGTTCATGCAGTGTCCCTTGGCTATGCCAGCTCAGGAGCTCCTGAGGCAGCTGTGGGTCCCTCCTGACCTGAGACCAAAGAGCCCCATCATGTGCAACCCTGGCACCTCACTGAGGGGACCCCAGATGGAGCCAGGAATGTCTGGTACCAGGGGCTCGGTCCCAGCTGCAGGAACAACATGGGGATGGTGCCTCTTCATCCCAGCCTCACATGTCCAGGAACTCTGCTAGGATCCGGGATGACCATAACTCAGTCTGTGCTATTCCCAGCACTGTCCAGAACAGCCCCAGCATAATCCCTTTCCCAGATTGCTGGATCTTACCCCACTTGGCTGGGGGATGGTGTAGGAGGCTGAGGAGCTGGTTAAGGCCCACTTTGCAGGCCCTGAGGTGCCAGAGGGGAATTACCTCAGCCAGCCTTGTCTTCGAGGCTGCAGGAAGAGACTGTATGAGCATAAACAAGGCTCTCCTGCCTGCCTGTTTTTTCCAGCAAGGGTTTAGCAGTAGCCCACAAGCCCAGCTCAGTGTTTTGGCTCTAATGCTGCTGCTCTCCAGGTTGGCTGGGGCAGGACTTTCAGACCTCCTTACCATAGTTAGGTGGTGATGCTCAGATTTGTTGCAGCAGAGAAAGTCTCTCAGCATCTGTGCCATCTCTGTGGCTCCTCAGCCCCAGTGTAGTAGTGACAGCCTCTGTAGAGCCCCAGCTGGCATCCCATGGGATAGAGAATATCCCCTCCTGAGCTGCTCAGTGACCTGTGTTTTTCTCCCAGCCCGGGAAGGACAGCTGTCTCCTGCCAGTGATGGTGGCCCTCCGTGTCATCTTTATCCCTCTTTTCATGCTGTGCAACGTGCAACCCCGTGACTACCTGCCTGTTGTATTCTCACACGATGCCTGGTACATCGTCTTCATGATCTTCTTCTCTGTCTCCAACGGCTACCTGGCCAGCCTCTGCATGTGCTTCGGGCCCAAGTGAGTAAGAGCTGTGGATGTGGAAGGGCTGTTTCCAGCCCAGATGCCAGCCCCAGCATGACTGCTGGGGCCTGCGTCTGCTCAGCTCTCGCATCTTGAGAAGGGGGTGCAGGCGCAGAGGGGAACCTCAGGGAATCCCGCTACCTCAGGGCAGACAACCCCAGTGTCCCATCTGCCTTGTGCCTCCACATCCTAGAGATGAGGAAGCTGTTGTTTGGGCTCCCCATTTCCCTCACCTGCCATGCTGGCGAGCACAGCACCCACAGCAGGGTGAGCAGCCTTGCTGGGGCTCAGCCAGGCAGGCTGCAGTGCATGGGGGCAGGAGCCAGGGAGGGGTGTCCCTGGCTCTGGAAGCTTGAGGGAAGCCTGCCTGATGCACTCTGCTTTTATGAGCCCCTGCTTTGGAGGCAGGCTCTTGGGGCCAAGGTGGATTTGTTCTTGCTGTTCCTCTGTGCAGAGGAGCACAGCTTCTGGCTCCTCTGTGGCCTCCTCTCAGCTCTTCGTTGAACTTAGCAGGGCATGGGACACGCATCGCCTAGGACACATCTGATAACCTGTTTTTCCACCTAGGAAAGTGCTTGCCCATGAAGCAGAGACAGCTGGAGCTGTCATGGCCTTTTTCCTGTCACTGGGCTTGGCCTTAGGAGCTGCCGTCTCCTTTTTGTTCCGAATTCTCATCTAGCAGAGGTACCTGGAGGGTGCAGGGACACTGAGAGACGGCTCCGCATCCTCCTCCAAGACCCTGGACACCTTGGCACTGTGGGGAGATAACCCCTCACGCCTGCCCCTGCCAAACCACACTGCCACAGCAGATGTTAGACCCAGGGACGGTTCCACTCCTGCAGGACTGGCCTGGCTCCTGCCATGCTTGGCTGTGTGATGCCTTCAGGCCTACGTGCCTTCTCCTTCCCCGTGCTGTGTGTGTGTGTGTAAGACCCCCGGGATCTCGCAGAGGTCCAGCTGCCTCCCACGCTGTGTAATTTCCCCAGCTCAAGGCCAAAAGCCATTCCCAGCCTCCTTGTCTTGACGGAGTTGAGGGCTGGTATCCAGTGTTATTCCTCACTTGCCCTTGTCCCCGAGGCACCGAGGGACGTGCTCTCCTCTCTTTGCAGGGGGCTGGGAACATCCCACTTCTGCTGCTGAGACTGCAAGCAGGCAGGAGAGCCCCAGCCAGCCTCCCATCCCTGCTGCCTGCTCGGCGCACATCCCGCTGCCCAGCAGTATCCCTGAGCATAGACATCTGTGTCCCACCCACATAAAGACCCCACACCGTGGCTAGGCTGAGGGAGGAGGGGGTCTCCACACTCCACCTTCTCCCCCTCTCCTTGCCTTTGTCCCCTACTTTGTGTGTGATTGTTACTGTGTTTCTGCTTCCTAGTTGTGTGACGGGATGTCCCACTGCGGGCTGCCGGAGGAGACGCAGCAGCTCCCTTCCCACCCAGGCTGCCCTCCCTGTGCCCGCCTGAGCTGCAGGGGGAGGCCTCACCTTCCCCTTGGCTTCCCCATCCCTCATCTGTGTAAACGCGTCTGTACAGTTGCCGTTTTCTATAAAAACACTGAAACACCCTTTGGGTATGTGTGTGTCTCCATCGCCACACGGCAGAGAGCTGTGGAGGGGCTAAGGGACGGAGGCAGCAGGCATTGCCATAGCCAGCACTGGGCGGTGAAGTGGCTTGTGCTCCCCCAGCGGGCAGGCTCAGTGGAGAGCCAGCACGGGGACGGGTCGCAGCCCTCAGGGTTCACCAGGGACCACCGGCACTTACGAGCAGGGAATGGACCTGCGTATTTCGGGGTGCACGGACCCGCAGCACACGCACCCGAAAGCTTTCCTTGTGCCTGCAACAGCCGCAGTGCCACCTCCTGCTCCGGGGGCGGCACTGCACCGCCTGCCGGCGGCTGCCACCCCGCGGCATCCCCAGCCTCAGCGAAGGCTGTGAGGCAGGGTCCCCTCATCCCCCCTCCGGCTTCCCTGCGCCTGCAGCCCCGACAGGGAGGATAGAACATGAGATTTATTTTACCCTTGAATGCTAAAAGTCTAGCACGCCCAAACGCTGTTTTCCAACGGGATCCCCGCAGCCCGTCTCCTGCCATCTTCCCCCCTCCTCATCCACAAGGTCTGCTTGCAGCCAGCCGCTGGACGGCAGAGCTGCGCGGCTCTCAGCCTCGGGAATGCCGCTGCGGCAGCAGAAACCTCCCAGGCCCGCAGCCGTGCGGAGCCCAGCACCAGCCGCCACCGCCAGCACCACTCACGACCCCTCTGGAAGCCTCTGGAAGTGCCTCACTACTGCTGCTCACCGTGATGGTGTTCTTCCGCTGCCGGCAGCAGGCCCGGAAACGGCATGAAGCTGAAGACTGCGGCCCGCCTCCACCATGGCAGCCGCCGTTAAAACGGCAACGCTGGTTGCCGCTTACTGTGAGCTGCCAGAACCAGGGACGCTTTAAGGCGGAAGGAGACGGTGTGTGCTGAGTCCCGGCCGTGCCTAGAAAAGGCGGCCGGGGGAAGCCGCCTCCCTTTCGGCTGTTGCTCTCCCCTGGAACGGTGGGCGTTGTGCGGGCTGTGGCGCACGGCCGGGCCGGGCCTCCCGTGGTTCTCCTAGGTGCTCACGGGCTGTGCTTGCTTTGTAGATGCCTGAGCAAGTGCAGTGCAATGAGGAGGATGCGGAGACGTTCGCCTTCCAGGCGGAGATCGCCCAGCTCATGTCGCTCATCATCAACACCTTCTACTCCAACAAGGAGATCTTCCTGCGGGAGCTCATCTCCAACGCCTCCGACGTGAGCACGGTCCCCTTCCTCGGCGCAGCGGGGAGGCTGATGTCCCGTGGGGTGCCCGGGGAGAGGCGGGTGCCTGCTGTGGGAGGGCGGTGTGTGCTGAGTGGGGGGGCGGCGGTGAGCATCACTCTCTCCCTTAGGCACTGGATAAGATCCGCTATGAAAGCCTGACTGACCCCTCAAAGCTAGACAGTGGTAAGGATCTCAAGATTGACATAGTCCCCAACTCCCGGGAGCGCACACTCACCTTGGTGGACACTGGCATTGGGATGACAAAAGCAGACCTCATCAACAACCTGGGCACCATTGCCAAATCTGGAACCAAAGCCTTCATGGAAGCCCTGCAGGTGGGTTGTCTTTAGCTGCATGAGGTTCCTAGGGCCTGGGCCACAGGCTTGTACTGGAATATAACCATACCCATGCTGCCTTTTTGGCTGTGGGAGCTGTTGGTGTACCCAGCTGTGCTTCCGCACCTTCCCAGCGGCAGGGAGAAGCCGAGGGTAGGGCTGGCTGCCTGCTGACACTTGCGTTTTTCTTTGCATGCTTGACCCAGTTCTTGCTGCTGTGAATCAGCTGTAGACATCTCTTGTTTCTTCACTGATCTGTCAATCTTCCTCTTCTTTCACAGGCTGGTGCAGACATTTCCATGATTGGACAGTTTGGTGTCGGTTTCTATTCGGCCTATCTAGTGGCTGAGAAGGTGGTTGTCATTACCAAGCACAATGATGATGAGCAGTATGCTTGGGAGTCATCAGCTGGGGGCTCCTTCACTGTCCGACCTGACCATGGTATGTATTGTACAGAAAATCCACATAATATATTTACCTGCTGGAAGCATTCCTTTTTTTGGTGCTTCCCAGAGCTATGCTGCATTGTCAGTCACGCTCGTTAGGTATCAAGTAGCGTTTAGAATCAAGAAGCTGGTCCTACTTGGAGTCAGCCCTTTAGCACTATACCTTGAAACGCTAATGTTTTTCTCAATGCACGGTAGGTGAGCCCATTGGACGGGGCACCAAAGTGATCCTGTACTTAAAGGAGGATCAGACAGAGTACTTGGAGGAGCGGCGTGTCAAAGAGGTGGTGAAGAAGCACTCTCAGTTCATTGGCTACCCCATCACACTCTATGTACGTAAGGGAAGGACTGTGGGGACCCATTGGGAAGCTTGGACGCAGGGGTGGGTGATGTTGTGAGCAACAGCCCAGAAAAGGGCAGAGTAACTTCTGGTCCCTCACATAGCTTCAGGCTGCTGGGTATTGAGCAGTGGTGCTTCCAGCTTCTGTGGCCAGAGATAATTTGAGGCTGGGGTGGAGGTGGTGGGTATCCAGACACACTTTGGGCCTTTGATCTGTGCAGCCGGAGGTCATCTAAACCAGCCACGGAGGCTTGGTGGTTTTGTGCCCTTTGTCTCATTTTCTCAGACACAGCTTTTGGTTGCACGTGCTGTGGAGGTACTTTGAGGCCTGGCTTCACGAGAAGCCCTGTTTTCAGATGTTGCATTTATTGGGCCTTGGAGGATACTAATTTCTCTCACCTGGAGCAAAAGGATTCCTGGTAACAGTTGCCTGGGGATAAACCTGACTGCTGCTTGTCCCTTTCTCCATAGACTGAGAAGGAGCGTGAGAAAGAGATCAGTGATGATGAGGCAGAGGAGGAGAAAGATGAAAAGGAAGAGGAAGAGTCAGCATCTAAAAACGAGGAGAAACCCAGAATTGAGGATGTGGGCTCTGATGAGGAGGAAGAGGAAGGAGATAAAGGCAAGAAGAAGACGACCAAGAAAATCAAGGAGAAATATATTGACCAGGAGGAGCTGAACAAGACCAAGCCTATTTGGACACGCAACCCTGACGACATCACCCAGGAGGAGTACGGCGAGTTCTATAAGAGCCTTACCAATGACTGGGAGGACCATCTGGCTGTCAAGGTGAGTGCTGGACCACCCTGGCTTCCAGGGTGAGGCAGAGGGCCCCTTTCCAGCCCACCGCATGGCTGGGCCTCAGGGGGACTGAGGACTCCAGGCCACTTGGTGCCTCAGCCTGCACTGCAACTCTGATGCAGGTGGAGCGGTTGGTAGTGCCAGCCTAGAACCAGGATGGAAGCGTGTTTGGCCTCAGAGAGACATAACTTGTCTGTCCAGGCCTGCTGGATAGCAGAGACCCCTGGCATGTAGGAGGAAGTGAGGCTGAGGAGGAACAAATGCAGGCTGCTTGGATGTGCCAGGCTGCCAGTCCGAGTGCTGACGAGCAGTAGTTCAGCCTGCCCACAGTGGGCCCTGGGGCAGAAGGGAAGCACCAGGGCAGCTGTTTTTCTTTCCTGTCTCTGCAGCACTTCTCTGTGGAAGGGCAGCTGGAGTTCAGGGCCCTGCTTTTCATCCCGCGCCGTGCCCCTTTTGACCTCTTTGAGAACAAGAAAAAGAAGAATAACATTAAGCTGTATGTGAGGCGTGTCTTCATCATGGACAGCTGTGATGAGCTCATCCCCGAGTACCTAAGTAAGAGCCCCTTACCTCTGTGTCCCAGTATGGAGCTAGGACTACCACAGACTGTGGTACTGCTCCCAGTACAGAGTGGCACGACCGGCGTGGGCACACAGCAGTCAGTGTCTTAACGCTTTTCCTCCTGTGATGAAGCTCTTAACCTGATGCCTGTTTTCATTTCCCCTACTCAGACTTTATCCGGGGTGTTGTGGACTCTGAGGACCTGCCTCTGAACATCTCTCGTGAGATGCTCCAGCAGAGCAAGATCCTCAAGGTGATCCGGAAAAACATTGTGAAGAAGTGTTTGGAGCTCTTCTCCGAGCTGGCAGAGGACAAGGAGAACTACAAGAAATTTTATGAGGCTTTTTCCAAGAATCTGAAGGTGAGCTGGCACCCTGCACCTGCAGGACGGGGCGGCCCATGACCTGTCTGCCTTGAAGAGCAGCCTTGTCCCTGTGCAATGTCTTCTCTGCGTGGGTGTTGGGATACAGTGGGTTTTGCAAGTGCCCCAGAGACTCTGTGGGCAGCTGGCTGCCCTAAGCCCAACACTGAAATGATCGGGGGTGGGCAGAGGCGGCTGTGCCTCAGAGGCGGCCAAGTGCATGCACTTCCCGTGCTGGAGGGTTCATGCATCTCCTCTGCTCCCAGCTGGGCGTCCATGAGGACTCAACCAACCGAAAGCGCCTTTCAGAGCTGCTGTGTTATCACACATCTCAGTCGGGTGATGAGATGACTTCGCTTTCAGAGTACGTGTCCCGTATGAAGGACAACCAGAAGAGTATCTACTACATCACAGGTGAGCCAGAGCTTCTCTGTGTCGTAGTGAGGTGAAGGCAGGTTACCTGCTGACCAGCCCCTGACTTAAGAGCAGGTTTTTCCAGGTAGGTGCTGATGATCTCAGCAGACCTTCCTGGCTGAATCACAGCCTGTCCCTGGGTGCTGGAGGAAGACCACCAGGCTTAGAGCCCTGGCTGCATCCAGTTTCATGCTAGGGGTTCTGAGCGACTGGTGCTGTTTGTCCTGCTGAAACCAGCTCTTATGTCTTGGTGACATTTCATTTCTACACCTCACAAACACAGGGGAGAGTACGGAGCAGGTTGCCAACTCAGCCTTTGTGGAACGCGTGCGGAAGCGTGGCTTTGAGGTGGTGTACATGACAGAGCCCATTGATGAGTACTGCGTGCAGCAGCTCAAGGAGTTTGATGGCAAGACTGTGGTATCCGTCACCAAAGAGGGGCTGGAGCTGCCTGAGGATGAGGAGGAGAAAAAGAAGATGGAGGAGAGCAAGGCCAAGTTGGAGACCCTCTGCAAACTCATGAAGGAGATCCTGGACAAGAAGGTGGAGAAGGTGAGATGGGCAGGGTGTGCAGCTCTGGGCTGGAGGGAGCAGAGCTGGCTCTCCTCTGTGATACAGGCAAGGGCCCCAGCTCAACGCATGCCTCTCATCTCCTGCAGAGGAGCCGCTAAAGGAGACTGGAGATCCCAGCATGCACCATCTTGCTCTAAGCAGCCAGGCTGCAGGCGAGGGGCACTTACCCAAAAACGTGCATTGATGGGAGAAGGTAAGTGTCAGAAACATCAGCGGGTGCTGAAGGTGCTGGCTGAGCTGTCCGAACCGATCTGTGCAGCAGTACTGGAGCTGCTTGGAGGATCTGTGCTTGCTTTGGGGTGTCCTCAGGTGAACCTGGGGCAAAGACCTCTGTGGTATCCTGTGTGTTGTGGCTGGGCCTAGTCCAGGGTGTATGGACCTTGTTCAGCTAACCCTTGGCTATGTTGGCAGGTAACTGTCTCAAACCGGTTGGTCTCATCTCCCTGCTGCATCGTCACCAGCACCTACGGCTGGACAGCCAACATGGAGCGCATCATGAAGGCTCAGGCACTGCGAGACAACTCTACTATGGGCTATATGATGGCCAAGAAGCACCTGGAGATCAACCCTGACCACCCAATTGTGGAAACCCTCCGCCAGAAGGCTGATGCTGACAAGAATGACAAAGCTGTCAAAGATCTGGTGGTGCTACTCTTTGAGACTGCTCTGCTCTCCTCTGGCTTCTCCCTGGAGGATCCACAAACCCATTCCAACCGCATCTACAGGATGATCAAACTGGGGCTTGGTAGGTGTCCATGCAGCTTCTCAGGGCTGAAAGCAGGTCTGAAAGCAAGTAAGCTGGTCAGGGTAGCGTGTACTGTCTTGGGGCAGGGAGGCCAGTAACTGTGCTGCTGGTGTGCTGTGCAGAACTAGCTCCCTACATAAGGTGGCTAGGAGCAAGTGAAGTCTGGAATTAAGGTACTTTGGGTGGGTCTCAGGGCTCTGAGTGGACTGTCCTGTCCTCCCCAGGGCAAGGAGCCACTGCCAAGCTGCTCAGATCTCAAACTGAGGTGTTTCTTATTACTTCAGAGTGGATGTCAAAAATCTGTTGTGGGAGATATGACCTATTTGATAAACAGCTTGTGCTTGGACTCAGCTTTCTTTCCTCCAAATTCGCTATTTAGCTAAAAATGTAAATCAGGAGATGTGGCTTGGCATAACTACTGGATGCTAATAGTCCTGTCCTTCAGACTGTGGGCAGAAAATGCCTTTGGGATCAGGTGTCACTTGGAGGTCTCATCCTTCCCTTTTCTTCCTTCTCCCAGGCATTGATGAAGATGAGGTGACTGCAGAGGTACCCAGTGCAGCTGCCCCTGATGAAGTTCCCCCTCTGGAGGGAGATGAAGATACATCCCGCATGGAAGAGGTAGACTAAAGCAAGAGGAAGCCTCTTCTCTCACCTGCCAGGCCTCTGCCCCTTATCATGTCTGCTTAGAAGGGGGGGTCTGCTGCCACCAGCTGCTACTGACTCCTTGGTGGTGTCTGTTTTCTTGGGTTTGCTTGTGTGGGGTTGTTTCTGGCAGGGTGCAGGACGTCATCATTCCCCGTTTCTCAGTAGTGAATGATTCAGACAGCCTCAGGCATGTCTGTTCTGTGTCTTTCTGCTTGTGTAGGAACAGCTCCCACCAGCTGATGGGGAGCGGAGGTGAGGAGGCATCAGACTTCTCTGTTCCCACCAGGGGGTCTTCCATGTTCCCAGTAGGCATCAAACCTTGTTCTACTGGGGTGGGAGAGCCCTTCCTCTGAGCTGCTGCTTCCCTGAACCCCCAGGGTAGGATATTGTATTTCAGTTATGTTTTGTTTATTTTCCTGGGGCTTTTATGTTCTTCTGAAATTAAAATATTGAAGAATGGGATTTACCTACCAGGGTCCTTTGTGTTTCATGCTTACCTTACAGAGGAAAGGGTCTCAGCCTGTGCCTGAGGGTAATGGGCCATTGATCTCTCCCCTACACTGTGACTGGTTTTCACACTGCTTTAGGTGATCTCTACCATATCCTATGCCTGCCCAGGCACCAAGAAGGGGGTAGGAGAAACACAAGGCCTGCTGTGGAGGCAGGGCCATCTCCAGTGGGCAGCTCTCCAGCTCTGGACTGCTGCATACCCACAGACTGGGAACAAACATGTTCCAAACTGCACACGGAGCTGCTGCCAGTGCCTGAGCCTGGACTGCTGCTGGCTGGTGTGATCCGAGCATCCCTGGGGCAGGAGCCATCTGCTTGCTCTGCTGTGGTGCAGGGCAGGGGGGAAGCGACAGCTCAGCACTGTACTCCAGCTGCCTCTCTTCAGCTCTTAGGCGAAAAGGCTTCATTCTTTGGACTCCTCCTTTCCTTCCACCTCTAGCCTGCTCTTTCTGGGCTTCTGCAGCCGGCAGGGGTGGGGGGTGTGTGGTGGTGGTTTGGCAGTATTTGGCCACCAGTATCTGGTCTTTTGCCTGTGTCCCCTGAGAAGCCTGGGGCATCTGATTAATCTACAGCTTGCACTGAACTCCCACCACGAGTGGGGTTTGTCACCCTCAGCCACAGTGCCTTCTGGGGTTTGTCAGGGAAGAGTGACACCATCCAGTTCTTTGCTTGCCTGCCAGCCACCACAGGCACAAAATGGAGTGGGCTTTAGCCAGTGTCCATCTTCAACAGGGAGGGAAGGAGGCAGCAGAGCCTGCTGAAGTCTCGCTGCACACCAAGGTGCTGTGCTGCCTGTGTGGGCAGCTGTCAAGGTGCCCACTGCTAGGGCAGTGCTGGAGCTGAGCTGGCGAGTCCCTTCAGCATGGGTTTATCTCCCTCAGGAGAGGAGGGGGGGAAAGTGTTTAACGAGGTTTCTGTCTGGATGGGAAGGTTTTGCCAAATATCAAATGAGTAAAGTCATGCCCCATCCCTGGAAGTGTTCAAGGCCAGGCTGGATGGGGCTCTGACCAACGTGGTCTAGCAGAACGTGTCCCTTCTCGTGGCAGGGGATTGGAACAGGATGAGCTTTAAGGTGCCTTCCAACCCCAACCATTCTATGGAAGTACATTATTTTTAACTTTGTTTTCAACTCTACACTGGCATTACAGAGATCCCAGTCCAGCCTGGCACACAACATTTTTATTTTTTTCTCTGCCCTCTTCTTTTGACCGAAGTAAAAATTAATTCCATTTTCAGTCTGTCAGCAGGTAGTGGGGGCAGATGTTTGGGGTGGCATTTGCAGAGGCAGGATGAAGGGCTGTGAGGCTGCACAGCCACTTTCAAGAGCTCGGAGCTAGAAAAAGAGCACAGGTGAAACTGCTGGAGAGCCAAGTGCTCTGAAGCCCCGGTTGTGCTAGGCACAGCCTCCGGTACCCCTGCTGGCACAGCACTGTGGTAAGCAGCTCCTGGCCCTAGTCTCCTCCTCTTGTAGCCCTCACCCAGGTCTCCCCTTTCTCCAGGTGTTAGGCCAGGGTCTGTTTCTGACCCGAGACCTCAATATGACTGGATTGCATAGGCCTACATCTAAGGTTTTTCACCAGGTCTTCACATACACCTGTAGAGTGTATCATCTGCACCCCAATCCTCCACTGGCTCTGGTGGGGGGCCTGTGGAGCTTGTCGTGGTGCAGATGCACCCTGTAAATGATAGGTTCCTCCAGACCTTGCTCCAGCACTGGTGACTTGGGCCTCTGCGCGCCCCCTCTCTAGGTACACAGGCTGTAGCTACACCCTCTGGGGCTGCCCAAGCTGCACCATGCAGGAAGCCCTGGAGCCAAACCAGGGCCAGGCTAAAAGCTCCTCCACCTCCTCACCGGCATAAGCAGTGGCCCAAACCTGGCTATGCTCCCCAGTCATGTGTGCAAAGACATCATGTCAGGCCTTGCAGCTTTAGGTCCAACCCTTTCTGATACCTGGCCTGGGCAGAGGCACCTGTGTTTGGAAAGAAAAGGCAGGTTTGCTGTCCTGAGGAGACTACTGAGGGGGGACACATGAAGGGTTGGGAAGTTTCTCCCCTCGTTTGAGGTAGCTAGGAAAAAAAATATAAAAAGAACATGTACCCCCAGGGCACTATATGCAGCATATTTTTAATTTAATAAAATAAAAAGAGAAAAAAGTTGCCTTTCAAAAGTACCAAAACCTGCTGGAATTTCAGTCAGGTTGTGTTGAGGAGAAAAGGGTTAACCAGTAAAACCCAGGCTCCTGGGGAAGAGCAGCTTCCACTGCTCCATCCCTTGCTGCTTGGGGAAGCAGGTGCCCAACTTGCTCATCCCCTGCTGCCTGTGGAGTAGGAGCAAGGCACCGCAAGCAAGTTCTGCCCCACTGCTCAGCCCCCCAGGCACAGTGGGGCTCTGGCCAGGCCCAAGAAAGCTGGGCCTGGTGCCTCCAGCTGGCAAGAAGAAGAGGGGCTGTTTGTGCTTCTCTGAATGGCAACTGCAAAGCCCAGAACCTGTGGCACTAAGGCACCCCGAGGTGATGCTGGGGCTTCTGGGCAGCGCAGCCTTTGGCCTGTGACAGCAGCGGATGTAACCAAAAAGCAAACTAGAACTCAGCAAGCCTGGAGAACTGTACCGGCCAGCCTGGGCTAAGGGGTGCGGAGAAAAGTGGCTCAGAGCAGGGGTAAGGAACTGAGAAAACCAGCCACGGAGGTACCAGCCTGCACTGCAGAGTGTTCTCTCAGAGTAGAGCCCAGGCCTGGGGTAGGACAGGCTGGGAGTCCTTCCCTTAACTCTGCTTGTCCTACCTGGAGCACCTCACCTGCCTTGGGACAGGCTCAGGTTGGGACTTGACTCACATGGAGTTGTTTGAAAAAGAAAGCTAGTGTTCTGCTTGCCCTTTCCTCCAACTGAGCTCTGTAGCAGTGACAGAAATGGAGGAGCATTAGCTAGAGGCAAGATGGTGCCAGGGAAAAGAGCTCCCTTGTTCATCAGTGACTTTGGAGAAGCCACAAGACAGAGGTGGGGCAGGAGTACCAGCAGCCTCATGCTGGCTGTCCCCCAGGATGTGAGCCCCCAGGCCCATGTCTTGCCTGAAAGTCTTTGACCTATTAAGGCAAACGGAAAGGTTTGGAGCTGTGGCAGCCCAAAGCATTCCCTGGGCTTGTTTCAGCCCCTTCCCCAGGAAAAGCAGGTGGAAAAGTAAGTCACTGGTCCAGTCTATCCATACCCCACCCTGCTCCTCAGTGGGTTCTCAGAAATCAAGCAAGTATCCCAAGGCAGAGGCAGGACAGCAGGCACAGCTTAAACACCATGGCCTCAGCTCCTTAGACCTTTTGCACAGGGGTCTCGCCTGGTGCGAGCTTCTTACTACGCTTCTTCATGCGGCTGCGGGCGTAGACACGGAGGAAGAGGGCCATGAAGACAACAGCTACTCCCAGCCCACCCACAACGGTGACAGTGTGCCCGTAGATGAGGCAGGAGAGGAGGATGGCAAAGGCCTGGCGTAGTGTCATGATGATGGTGAAGACAGCAGCCCCGAACTGGTTGATGGTGTAGAAGATGAAGAGCTGGCCGCAGGCGGAGCACACAGAGAGCAGCACAGCATGGGCCGTGAACTCCGAGTGCCGGGACATGAAGCGAACCGACTCCAGCAAGGCACCCTGCTCCAAGAGCGAGCCCACCGTGAAGAGGCAGGAGAAGACGTTGACACCAAACATCATCTGCACAGGAGACATCTTGTAGGCAAAGAGGGCATCCTGCCAGTTGGAGGTGAAGCTGTCAAAGATAATGTAGCCAGCCAGGAGGATTATGCCTGAGAAAGTGGTAACAGTGGACACATGTCTGTTGGGAGCACTGGAGAGCAGGAACATGCTGACCCCCACAGAAATGAGGGCAGCAGTCAGGTACTCCCAGTACTCGTAACTCTTGCGTGACACCAGTTTGCCCATCATCATCACTGGAATCACTTTGGAGGCCTTGGCCAGCACTTGGGTGGGGAAACTGATGTATTTGAGTGCCTCATACTGGCACCAGCTGCTGAGGATGTTGGAGAGGGAGGCAAAGGAGTATTTGTACATGGGAGCCCCATGGCGCGGCTGCTTGGTCAGGGCACAGTACAGACCAGCCACCGTAAAGGCCAGGATGCGGTTCATGAACACGAGGAACTGGGAGTCCTTGAACTTCTCACCAGGTTCTGTTTCAGTGGCACCATACGTTCTCGTCATCACACGCTCCTGCAGGACGCCCCATGTGAGGTATGAGGCCTGCAAAGCAGGAGGAGCACAGGGACAGTCAGGACCCACAAAGGGCAGCTGCAGGCAGCCGCAGGAAGAACAGACCCCAGGAGATCCTTGCTTGCCCCAGCGTTGCCTCACCCTCTGCACCGCAATGTGACCCTGGGAGATGGGGCCACCTCCCACTCCACCCCTCTGAGGGAACCCAGCGTCCCATCTGGTTACAACCGGGAACATCCTGTCCACACAAAACCTGCTCAGTTTACAGCCTCTTCAAGGGGAGAGAAGCCCTCAAAGCAAACATCCGGCTGCACTGCGAGCCGTTACACTGTAAGCTCCCTGTTGAACCAGACCAACAGAACCAGGGAACGCTAGCCGTGCACTGCTGCAGGTTTGGTGCCAGCTCCCTGCGGCAGGTCCTACCAGTTTTCCCAGTGGCCTCTGCATTGGTTTTTTTATTTCCAGCTCCCTAGGCTCAGTTCCTCCACCTAAATCTAGTCTCAGACCCAGCAGACAAAACTGTTCTCCAGGGATTATCACTGTTCTGGCTGCCACCTCTGCTATGTCTGGTGTGAAAGCACCAAGCCCCCCGCAAAAGTAACACAGACGTCCTCTCATAGCACATCCCCTCCGGAGAAACTGAGGGACAGAGAGATGGAAGGTGAGCTGGTGAGCTGCAAGTCTGAATGGACGGGGTTGTCTGCCAGTAGGTGGATGTCTCCTGCTGGCTGCATGGGGTTTTCTCTCACAATGCCCACGTTTCTGTTTTTAGTCCTCAGAGACCCCAAAAGCTGCCCTTCCTAATGACACTCAGGCTGCAGCTGAGACTTAGGGAAACTCATGTTAAAAATTCCTCTTTATCTGTAGCTGAATTCAGTAATTCTCCCCAGTATCTGAATCTAATCCATCAAGGTAGGATACATCAGCTCCAGAAGATGACCCAGAGATAAGAGGGAAATAATAGGGCTAAAACTATCTGCTACTCTGACATGAGGGCTAGAACAAAAGCAGTCATAACAATGTGCTGAATCACAGAATTTTCCCTACCCATGGCTGCAGAGGACTGCAATCAGACGGACAGTAGTCCCAGCCCAGATGACACGAGCTTAAACGGACCTCCACAGCCCTTAGAGGTGACACAGCACCTCTGGTGGGTTACCCTGGTTGAGAGGCTGTGTCCCAGCCTCCAACCCTGCCCCAATCAAGGACAGCACTTGCATCCTTGCTGTTCAGAGAACTGATGGCCACAAACCTGCTGCCCACACCCTCCTCCCAGAGAGGAATGGCCGCTCATGGGGCCCCTACCTGTAGACCAGCAGCGCAGAAGAGCAGCTTGAAGACCTGTCGCGCTGTAGAGGACTCTGTGGGCTCTGCTCGGGCTGGCAGGGAGCCATCCTCCTGGTGTACAGACTTCACCTCAGAGCCGAACACACACGATTTGATGACAGGGAAGCAAATGCCTCGGCCTGAACAGGGTAGGGAAACAAAGAAACCACAGAGACAAGAGTTAACCAGTTAGGCACCACAAGCTGCACTAGCTTGAGAGGGGAAGCCTCCCTCTTTACTGAGACAGCTCTGGGATGCATCTCTGTTCAAGCCTGGTCTGACAAAAGAGGTTGGGGAAACAACCTGTCAGCACTGAACCGTGTTGACCAAGGGCGTGCAGAGAACTCAGAGGGGGGCAGGATATGGAAGGGAAGCTCCTGCCATTACCTGTCTCCAGGTAATTCCTTCTCTTGAAGTACTGGATGAGGAGGAATCCCGGCACCACAATACTTGCGTAGCCAGCAGCATTAACAAAGAAACGGAAGAGCCAGAAGTCACCCCATGAGTCCTGCAGGGCAGGGACGATCTCTTCACCAGTCGCCATCGTAGGGAGGGAAGCCAGTACAAGGGGAAGGCAAAATCTGTGCAGAGAAAGAGGCAGCTGATGGGCTGCTAGTACCTGGTCAGCTCCACTCTGCATGCCCACACCCCCTGCTGCCCAGCCTGCTCCACACCAGCACCCAAATCCTACCCCAGCGACAGCAGTGATGAAGGCAGCACATGGAGTAGGAAAAGCTCTCTGGAGTTGAAAAGCATATGCCACACATTTATAAGTGCTTCTGTTAAGGGTGTTTGCTCTGGGTTAGGAACACGTGGACTTGGAAACTTCAGTTTCCATCACTGGAGAGATTGTTTGAACACTGTTGTAACCATCAGATTCTGACAACGCCCTTCCTCCAAATGCAAGAAGCACCTTGCACCTCGCACCTCGCTGTTTTAGGTTAAACTTTAGCACAGATCCCAGCTGAAAAAAAGTAAAGGTCACAGAATGGAAAAAGTGACTCTTACCTACAGCTCATGTTTCAAGCCTGTGGCCAGAGCTGCCTTCCTCTGAGAGCAAACAGCTCAGAGCTTTCCCCTCCAGCTGTGCAGGTGAGTGGAGGAGAGCAGGGAGGGCTCAGGGTGTCAGCTTCCCCCACCACCCCATGCAGCCCTGGCAGAGAGCATGCCAAGGCAGTCCCCACAGCCCAGAGGAAACTACCAGGGTCACCCACGTGGCAGGACACAGACAGGGAGCAAGGCTGGGAAGGAGCTTTCCTGCCAGCTGCCTGGTTGGGATTTTACCAGGACTATCTGATAAGGCATAGCTGATATTCTTCAGCTACAGCCCTAGCAGGTGACCTAGCCAGCTTTAAAACAGCTTTAAAACTTTCTGAAGGAGCTCCTCCCTCTGCTGTACCCTCCCTCACAGAGGCAAACCTCTGATATTCAGGGGCCACATAAAGAACAAGAGCACCAAGTACACAACAGAACGAGCAAGCAGGCGAGAAGTTCCTACACCCAAGGCCACATGTGCATCCCCCGCCTTGCAAAGCAATCCACTGCTTCCTGCATCAGGGTATGAGGTTTCCTTGGTCCATGCTCCAACCCTGCCCTGATTTTCTCAGTAGAGAAAGCCTCCAGATCACCTTGAGGGCCAGGCGAGGGTGCTGTGGGGCTGGCTACAAAAACACGCAGCAGAAGACACTGAGCTAATGTGACAAAAAAGGGCCAGAGATGTGAGTTCCCTCTTCCCCAAAACCAAGCAAGTCAAAGGAATTTAGGCCCAGTTTAGTACCTGGCCCCAGGACAATAGTGCTATGACATATGGTAGCCCCCACATGAAACTCACAGATGAAGAAACTCAGAACTTTAAGGGCAAGAAAGCCCCCCATCATTTCATGCACAAATCCTCCCCCTAAACCCTCTGTCACCTTGGGAAAGGCCTCAGGGGCTTTTCTTATCCTCAGTTGCTGTGGCCAGGCTCCCAGCGCCCAACAACCTGACCTAAGCCGAGGCTCATGTTTCAGCCTGAAATCTCCCTTCTCTGACTTAAGGACCAGAAATTCCCAGCCTGTGGAGAAGTACAAATAGCTGTGGGTGGGTTTCTGTGCCTGCTTCCAATCTCTCCCCCTGCTCTCCCCCGCAAGAAACGGCAGATTGACACCTCCACCCATCATCTCTCCTGCTGCAGGGCATCACTGCAGGATGCAACAACAGGGTTCGGTGCAGGCACCTGGGGCTGAAGCTGCCCACGTGCTGCTGGGTTTGCCTGTATTAAGTAACGCGGGTTGAGGGCAGCAGCCTTCTTGTTGTGCAGAAACGCCGTTTGCTTTTGCAGAAGTCAGGCGTAATGGCAGGATCGGTTGCTACCATGGGCCACGACTCCCTTCAACCTGACAGGGACTGAAAGCCAGCCAGCTTTGCTCAGCACGACTGTGCCTGCTGCTACCCCGCCGGCCCCCTCAGCGTGGCCATGGGAGGAGAACCAGCTCTGCTCTCCCACAGCGGCAGTGAAGAGGAGGCTATGAGGGACAATGGCTCTCTCTATGCCTGCGCTAGCAATTCCCAGGCCCCGAGAGATGACTCAGTGCAGCAGGGCTGCCCTCCCCACCGAGGCTGGGAAGGAACAGGGACGGCAGTGTTACAGGTAGAAAGCGGGGGGTGGGCCGCGCACAGCAAGCAGGCGGCCCTCTGAGGCATGAAAGGAGCCTTAGTCTGGGGCCAGGCAGCCGAGACAACAGACCCGGGTACTGTTCCCCTCGGCGCAGGAGCGGCAGTGCCCGAACGCACCGCTTCAGCGCCGGCCTGGGCCGCAGCCCCCTGCCTGCGGTGCACACT
The DNA here is from genome assembly GCF_037157495.1 of Lathamus discolor. Taxonomy (NCBI): domain Eukaryota; kingdom Metazoa; phylum Chordata; class Aves; order Psittaciformes; family Psittacidae; genus Lathamus; species Lathamus discolor. The sequence continues at coordinate 19,313,141 of NC_088888.1, forward strand.
CTGGTCCCGGGCCAGAGGTCTGAATACAGCCCCTGCCTGCAGCGCCGCTCCTCAGGAGCTCAACTCCTGCGCCTCGAAGGGCTCAGCCCAAGCGCAGGCCTGGAGCGGGGAAGCCCACGGCCGCCACCCGCAGCGCCGGGCGCCAGGGGGACCCGATCCCCGCCGGCCGCTCCCGCGGACTCCTCAAGCGGCGCCCCGGGCCCCGGGGGTGCCCGGCCAGGAAGAGGCGTGCGGGATCCCGGCCCCGCCCGGGGACTTCGCTACGCCGAGGCTCCGGCGGCCTCAGCCCGGGCACCGGCGCCGTGAGCCCGTGCAGAGGCAGCCTCTGGGCGCGGGGCGAGCGGAGCCCCGGGGACGCCTCCCGGCTGGGCGGCCACGTCCTCAGCGACCGGGCCGGCAGCCCTCTCCCACCCCTGCCCGCTTGCCGAGCGGGGCACCGCGGCCGCCCGCCCTCCGCGCCCGCCCCAGCCTCGCTACCCACCTTGCGCCCGGCCCCGGCCCCGCGCCCGGCCGGCTCCCCTGGGCTCCCCTCCCGGCGGCAGCGGTGGCGGAACACCCGCCCTGTGGGTGCGCAGCGTCAGCTCACAGCGCCCCCTGCCGCTGCGGAGGAGCGCCGCCGTGCCCCCGGCTGTGTCCGGCCGCGGTGGGCCTTGCCGGCAGGAGCGGCCCGGGAGCAGCGGAGCGGGGGGACGAGAGGCCCCGGCGCCAGGCCGGGCACCGGAACGTAGGGAGAGCAGCGAGCCGGGCCCGGCCGTGCCCCGGGCACACACCGCTGCCTCCTGCAGCGGCCGGGGAGGCTGCAGGGCCGGCTGCCGCCCCCAGGCGGACACCAGTAACGTTTTACAAGGCATCCTCAAAAAACCCACCCTCAGTTTGGACACAGATCACCGGCTTCTGCCCTTTCCCTCCCCTTCCCACCAGCTGCAACCCCAGCCCCACCATGCCACCGCCCAGCAGCACCCATCGCCCCCAGGAGGGCCCCACATTCCCTGTGAAGGCGGCACCAGCGTTGCCCCATGGGGCACCAGCTCCCGGCAGGCCCTGGCTGAGGCCCATGAGCAGAACATGGCTCATTGGCAGCAGGGCTGAGAGGAAAAGAGTCAAAAGAAACAGAACAATCCAGCCCAGGGTTGCCGAGGAGACTGCGCCAGCTACAGCGAGGGCTGCAGGGGGCCTGTGCTGCCTCCCCGCCAGCATTCCCTTACTATTTGCCTTTCCACGAAGGGAGGAAGGCAACGACAGCACACTGCTCACTGCAGAGCATCTTGTGCGATTGCACCACCCAGGATTTGCCCCGAACAATAGCAGCTGCTTCCAGGCATCAAGTGGGAACGTCGCTGGCTGAGCTACGGTCAAGCACACTCAGTGTCTTCATTCCCACAGCATATTTGGCTGCTGGTTCCTTAATGCCTCACATGTGCTTCTCTGGCTTGGAGAAGGGGCAGGGAAGGGGAGCGAGCTGAACATCAGCAGGGATGTGGAAATAACCCTGCCATCTCCTCCCCTCTCAGCCCGAGGCAAGCTAAAACCCAGGGAAGACCCATGCCCCAAGTTTTTTAACACCCTCCCAAGCCAGGAGATGGGGCAGGATCTTTGTATCCTCTGTACAAGAGGAAACCACAGCACAACAAGGCAGCAAGATGTCAGGTGCAATAGCAGAAGCAGGGATCCACAACCTGGTCTTCGAGCATCTCCTGTGCTCTTTCTTCAGGCCTGAAGCTCGGCAGGACAGCACAGGAATGGAGCGCCAGGCTGGGATCCCCCAGCCTCAGCCTTGAGCACTGGAAAGGCTTTGCAAGCGGGGAAGTCCCTGTGTTCCCACACACCTTCTGCTGTGCAGAGGCCCAGAGGGAGCGGGCCGGTGGGGAAGCCCCTGCAGCCCTGTGCCCAGCCCCCAGGGTGATGCTCAGCCTCCTGATGCTGCGGGGGAGCAGCACGGGTTTGATCACACGAGACCTCAGGTGCCCGCAGCAAGAACAAATGTTTATTAGAGTGAGCGTTCATTTGCCTCACCGCACGCTTACTCTGATGGCATTTGGGGGGATGCCAGAGGATGCTCTGTCCACCATGCAGCGTGCAAAGGAGTCGTCTCCTGCTCCTTCGCTGTGTAAGCTAGAGACCCCTGTTCAGTCCTGCTGCTGGACACGAATACTCAAGGAAAAGCCTCCCCTGTGTAGTGCTCATAGTGCTGCCTTCTTCCCTCTGGGAAGGCAGCCTGAGGCCAACAAAACTTTTCCAAAGAGGGGAGGGGGTGATAGGTGTCCCATAGTGGTGCTGCTCCCACTGAACTGCAGGCAGGCAAGGTCCCATCAGGCAGCAGTGCAGAGCAAGGAGGCAGCCCAACAGGCTAAAGGAGTCCAGCCGCTCATTCAGAGCACACCACAGGCTTCCCTGAGATCTTCAGGTCATCGAAGGGCAGCAAGGCGAGGAGCTGCAAAGGCCAAGGTGTGGATGTATAAAGATCCAAGGTGGTGTGTCCACAGAGCTGGGGTAGGGGCCCAGACCTAAGTCCCCCACCCCCAAGTCCTAAAGCCTCCCACCTCACTGGGGAAGTGCCAAGAAACCCTTTATGGGCATTCCCCAGGGCTTGAGGCAACAGGCAGCCACCCCAGGCACCCCCGAGCCAATGCCTGCACCCTATAGGGGAGGACAGGCACAACTAGAAACTCCTCTGAGGAGCTTCCCCCCTAACACACTTGCAGAGCCACAGCCTCCCCACACACAGACTCACATCATCGTTGCCATCAGCGAGGTCCTGGGCTGTCTCATTCTCCATATTCCTCAGCAGGGTGTCAGCCCCGCAGTGCGAGAGCATGGCGGCGATGGCGGCATCCTTGCGGCCCACGGCGAGGTGGAGTGGGGTGCACCCATTGTACATCTGCGCATCCACGTACGCCCCATTGCGCAGCAGGAACTGGACAGCCCTGCGGTTGTGGCACTCCACGGCCAAGTGCAATGGGGTCTTCCCGCTTGTGCCCTCCTGCAACCCACAGACCACAAGGGCGTGCGTGCGGGGTCCCCTCAGATGGGTCCCATAGCACCCGCTTCACAGGGTGCAGAGGGGGCAGTCCTCACCCTGACTGCTGTCACAGCACCCAACAGCCCCTCAAGGACCTTTTCTTTCTGCTCCCTCAGAATCCAGTGCCTCCCATTCTTACAGCAGTGCCTGCCCTGAAGCTGGACGGAGTGCTCAAGGGAGCTCAGCCTTACCCGAACGTCAATGTTGGCACCGCTGTCCAGCAGCAAAGACATCATCGGGATGTTCCCCTTCAAGGTGCTGATGTGCAGACAGGCCAAGCCTGGGATGGGGAGGCAGGAGAGAGAACCACAGTCAGCCCAATCCACCCTGAGGCACACCAGCCCTGTCTGCATGCCCACTCTGCTGCACTCCCAGATCCCTGCGTACACAGCTCATGGTCTGTGGCCCAACCCGGCCACTGGTTCCACACCGGGCTGCCTGCAGGTCTCACCTTGCCAGTTCTGGAGCTGCAGGTCGTGGTGGTGCCCGTGGGGCTGTGGGGTGCCCTGCGGCGGGGCCGTGCCCTGCAGCAGCTGCTGGGCGCACTGCATGTGCTGCTGCTCGCAGGCTAGGTGCAGCGGCGTGTTGCCGTTGCGGTCCTGCAGCCCGGGGTTCACTCCCTTGTGGATCAGTGCCTGGATCACACTGGGCTGCTCCAGGTACACGGCGAGGTGCAGCGGGGTCTAGAGAGGAGGTGGGGACGGAAATCAGGGAAGGGGGGAATGCCCTGCAGGACACCAGGCAGGATGAGACACACCAGCCTACAGGAGCCAGCCTGGTGGCACGGACAGGCTGCCAAGCAGGAACCCATCCCTGTCCCGGCACTAAGCGTGGCTAACACCGGGGCAGTGCAAACAGCTTGCTGCCCCGCTGGGCCTCAGCTCAGGGATCACCCATGGGGGGCAGATCTCACTCTCCCGGGTTATCTACCCTGCCATATTCAAGCCATGGCTGCTCCACCCTCCAGGGCAGTCTGAAACATCCTAGGCCTTGTAAAGGACCCCTTCACCCTGTGCTGCTGGGAGCTCTCACACCTCTTTCTCAGGGCGTCTCCCATACCCTTCTTCCCCTCCCTGGAAAGGGGCTGCTCACATGGGACGTTAGCCATGCTCTGGAGGAAGCAGGTTTGAGGGCCTGGAGACAGATTGGGCACCTATTGAGGGAGGACCCACCTTCCTCCCATCTTCTGCCTATCACATCCTCATACCTGGAAAAGATCATTTTGGATCTCCAGCACCTCCCTGGGCAGATGAGCAATACAGCAGAGTGCCACAGCTGGGACGCAGTGGATAATGGCCAGGTGAACCAACCTATGGAGGAACAGGAAGTGGGGGGGGGGGGGGGGGGGAAGAAAAATAAGTCCCAAGTGCTGTGCTCAGAAGCAGGTATCTTCCACTGCTCCATGGAGGAGTGATCTACGCACCTTACCCAGTTCCCTTCCCTTGTCACCAGCTTGGAACTCCTCCATCCTGCCCTCTCCCTGGGGAAGCTCAGCAGCAGGTTAAGACAGGAATGTGGCCTGAGGCTCCCCAGGGCAGTCCTTCACTCTGATCTACATGGGGAACAGACCCTCTTGTTCATGCTGAGTCCTCCCTCACACCTCACAGCATGCACAGGGCTTAGACTCAGCACTGGCCAAAGCCAGACCTCCAACTGGTGCAGGTCCAAAAAGCCTGGGATGTGTTCCCCTGAGCCTAAGGGCTGGGTTTGGCAGCTGCAGAGGGAGCTATGGGCTCTGGCTGTTGCCTGGGGAATTCCAGTAACCCGCTGCCAGCTGCGAACCGCGCTTCCGCTCTCCCCTCGTGCAGGCAGGCAGCCAACGCTGGGCAGAAGCCCGGCACTCGTCCAAGATCACCTGCAGGGTACAGTCCCCATGCCTGCCACGCTGCCGTCCCACACCGATTTCCTCTTCTCTCCCCCATATCCTTATCCTTCCCTTCCAGCCCTGCTGTGACAGTGCTGGCATGGAGCCGGAGAGTGCACAGGGACACTGGGGCCATCAGAGCTGGGTGGCCAGCATGCAGTCCTGCTCCTCAGGACCCCACAGCCATGGGGTGGCCAGGGAGCCTGGAGTCCCCCAGCCCAAGGAAAGGCTTTGTTTCCAGCTGGGTCTGACGCCAGCCGCTGTGCACTCAGAACAGAAGTGAGACCGTGACAGAAGCAGTGCCGAGAGGGAATTTCCAGTCCCCTCTGATAACCTGCTGCACTTCCAGGCCGCCCTGGAAGGAGGGACCAGTCCCAGCCACTGTCGCCACTGCACTGGGTGGCTTTTATCTCTGTCAGATGTCAGCTCCAAAGTGAAACCCAGGCTCTAAGCAGGCTCCTGCCACTCATGCTGCTTGCTGAAGGCAAACAGGGCTGATGGACGGAGGGCAAGAGCTGTGCCAGCCCCAGCAAGACACCCTGCTCACCATACAGCCCAGCTCTGGGATGGCACCTGCAGTGAGAGGTGGACAGCATCCCTCACAGGCGGGAGGGCAAGACCTGGCCCCAGAGTGCTGCAGTGAAGAAGTGGGGCTGCCTTCTCACGAGCTGCCAGGTGACATGAGTGTGCTGAGAAACCCAGAGGCCACTCTCCCAAAGTTAAGCCCCATTTTTGGTGACAAAACAAGGCTGGTTCCCCTTTGCTCTGCCATCAGGGGGAAAAGCTATAGCCAGCAGGAGAGGCTTTGTCCCCGGGGAAGCCCCGGGTCATGCTGCAGCAGAGAACTCCCCAATAGTAGGAGAGGCCACTCACATTTGCCACTGCACCACCACGGGGTGCATCCCCACTGCCAGTGCTCCCAGGGCAGGGGAGGGGGCTGTGAGCCAGGGCAGAGCATCTCCACGGGCAGGGGCAGAGGCACAGCCAAGGGGCCCAGGCCAGGGTAGCAGAGGGCAAGAATGAGGGGCAGAGCTGCAGAAACAGCTCTAAGAACACCCCTCCCGTTGGCAGGCTCTTGCCTGGGTATGATCCAGGCAGGGGGATTCCCTGTGAGCTTTGCATCAGGCCTCTGGTCCCTGCCGTGGCACCTGCACCAAGGTGTCCTTTGCCTGCTTGCAGGGACAGCCCCTGTTTCTCCACACTGGTTCCCAGGCACCACATGCAGAAGGCCATGGGATCTGCCTTTTTCAGGTACGGAAGAGATACAACTGCTCAGGCAGGGGACTTCCCAAGGCAACTGGGCTGGAACTTTAAACCTCCGCTGCTTTCACTTTCCAGAGCCATGCTGGGCTCCTGGGGGAAAGAGCAGAGCCAGCGGTCTCTCCCCACCACAGCCAGCCCCAGCCTGCCCAGGAATCCCCCATCCCCTCTGCCCCTACCCACAGCACACCACGCCATCACATGGGGACAAGTGGGGCAGTCACCAGGGGATGTGGAAACCCCAGGCAGCTGTTCCTGGCTTGGGTGACTTTGCAGCTCAGCAAGGCAGCAGACACTCAGGGCTGAGCAAGTTTGGGACCTATGCCGCAGAGGCAACGGGGTTGAGCATCCCCAGCCACCTGGAGCTCAGGCTTTCACCCCAAAGCTGGGATGTGCCTGCTTCAAAGGATTGCTTTCACCCTTCCCTCTTCATTCTCCACCTAGGTCCAGCCTCCTCCTGTGCTTTCATTTCTGCATTTCCCCCCCCCCTCCTCATTGACAGCCCTCAGCTTCCTGAAATGGCTGCAAGAGCCGTGAGCTACTTGGAATCACGGCGAGGACACCTGGAATGAGCGCACCAAGAGCACGTGTGCACCCTGTGCCACAGGCTGTTGGTGCCAACCCGGAATCAGGATTGCCTCCAGCTAACCCGGGAAACCTCCTACCCCTGGGAGACATGAGGTGCAGGCATCGTGCCAATCTCCACCTTCTCCTGGCCAAGGCTACATGCACACATCTCCGCCATGGCAGCGTGCAGTCCAGCTGCTGACAGGCTGCTGCATGCAGGCACACAGCGCTCACAGCTGGGCCTCAGAGCCAGGGCACAGTGATGGAGAGATACCTGCTCGCTGCCAGGCACCACTCCTCACCCAGCCACGTGCCTTGGCCAGAATAAACCCTCCACCCCTCCACGCTCAGCCCCTCTCTCTGCACACCTCTGCCTTCTCTGCTTGCCTGCTCTCCACCTCCCCATGCTCCTGCCTGCAGCTGCGGGGTGGGTGCCCAGCAACGACTTTTGGAAAGGGCAAACATGCGTTTGGAAAGGGCTGTGGATGGAGGAGCTGTGGGCAAGGGAAATGTGGTCAACCTAAGAGTACAGACTGCTGGGCTTGCTCTCACCTTTGCCACTTGCTCACCAGCTCCATCCTGGCACAAGCAGTCTCATTAGTGCTCTGAATTGCAAAGGCACAGGGCATCCCTGGAACAAGGCGATCTACCCATCATCAGAGAGATAATGATGCTGGAGCAGAGAGGTCAGGACCATCCCTGGGGATGTCCCCAGGTCTGAGCATGCCATGCCCAAGGCAGTCCTAATTGAGGCACAGGAAAGCATCCATTTCCATAGTGCTGTCCATCTCCCAAGCTTCTGAGTGACCTCAAGTGCCTGGTAGGAAAACTGTCTGCACCTGAGGATTGGAGACAGGAGAATGGGGTAAGGGTGACACCAGCTCAGACACAGGCGGAACTGAGGAAGTCCCAGCAGATCTCCAGCTATCCTCTCCTCTCCCTCCAGAAAAGGGGAAGACTGTGCAGATCTGATCATGCAGATCCCCGCCATGTGTAGAACAAGACACCTTGTCCTCAGAAGTCTCTCCCTTCACTATCTAACCCCAGAATCACCTAGGACAAGGGCTCCAGCGTTCAGTAGAATTAGCTTTTTCCTAGTATTCTTTTCTCTTTCTACTTTTTTCTCCCTTTCTAGATAAGATCCCTGTCTGCAGCAGGAATAGTTCACTCCCAGCTCCTCATTTTGGCTGAGTGGAGCAGTGTGAAATCATGCAAACAATTAACACATGAAAAAGTTGTTCAGGAGAGGAAATGGCCCCAGCAGCAACATTATGGAGAGCAAGGGAGGAGGAAAACAGCAGGGGAATTCCACACTTACCCTGCTCTCCTGTTGCAGCCCCGTAACCTGCACTGCTAACCGCTTCCTCAGCCATCAGCATGAACCTCTGCCAGCAGGCTCAGCCAGCACAGCCCCATCCTGCCCTGCAGCCCTCTGCCAGCCCAGCCTGGCTCCCTTCCTGCATACCAATGCAATGCTGCCCTGCTCCAAAAAGCTGTTCCAGCTGCCCTCCGGCAGCTCCAAGGGAGCAGCGAATCCCAGCCAGCTGTAGGCTCATCCCCATATCCCCTGCTCCAGCCCTGGGTCTCCTGTTGTGCAGGTTTCGTTTCCCTTTCCCTGGAGGAGGGGGGAGGAAGGCTGCTGCTATTGGGACCAAAGAGAGAGCTAGGAACTGATGGAGCAGGGGAGCCAGCCTCCAGCTTTCCTGTGGTGCTCTGCAGAGGGTCTGGTGTAGCTGCTGGCGATGAGGGGTGCTGGAGGCTGCCTGGTAGGGGAGGCACTGCAAGAGGGCTGTGGGTGTCTTGTTTTCCAGTGAGGTGGGGAGATGAAGGTGCCCCTGTTCACCCACATACGGCACCCCTGGCCTCACACCCTCTAGCCTCTGCACCCACACATGTGAGCATTCTTCTCAGTTTCTGAGCAGATGGTGTGTCCAGGATTGCACAAGCACTGAACATCAGATGCATCAGATGCAACACTGCTCCCTGCAATACAGGGGTCTGTCCCACACTACCATCACTGCAGGGATGGGCCCAGCCAGAAAGCAGGCCGTCTCACCCCAGAGGGTCATGGCTGAGAAGCAAGATGAACAATTGCAGTAAAAGCAGCAAACATCCCAAAATGCCACAGCCAATGGACCTTTTAAATGGAGCAAATTCCCATTCTCACTCATCAGGAGGCAAATACATTCTCCTACAGTTTCTGTACACGCTGAGATATCTTGAGGTCAGAGCAGCCTCTCAGAAGAGGACAGTGCCTGGACTTTGCCAGGGCCTGTACAACGCACCCCAGCAATCATCTACAGCCTCGCAAGTATCCTCACTGCCTCAGGATTTTCTTCTAATGAGACCAGCAATGGGTCCTGGGTATCTCAGGGCCCCCTCAGCCCTGCATGTGCCCCATCAAAGGGGCTTTCCACCTCCCAGATGCACAGAGTATCACATGGAGCTCATCGAGAGGTGCCCAGTAACCACTTTCACAGCTCAGACCCCATGGCCTCTCTTCCTGCTCAGTCACATCTGATTCCTTTTATCCACATTGTATTAAAAAACCCCACAAGCCAACAAAAATCAAACTTTCTGTGCTAATTTGAGCTCAACCCTTTCACAGCAGCAGCTAAGCCTGCCTGACCTGAAGCCCTTCCCACCTCAACCGATCTGTTACAGCTAGGCAGCAGGCTGCTGCATCCCAGGACATGGAAATTTCCAGTCATTCCTTCGCTTCCTCTGTGCTGAAGTTCCCTGTGCCTCTCCCCAGCTCCAAGGCAAACCAAGGCAGGTGGAAAGTGTGAAGAAACTTCCTCCAGGCCAGGCTGAAGTCACCCAAAACGGGGGAAAAAACCTCTGTGCCTGCATGATCTCAGAAGGCTGTGCCAGAACTTACCCACCTTACACCAAGGCTGTACAGGGGACCCCTGCAGCAGCCAGCAGCTTCTGGGGCATCCTAAAGGAGCCTGTGCCCTCTCCTGCACCCCAAACTCCTGAGCATGTACAGAGGAAGAGCTGAGAGTTCAGGAAGGGGGAGCTGGACACAGAAGGTTCCGCTGTCCCTCTGGCCAGCCCCACATTAGGACTCATTCTCTTGTCTGCCCTACAACAGCAGTGTGCTAGGAGCAATGCGTGACAGACTTGAATTTCCCTGGCAATTGGGCAAAGGAGATTTCCAAAGGTCCTCTGGAAAAAACAAGAGCATCCCTCCTTCCCACTAACCACAGCCAGCTGACTGCTGGGCAGCCAGCTACAGCCCAAGGGACTCGCAGCCAAACAGCAACCAGGTTTGCTCTCTGCATCCATCTTTTCTTAATCATTCCTGAAACTGTGTCTCTCCAGCCCTCTGCTTCTTTCACAGTGGTTTTCCTTCTGTCACACACACTTGGATCCAGGGGTTCAGCAACACCAGTGATCAGGAGGGCAAGCATCGAGCAGGCAGCCTGGATGGGTCAACCTCTGTTCCCCTGCACAAGGAAGACCTCTAGCACAGAGAGACATGAGGTGGGAGGATTATGACTGGCACACGCTGGTGAATGCTGAGAAGCAGCTCGTGACCCCACAGGGTGCCTACCCACCCAGGGAAGGGCTCAGTGGGGAAGACCACTTCCCTACCATCATGGTGGAGGAGAGCTCAGAACATCAGCTCCCATGGGGCCCCAATTTTACTCGATTAACTGTCCCCTAAGCCCTTGTTAAGGCATCTCAGCCTACAAGTCACTGGCACGTGATTTCTTAACAGCAGACAGGCCAGCACTTGTCTCTAGTGGAAGGAGGAAGTCAGGCTTCCTCTGCTCCCCTCCCTCCCCAAAACACACACCCAACCAAAACCGCTCTGTCCCATTTTCCATCTGAAAGAGGCCAAGGTATCTCTTTCATGACTGAGCTGGGGTCCCCTGACCTTCAGCCCCACAGAGGAGCCATGCTCCTTTGCATATGGATCCCCATGCGGAAGACAGCTACCCTCCTACAGAGGCATAGCCTTCAGCCTTCTGCAGCATGGCACAGCCAGATAGCTCAGAGCAAGACTACACAAGCTCTACCAGCTGCCCAAGGGGCCCATCACCATGCATCAGGTACTGATGGCATAAACTAGTATGTGGCCCAAGGACCAGCCTGGGCAGAAAGGAAAAACATGTTTTGAAGTTTAAGACAGAATATGCAGTCCTAGAGAGTGGAAGGCTCTGCCTAATTTCCCACACTGGTCCATCAACTCTTCCTCTCCAGAGCTGGCAGAACTGCCACAAGCCCAAGTGAAAGGTGAAGTTTTCCCTTGTGCTGGAATGCAATAGGTGATCTATCTCATTTCACAGGAGCTGGTCCCATACTCACCCCTTTCCCAGGACACTGGACTCATACATCTGCCTGGCGAGGCTGGGAAAGAGAGTTTCCTCAGTGAGGCCCAGCAAAGGCTGAGCTTGTTCGGAGGCCAAGGCACAGCAATATAGCTGCCTGCAGCCTGGTCAGAACTAGCCATGCCTGCATGCTGGAAAGCCCCTCCCTTCACTTCCACATGGAGCAGTCCCACCGGGACTCCATTCAGCAGAAAAGGAGCTGGTTTACAGGGAAGAGATGGCTGCTTGGAGGAGGCCACTTGCTTCTCAAGGAAAAGATGGATGCTTGGAGGAAACTGCTTGTGCTTGAGCTCACAGGCCTTGCTCTCTACCCAGCCACAGAATAAGCAGGATATGTATCACCTCCCTAAGTGCCCCCACCATCTTCTGCTTCTCACCCCATGCCTCATCCCTGATCTCTCCTGCCATGCCAGCTCTGCTGCTCTCTCTTGGGGTGCTGGAGCCCAGCTACTGCAGCTCTGACTTCCCTGAGGCAGAGGGACTGCCAGCAGCACCGGGCAGGCGGGAGGAGAGCTGACGCTTGGGCAGATGATTGTTGGAAGACGGCACCCACACATTTCACTGGCCATCACCCCCCACCTCCCTTGTTAGCCAATTTCCTTCCTGCAGAAACAGGACCCCTTCTAATTTTGAGCACAGGAAGAGCCCGTTTTAGCCCCATTGCTTCACCCTGCCTGGGTTAACGCTCCTCTCCCACAGAGGCAGGCAGGAAGGTTTCCAAGGAGGATCCTGCTGATGCTCCAACCCGCCTGAGCACATGCTCCTCTGCCTCCCATACTTCCCCAACAAGCACTGGGCTGAAAAACACAGCCCGCTCACAGGCACACCGCAAAGCAGCACGGGTGGGCAAGCCTGGGGCAGCTATGGTCAGCAAAGAGTTTTGTCAGATGGAGAGCCAAGACTTCTGCCAGCTCCCTTTGTGCAGGCTGCTCTCTGCTCGGTACCAGCCAGGGCATCTGGGGAAACGGGAACTACTTGGCCAAAACCCCTGAACTTTTTGTGTTTTCAGAATTACAATTACAGGAAAGTGTTGTTGCCCAAGTCTCCTGACATACAGTGATAGCATGATGTTAATTCTCAGCCTGGAGCTGTTTTGTGGCAGATATTAAAGCAAGACACACAAGGAAATGCACCACTGACAAAGATGAAAAGAAGCTGATGGGTTTGTCTGGCTGGATGTAAGGGATGCAGCCTGAAGCCATCTGATTCCTTTTCTCTGGGGACTTTCTGTCACTAGATGAGCAACTGCTCCATAGACTTCAGCATTACTAGCAGCCCCGACTTGGTTTTGTGTACAGAACCGGAGGCAGCTCAGTGAGTCGCTGGGTGTTCTCAGTCCCCATTTGCATCAACTCAGTGGTGGATGTTCAGCATTTCTAAATATAAATGCCGCCTACCTCTGCCACAGGGTCAGGAGGAGAGACAGGAATAGCAGAGGCAGAAATCCACAGCCACTCTAACCACAAGAATAGGGTTTTTTCTTCACAGTGCTGGGAGTAGATCCCGAGAATGCCAGCTCTGACACAGCCACAGCCATGGCCTGCCCAGAGCTCTAAGAGCTGCACCACCAGCTGACTTTTCACTCCTTCCCTCACTCTTTACTGATTTCCTGTTCTGAACTGTGAGTGAGAGAAAACAGAAGAGCAACTGCAACCATTTGGAGAGCTCTCCAAGAGCCTCTCCTGCCTACAGTAACCAAGGCACCACTGATTAATGTTTTCCTAGTTAATGAGATGCTTGTGTTAGGTCTCTCCAAGCATGTCTGACAAGCAAAGGGCTCAGCCACCTTACAGAACAGCCCGAAGCAGCCAAAGCATCTCCAAGCAGCCGGACCTATCAGGTTCACCAAAGAACAGCAAGCAGGGAGCCCTGGGCACTGTGTGACTGATGAGCCCGGGGAGCTCGTCTTCCACAGTTTAAACGACTCCTGGGTCTCCCTGTGGGCACCTTGGCTCTAGTGTTACAGTTGGGAAAGGTGGTGAAGCTCCTCCACTCGGAGGAGCCCCAGAGCCAGCCTGCAGCCAGGACAGGACTAGGAAGCATCATGCAGGCGCCTGACTGGGGAGCGTGGGAGGCTGGTTTAGGATAACCTTGCTTGCTGCGAGACTTCCAGCCAATCCTGGGAGCAGATCCCCCAGCGAGCATTAATGAACTAATTAGCAGATGCACAGGCTCCTTCCTAACCGGGAAGTAAACACTCCAGCTGGCTCCCAGCTCATCTTCAGCCTCAGAACCAATGTGCTCTGCCAGGCAAGGACAGAGCCTCCTTGCTGCTCCCTCTGCTGAAGACATCTGCTTGCTTGTGCCAGTGCCTCTCAGTTTCTCTTCCTCTTGCATCACTACTTGGTATTAAAGTCCAACCTAGGTCTGGAGGAAAGCTTTTGCCCTTCTTAGCTGTGAGCACACTTTGCTCATGCTCTGTATGTGCACCGATGCACTCATTATGAAAACCTTCTGTCGAGGGAACATATGACAGGAAAGCGCTGTGATTAGCTGAACGCAGTTACCAGAAGCCAAACCAAATAACTCTGGTGTGATGCCTCTGCCCTCGAGAGGGCATCACAAATGTGGGAAGCCCCCCCCCCCCCTTGTGAAAAGAAACACTCATCTCTGTCACAGAGGCTCAGGAGGGCAGCCCTGTAGCAGGGCATGCGTCACAACTGTGCTGAAAGCTGTGCTGTGCGGGCGGGTTGGCAAGGCAAGGCTATTTCCACCTGAGAACAAATAGTTCGTGGGTTGCTCGGTTGAGCAGCATCTCTGGCCCTAACACAACCATCTCAAGGTCTTGCCCTGCTTAGCTGATCTCTTGCTTATGTGCTATCTCATACAACCAAGCCTTCCTCCTTGGGGAGGAAACACTGCATTGTCTAGGGAAGAGACAGAGTGGCAGTTTGATTTGCCCCTCCAGTTGCTAGCAGCCCCATAGCAAGTAGAATTTTACTTCCCCAAGTGGGTCCATTCTGTGCCACGTTGCCTGCAGTGCCTCTCCCTGCTCACTCTCTGGACCTGGCTCAGATGCCCCACTGGTCACCCGCCCAAACCCATGCCAGGGTGCCCAGCATCCATGCTCAGCACTAGGACAGGGGCTTACGGAGTCCCTCACAGCCCAGCAGAACGGGCGCTCCTCGGGACAGGGCTGGGGACCACTGCAGATAAACCCGGCTTATCTCTAGGCACCGGCTCCCCGCTGCCGGCTGGCTGCGAGGGGCCGAGCCCGGGGCTGGGGCGCCCGGGCTGGCAAACCCGCCCGAGCAGGGATGGATGGAGGAAGGACGGCCGGCCGGCCGCGGGGCAGGGTCCGCGGTCACTCACGTGTCTCCGTCCTCCGAAAGGTAGGTGAGAGCTTCCAGCTGCTGCCGGCTCAGCCCCCGGGGCGGCGGCTCCTCGGCGCGGCAGGCGGCCGGCGGTGCGGGCAGGGGCTCGGGGAGGGCGCCGGAGCCGTAGCTGGAGTCGAGCCGCTCCTCAGCAGCGGCGGCCTCGGCAAAGGTGTCGGTGGGAGGGATCCCGGCGGCGGGGGGGATCTCAGCGGGGGAGGTCTCGGCGGCGGCGGCGGCGGGGGTCTCCCTCCCGCCCGGCAGCGAGCGCAGCGACTCGATGCCCGAGTCGCACTGCCCGTCCTCGCCCTCCCAGCCCGCAGCCTCCTTGCGGCACTCGCCGCCCTCCGCTCGCGACATCGCTCAGCGCCCGCCGCCCGCCCGCCGCGGCCCCGGCCCCAACACGGCCGGGGGGCTCATGGCCGGAAAGGCGGCGAGCGGCGGCCGGCGCTGAGGCTGAGCCCTCGGCTCCTCCTCCTGACTCAGCCGCGCCCGGCCCCGCCTGCCCGGGATTCCCCCTGTGCCGTGCCGTGCCGTGCCGCCCCGGCCCCGCCTGGTCCCCCCGGCCGGGGCTGCCTCTCTCCTCTGCCGCTCTAGAGCACCGGGAGGGAGAGAACCCGCCCAGGTGCGCAAGGCGGAACGCTGCACTGAGCCGCCGGGGTGCCCCGGACCTGCCCCCTCCCCTGCCCGCTCTGCCGGGGTCCTTTAAACAGCAGACGGCTCTGCTAGGGGTGGGATGGGGCTTTGTCAAACAGGCTCTGTGAGAAACGGCACGGGGGATGCCACTTGCAGGCAGCAGAGATAGGTGCGAGGAGGCGCCTGCTTTTCCCACGTGCATGGTTTAACCCGTTTCAACCACGGAGACACTTCTTGTCTGTCCCGCCTGTACAGGCAAAGGGAGAAGCCAGGCAGTTTCTACAGCTGGCTGAACAAGTCGGTTGGTTCAGCCACTTCGCATTGCCTTTCTGTGTGGCAAATAGCCCACAGTGGACTGCTGGGCTCACACAAGAACAGCCAGAACACAGAGATCAAAGCTGAAAATAGAAGCTCAAACAATAGTCCCTGCCTGTGAATGATTGACGAGGCTGCTTTTCAGTGCCCCCTTCCAACATCAAAACTATTCAGTTGTGTTCCTCATGGATCTGCATGGACTTAATCTAGTTACTTTACAGTGTCGCAAGCAGTGAGGTTTCCTCAGAATAGACCTAAATAGCTGAGTGCAGGTGACACTTCAAAATCAGTTTGACTTATCACTTCTATTGCTTTACATGCCTTTCTGCCTCTACAGGGTGCCCATCTTCCCAGCTCAGCCCAGCAGGAGGGGAAGGATCCCCTGCAATGGAGCTCACCTGGGGAGAGCTTGGTGGTGGGAAGGGGATCCACTTCACACAAACCACATGCAAAGTGCCAATGACTTCCCCCTCCCATGCTGCAGCTGCCACCTCGGATTTGTGTCACTCTCCCCACACAGGCCTTTAACCTCAGCCTTGCTGCAGGAGAGCTGCCCATGAAAAGTGACTCCAGCCAGGCAGGAAGAAAGGTTTTGGGGTGCGAGGGTAGCAGGAGGCAGGCAGGGGAAGTTTCTGTTGGCATCAGTAGTTTCCAGTCACAAGCTTTCCTCCCACGCTGAGGATCTGCTTCAGTATTCCAGCTGTGTCGCTGGCACTGCCTTGGCTACAAGACTACAATTACTAAGGGAAAGGATCTTCTCCCACATCTTATCAGCTGTGCCCAATGCAGGGCAGCGATATAGGCCACTCCTGTCACTCCCTCTCACACCCTGCTGGTGGTTGCGCCCCAGCTCTACGTGCATCTGAAGTTCTGACCTCCACCCAGAATTTCTTCTCATTCAGGTTTCTGTACCCAGCTGCTACTTGATTACCCATCAAATACCTTACAAAATTCTCTGCCATTTTCCCTAGTAACATGCTAGATATTACTAAAGATGTGGCTCCATAATGGAATGGTTCCTTATACACTTCTGCATGGATCAAATCAAATATTGGGAGAAACCCAGTCTGGTCAAATCAGCACAAACCTGTGTGGTGATGCACAAAGACTTAACTTCACTGTGAACTAATTGCTGCTTGCTTTGCAGAAAGTGGCAGTCACCTCTTGAGTATCTTGTCCTGTTCTGGTTGGGGGATAGGTGTGGATCCTGCTCCCAGGGTAGTACTGGTTCAGGAGTGTCTCAGCTAAAGCACAGAGCCTGAGCTAATAATAAGCTCTGGACCAGCTCTGCAGGGAGGCAACTCGAGTGCCCTCACTTGGAACTCACAGCGTGCTGCAAGCAATTGACACCTCTGGCTGCCCAGTAGCCCCTGGAGGAGGCCTTCCTCTGCTGATGATGTGAGTTTAGCTGGAGCTAGCGATCTTGCAGCATCCCTAAGGTGAGCCTTACACTTTCTTGAGCTCATGCTTGTGCTTGGCTAGTGCTCTCCCAGGGCTGTGTTGCAGTGGTCTGCTGCTGCTCAGCTCTGGAGACCAGGCATTCCCCATTAAAATCAGCTATGCCACCCAGGCATCCAGGTCCAGCCACCCTCTGCTCTGACCTTACAACTGCACCCACTAATACCCAGCTCAGGCACCATCTCCTGACACCCCTCTTCTGTCTCGGTGTGCTTCTGTTAAATTTTTGGGTACTTTGACCGGGAAGTCTGAAAGATGAACTTGGCCACTCTGCCCCATTATTCGCCTTCTGTCACTCATTCAGCAAGGCTTGGGCTTTGTTTCAGGCTGTCTTCCTAACAGAGAGCTTTTCTGCCTGGACATGTGGGTTTGGGACTTTCATTATTTTCAGAGTCTTTAAATAGATATAGATCTATAGCTCTGTAGGTATATAGATGTAGATATATACACACACGCATACATACACATGCATGTACACATACACACAGAAGCACATGCATATATATATAATATATACAGTATATTGGCAAGTAGTGGTAGAGGGAATAAAAAAATTTAAATATAATACGAGGCCGATCTTGATGTTATGATTTACTCTTAAGTCTGTAATTCTGAGCTCTCTCCAGTCCCCCTTAAGATGTGTCACTTAAAATGGCTAAAATTGCAGGGAAACACTGAAGAGGCAGGGATCTGTTCCCACTAGAGGTCAGTGTAAACACACGCTGCTCGAAGGTACCCAGCGCTTACAGCCTCTCCGGCAAGAAACCAGGCCCAGAGAGTCTCTCCACCCATTGCACTGCCAGGAGCATCATGACAGAGCCTGGGCAAGGGAATGACTCCCCCGGCGACCTGTGACCCTCCCGGCACTGTCGGTAATAACGCCCTCTCCTCAATTCCATCCTCTCATTTCCTAAGTGAAACCGAGGTCTCTCCATCTGACTTCTCAAACCCAAGTTCTGCTCACTTCAGTTGCACACTGCTTGGCACCAGCATCTTCTCCGCAGTTCCTCGAGCTGAATAAGCGAGGTGTGGCTGGGAGTGATGGGGAAAATGAGTTTATGTTCAGTATGCACCTAGTCAGAGGCAAAATAATGGCACCGTAATTCCCACCTGTGGTCCTCTGACATGTTTAAGCAACATTAAATTGTTATAAGTAGTTGTTGCCACAGTAATTCATACTAGGCAATGTGACTGGTGCTACATGCCCCCACATAGACTGCCAACTGCACAGCTTTCGTTCCATGTGAGCACTGGTTTGTCTCATGCCCTGAGAATGCAGCCCTTCTCTGCCATCCCCAGCATTAGAAGCACTGAACCCATCAGAAAGGTGCTAGATCCCTACCTGAGGAAGCTCCCACTGCATTTGTCACACCAGAGATGTCTCTGGGCACCCTAAGCACCAAAGCAGTCCTCTGCCTGGGACTCCAGCTATGGGATCTTGGCCCAGAAGCCATGTGCACTGGGCTCTTGACTGAGAGCAGACGCCCTGGGAGAGTGAGGAAAGCTGCAGGAAAGGCAACAAGGCTCTCTCTGACTGCTGTTCCATATATCTGACAGCAAATAGCTCTGTAGTGCACCAAACTGGGTCAGTCTGCTTTCTGGCCTAACAGAGTAAAGCAGGAACACGGCTCTTAAAGATTCAATGCCCAGAAGTGAGACTGAGCTTTCTAACAGACCAGTGCAAAGCAGGTCCTCCTCAGGTACCCATTTTCTGGGGTAATCAGCCTAGAAAACACTCGCTGCTCTTTTGTGGCAAGTCTGGCTGAAACCATGGGGTCACTTTGAATGTCTCCAAGGATGCTGCTCCAGTTACCTGTGTGCTTTTGCAGTAAGGGATTATTTCTAGTCAGAGTTCTCCTCCTTGGGGTCCATACTGGTTGACTCTAGTCCTTCTGCTGTGCACTCCCATAATGTTATGGGATCCATCACGCCAATATGATGACATAATCTGAAGCAGATTAGGTTTGTCTACATATGGTAGGTGGTCAGCATGTTGCCCAGGTAGTTCCTCCCTGAGAAGGAGACATGATTCCCATTGTTGCCCACGGTCCCACAGTGGACAGGGCAGTTTCTAGTTCCTTCTGTTGTTCACTGTGTGTATATATGTGTGTGATGAGTAGGAAGTCGGACAAGGAGGATCAGTTAACACTTTGAATGGGAATCACACCTAACTCACCCCATCCTCAGCCATGGCACTCACTTCCACAAGCAGAATGTGATCTGTAAAAGATGCACTAAAAATCCTCGAGCTTACAAAGCGAATGAACAAAACCTGCAGATAGTTTAACCAAATTTCATTCTGAATTAGGTCCCCCTTGTGTAACTGCTGTCAGCTCAGTGGCTGCAGCAGCAGCACTCTCTGCTCACATCTGAGCAAATGCATGGCTGATAAGGTCTCCGTATGCATTTATTTATGTGTGTGTGTGTGTGTGCAGCTGTATGTGCTCAGAGCTCTCCCAAAGGAGATGGCAGATGTGGTTACGAATGGGGAAGGGATGGCAGATGGTCTTGGAGAACTGATAATAAAACCATGCTTAAATAGATGGTGAAACTGCACCCTAGGTGAGAAATCTCAGCACCTGGGGCTCCCTTTATAGCTACTGGAGAGACAGGCTCACTTCCAGAGGGTGGCTCTGATAACCTCTGTCAGGCCACACTGCTTTAATGAAGAGAGCTCCTCCCTCCCTGTGGAATGGCTGTGGAAGGCCGTGCTCCGTCACCAGGATATCGCTTATTCATGACTCTCTAAGCACAGTTTATCCAGCAGGGACTACCAAAGACAGAGCAAAAATCTCAACTCCTCTAACCATCCCCCAGCTCACCTTGTCTGAGACCACAGATGGATGCCATGTCCCAGGCTTCAGCATCACCACACTGGAGCTGATGGTTGTTAGAAAGGAGGATGGGTTAACTTTAATTTTTGAGTTCATTCTGCTTGAGTTGCTTCCTGCTTCATCTCAGCACCTCACCGCAGCCCTTCAGTCCCCCACTAGCCCAGTCCTTGCCTCCTAACAGTGCTCCAAGTGGCTATTCACTCTGCCGGTCCCTAACAAGCTGTGCTGTGCTGACAGAGGTATTACTCATGCAAGCTCAGCTCTGCTCTCAGTAGAGTTAAACCACCCAGCTGCCAGACTGAATTAGAGCTTGTGACTCTCCACACTTGCATCAGAGTGATTTGGGAACAGGTCTGGTGGAGCCACTCTACTGTAAGCAAGCAAGGAGCCCAGGCAGGGGTTAGGAGGGAAGAGTGAGCAGGATGGCTAGCTCAGGGCAGTGGGGAGGTGGGGTGAGCAAGCTGAAATATTAAGGTGCTGAGCAGGAGCACAGGGCACACAGAGGGCAGGTGGCCATCCCCTGGGATGGAGGAGCCCCAGCGCCGTGAATAAGTGATGAACAAGTCCATGTTGCCCAGATAATGGGTGCTCCCGGCACACCAAAGGTGGGATTGCAGGCATTCCCCAAGGTAGGATCACGCCATACCCCAGGACACTGGCCTCACTGCCAGCCCCAGCCTGTGTGATAGTCCCTAAGTAATGCAGCCAGTCATGCAGCGGGCTTTTAGCACCTTCCTCGGAAGGGCCTCATCTCCTCCGCCTGCTCAGGTCCATGGGGAGAGTCGGGTGGAGAAGGGATGCCTCCCCAGACCAGGATGCATCAGCTCCAACTGTTCAGTGCAGGGTAGGCAAATTGCAACTCTCCTATTTTCTGCTTTTAGGGAGGTGACTCCCAGAACCATAACTAGGGATAGGCTAAATTCTCTGAGGCATTAGTTTCCACGGCTTGCTTATTTTTGGGGGTGATGGGCGAAAAAGCTCAGGCAGAACAAGGCATTTGCTAGTGGATGATTTGGTTCATTTTCCAGGCACTTGGGGTGGTAGCTTCTGCTCCAGAGTTACATCAGATGAAATGTCCTGAGGACTGTCAAACAGCATCTGGGCAGTTCTGAATCTGCTTTTCATTTCTATAGGGGGATCTGAGAGAGGACCCTGGGTATCCTGCTGGGCTGCTGCTGAGAGGAAACTAATTTAACCTGAGCCAGAAACCTCTGTGGAGCTTCACAAATAATTGTGGTGATAAAGAAATGGACTCTTGTGGGGCTGGATGGAAAACAAGCAAACAGGCAGCCTGTTGGAAAGGGAAGGATCAGAGCAGGGATCAAAGAATTTCCAATGACAGCAATTCTCGTCTGTGAAAGCACCCTGGAGCAGGAGCCACTGACTTCATGAAGTTTAAGACTTTGTGTGTTTGTGGACTGCTAGCATCTTGCCCATGCAGATGCAGGCCCCTGCCTAGTGATGCTGAACAGAAACTTGTTCCCCAGTCACAAATTAGTGACCCCTGTGGGTTTCCTTCCCACAGTACCAAAGGGCACACCTGGATCTCCTCCCAGCAGGCACAAACTCTGAGTGCAGCAAAGGAAAATGCAACTAATGGCATAGATTTCCTAGAGGAGAATGGTTGCAGAGGTAGACGGCACTCGTGCTACCACCCCCATCAACCAGCAGTGGCAAAGGGATCTTGTTTAACCAGGTCAGGAGGCACATTCTTTCACCCACACTCCCTTGTTGCATTAATAAGGAGTAATTTAATTGGAGTGACACACTCTGGAAGGCTCAGGCAGTCAGCACAAAATACCCTTGAAATCCTTCAATTAAACAGGCATCAGTTTCTGAATTAGAAAATCCTGCACCCTACCATGAGGGGATTCTCTGCTACACAGCTTCCTGAGAGACAAAAAGCAGCAGATTGCAAGGAATCATTGATTACTCCAGAACAAAAGACTAAGTTTTGATCACACTTGGCCTATTGGATAAAATAAAGCTAAACATAATATATGATGCTGCAAAACCCAGTTTTATAGTTAGGCTACAAATACCAGGACAAGAGTAGGTATCTATGGTCATCTGGCTTAAAATGCAGCCTCTGTCAAAATTGTCCAGAATTAAATGCAAATTTACTGCATGGGTAACTAAAACCATATTTAACCAGGAGCAAAAGGGCCATTTTCTGTAACTAGCAGAGGCAGAAGTGCGAGAATTTTTCTGGTTTGATGCCTTATGGGAAGTGAACAAATACTGCTAATATGACCTCGTGCTTTATGTCTGCTTGGAGATATGAATGTCTCTGCAGGGTGGCAGATACAGGGTATCTGGAGAACAAACCTATTGATATTCCAGTAAGGGTACCACCTCTGCTTCAGTCACCACATCTTAAAAGCCTCCCTTCTTCTTTCAGCCATTTGGTCATATCAGACACACACACACCCCCCCCCCCCCCCCCCGAAATGTCCTGCTGTCCAATGCAATCTTCCAATAGAACATCCTGACACCTACAGGAATAAGTGTGTGTTGGGGGTGGGGGGGGGGGGGGGAGGAGATTCTCACATATTAGAGCAAATGTATTTTCATCTCTTGCCCTCAAGGAAAGGAGGGTTGAGTGGTCATGGCAGCGTGTTATAACTAGGACTGCTGGGTTCCCCCTCTGATGGTGACATAGAACACAGTCTTGGACGTTGGCCATCTTGCTTCAGTTTCCAAAAGGCCTATGCCTCATACAGCATTATTTCTCCTATTCTCCAGTGCTTTTTGTAGCATGTTATCTGCCATGCCCTCGGGTTCCTATGTGGGGGGTTGAAACCTGCCACATGCCTGTTTCCAGAACTTGTACAACGTCAGTTTGGACACATCAGGGGACAGGACTTCTTTGTGACACCTCAGCTCAGAAACAGCAAGCTGTGCTTGGAAACGTCATTTCCAAGACACAGAAAACATGCTGCTGGGACCAGTATCACAGATGCCTAATACAGAAACCCTACTACTGTTTCCAGTAGTAGTTTCCAGCTAGTGAATCCACTGGTGGAGGGTAAATTGCAGGGCTCTGTGGGGATGGCTCCATAGGGGTGGCAGCAGCCTGCTTCCCCAGGGTTAGTCCAAGCTGACAACAAGCCCAAAATGGGCACACTGAAGGAAGGTGCTTCCTTGGGCCTGTGGGTGTGCTGTGGAACTCCTTGCCACAGAATACATGCAGCATCTAGAAGTCCAACGTTAACATGCATTCAAAAGTGAATGAACAAATTCCCTGGAGCAAGAGCCACCTTGGGCTATTAATGCAAAGACAAACTCATATCACCTTTTCCCCTTCCACCTTCTGCTTTGCTCTTTTTGGGTGACATTCCCTTCTGTGAGTGAAAACCAGAGCTGTTCCTGAAGGGTGACCATTCCATCAGCGCCTTTTGGTCTAGCTGAAGTCGCTTCCTCCAGGAGTCCCTAGCACTATAAAAAGCAGACATTGCGTGTACACATGCAAATTCTTTGCAACTATTAGTGTGCATGCAACAGCACAGAGTGCTGCTACAGAAATCCTGGTAGTGCTGGGCTTGTGCCTCTTTGCCTTGCTCTGCACACACACACACAGTGGTGAGCTCTCCTTGGAGGCATGGGATCCATCGTGTGAGGATGGGTCTGAAACCCTCAAGAGCCAAGCAAAGTCTGCCTAAAGGATTGGGCAGGGGTGCCTGAGCAGTAGGCAACAAAATTCAGAGCAGGCTGCTCCTGCTTGTTGCTGTTCCCATGGAAACAGGGGAAAAAAGGCAAGAGGAAATGCATTCCCAGCCTTTTTTGAAGAGGAGCTCCTTCAGCAGCACCCTGGCTGTCACACCTATTCCCACAAGAAGCAGTGGCTGGCAATTCTCTGATGCATCTCCTTTAGTGAGACCGTAAGGCCTACGGACTGTTCCTTGCTCATCCCGGGGAACAGAGTGAGCAATAGCAAGCCACTCATCCCAACACCAAGGCTGAGCCTCAGAGCTCAGAAAAAGTGAAGCAATTTCCAGCACATTCTGCAGCTTATGCTTTCTCCCAGTTTGGATCTGGGGAAGTACCTGCAGAGACACCTGATTTCCCAAGACTGTCAAGGAAGCTGGGCTCTACCTGCAATACCTGGACCTAAATGAGTTCTTGAGCTCTGTGTGTGTTTTCCCCGTTCTCCCCTGTGAGTTTAGATCGAGGGTCTGAAGAGATTTTCTCACTTGTCCCTGCAACCAGGCAGGTTAGGTCTGTGGGTGAAATACGCTGCAGTCAGCTCTGTGATAGCCAGCTAAGCATCCTTGGGCCCAGGGGAGATCATAGCAGTGAAGACACTGCTCAACCGAAGGTTTCCCTGTGGGTGCCAGCATTACTGCTGACGGTCAGCCTTTACCCCCACACTCCCCTTGACGAGCCGCGGCTGCCCACGGATTAGGAAAACCGCCGGAGCTCAAGCGAAGCGCTCCGGGTCCTCCGAGCTCCCTCACTTCATGCCGAGGGGAGGAAACCCACGGGCCTCCTCACCTCTCCCCATGAGCAGTCCGGCCAGCCTGACGCACCGCCGGCGGGCCCGGGAGCGGGAGCCCTCCCCGCTAGTGCCCGGCTCGGCTCCCGGTGGGGCTCACGAGGGGCGGCCTCGTCGGGCTCCCCGCCTGCTTCCCTGCCTGCCGCCGGCGCCTCAAGGTCATCCGCCGTCTCGCTCGGGCGCGCTCCCACCCCATCATCATCCCCATCCCCATCCCCATCCCGGCCCCCCCCTCCGCCGCGGCCCTCCCACCGCGGCTCTGCCCGCCCTCCGCCGCGCCGGGCGCGGGCGCGGGAGCGGCGCTGCGCTGCGGCGGGGCCGGGGACCGGGGTCCGGGGTCCGGCGGGCGGCGAGCGCTGCCGCCGTGCCGCGGCTGGAGGCCATGCCGCCGCGCCGCCCGCCCGCCGCGCCGCCCCGCCGCCCGCCCGGAGACCGGCGAGGCAGCGCCCGGCGGCGGGCGGGATAATGCGGCTGCCCAGCCCGCAGGCACCGCCAGCGGGGCGCCCCCGCCGCCATGTCCCCCCCGGCCTCGGCCGCCGCCACCAGCGAGGGAGGCAGCAGCACGCCGGTGCCTCCGGAGGAGGAGGCGGAGGGGGCCCGAGAGGAGGTGAGGAAGGAGAGCGGCCGCCCCCCTCCCGGGGCTGCTCCCCACCACCCTCCCTCCTTCCCTCTCCTCCCGCTTTGCATGGCGCGTTCATTGACTGCCCCGCCGCGGGCCGGGCTTTGCCCGCACAGGTACGGAGCCCCTCGTCGGGAGCCCCTGTCCGGCCCCGGGGCTGCGCTGCGGGCCGGCGCGGGGCTGGCGGGCCGGGGGGGGAAACCCTCCCGTCGGTCCCCGCCGCTGCAGGCTGCCCGCCGCCCGGCTGTCCGCGGGGCTGCGGGGCTGGAAGGGGCGCATCAGCCAGCGCCGTTCTGGTGGAGGTGGGGTCGGGGGTGGCCGGGGCGTAGGGAGAAAGGGCAAAAGAGGAGCGCGGGGCGCTGCTTGGGCTTACTGCCGTTGGGAGAGGGTTTTATGCCTGGGAGAAACGGATATGGAGAGCCCCCCTTGCTGCGCTCTGGCTTTGGGGTGCCAGGAGGTAGCACAGCTGCAAGGGAGAATGCAGTGAGCAGCAGGGGGGACGTGGAGAAGCCAGGGGTTGTCGCTGGTGGTTGCTCCCAGCTGGAAGATGGCTGGGGAAAGCAGGAGGTGCAGACCCGGGCAGGCCAGGTACCAGCACAGCCTTGCCTCTAGGTATGCTGCAGTCCTTCCCCTGCTGGTGGCTTCTGTGGCGTCCGGGCAGCAGATGCTCAAAAGAGTGAGGAGCAGGGTGCTGTGTGCATGGGGAGCAGCATGGGGACGCAGGTGTGGGAACCCCTTTGTCTGCCTCCACACATCGTGCTCGCAGCTTGGGCTTCCGAAGAGGAGAGAAAGCAGCCGCACTGACTAGGAAGACCCATCTTATGCCATGAGGTGTGGGGGGGGGACCCATGGAGGGCATCAAGCAGTGTAGAGGGTGCAGCATTCTGCTGGTGCAGTGGCTTGTCCTCACCAGTGAGACCATGGCTCAAAGGGCAGCAGCCGGGGGGGGGGTGGGGGGTGCTCAGAAGCTGGTGCATCAGTGGTCCTCTGCTGTTGAGGAGCTGCGGTTAGCAAGTGCTGCATAATCCTGGTGTTCTCTGCTTCCTTGGCTTAGGAAGAGCGTGCATGCCCATGCATGGTTACTCCATATACACAGACTTATATTTAGCTATAAATAATTGCGGGAGAGGAATGCTGAAGTTCAAGGACTGTGAAGCCGTACAAATACCGTATTACTCTGCTCTGCGGCTGCTCCTCTCTCCCTGCTTCCATTCAACAAGCCCTGGTGTCCTGAGCCCAGGCTCTCCAAATGGATCCTGACCAGGGTAGCTAAACTGTGAGGTGCCTTTTTAGCATGAGGACAAGTTTGTGCCATGCTGGGACGTGGTCTGTTGCCCCCAGTGCCCTGGCAGCACTGCTGCTATGTACAAGAGAGCACAGTGGCTCTTGAGAGATGCCAGAGCCAGAGCTGGTTTGAATGAAAGAAGCGTAGCGGGGGCAGTGCCCGGGTGAGTTTCTCTCGCCTGCAGTGTCCCCTGGCTTGAGGGATTCCGAGGAGATTGTCTGCGCTTTGATTGCTCCGCGGTGGCTGCCAACCAGGGTGCCAGTGTAATCGTACCCTGTGGGAGCAGGCGGAGGGCTGCAGTCCATGACCTGCACTCTTTAGGCTAAGGACACACTTCCCCCAGCCAGAAGCTATCACAGACTTGCATGAAGCAGCTGGTGGAATGGATGGAGGCTGCAGCCTCTCCTGACAGTGCCATGCTTGCTGGTGTCTCAGCTGGTGCAATGAGGAGAGATCTTAGTGGGGAGCCTGAGTTTGTCACTGACCTAAGGCAATCCTCTTGTCCTCAGAAATACTGCGAGGGGAGAGTGTTACTGCTCCCCTGTAGGGCCTGTGTAAGGCTGTGCTAGCAGTGTGATGTTCTCATTTCGATCAGAGCCAACTGCTGATGCCAGCATTGCTGAGCATCCCGTGAGTGTGGCTGAACCCCAGCTACAAGGGTCCTTTGCCCAGGGAGCCAGGTGAGATGTGTGAGGACTGGAAAATGGGAAACATGCTCTGTGCTGTTTGAAGGTGCCTCATGCTGACATCTTCCAGGTCCTTGTGTTTAGGGGCCAGGCAGGCTTCAAGTTGTTCCAGCAAGAAAAGTAGCAAGAGCTACTGACCAGAGTGGGCTGAGCCCTTGTTCCCTGTTGGCATCACATGCGTACACCTACACTTAATGGTGGTGAGCTGTATCTCATTCAGCAATGCGTTTCCACCTTGGAGGGTAGGAAATGCCGAGCTTTTCAGCCTGGGAGCAAGCAAAAACAGTCCTTGTCCTGCTGCTTGGGTAAGATCTGATGGAGGGAACCAATTGTCCTCCAAGCTGCTGTGTAAAATGGAGACCTTGGTTCTAGTGCAGGAGCTGACTGCTGGCAGGGTTCCCTGGCTCTGAGATGCTCAGCCTTTCCCTTTCCTCTGCAGTTGGTGATGCTGCCAGCCTGGGGCTGAGCCACCTCTTTCTTCTAGACAGGTAGTTCCTGAATCGGGGCTGTAGGCACGTGGGTTGTGATGGGGGGCGGGGGGAGTGCTGGGCCCATCCTGACCAGGAGTTGCCAGTGTCTGTCCGGGGCCTTGGAAGATGATGGCAATTTTTAGTAGTGACTGGATGCTCCCCGCCTGCCTTGTGCTGGGGATTTGAGGTCAAAGGGAGCAGGGCTTATTCATTTGTTGCATGATGTAAGCAAATGGGCAGGGCAGAGCCATGGAAACTGATGTTGAGGAGTCCCGCTGGAGTCCCCTGCAAGCTGCCGCTGCAGCCTGGCACCCAGGAGCTACTTGGGCATCCAGGCTGCTGCTCTGGGGCTGTTTTGAACTGTTTTTTCAGCCCCGTGGCGGGCTGTCCCTAGGGTACCCAACCCTATGAATCCGGGCTGTCTCATAAAGTGAAGGCTGAGCATTCTGGGGGTGAACTGGAGATATCAGGCGGGCCTCTGCAAGGCACAGGAGGTGAGGACACAGAACACTTATTAAACGGGGGTGGTAGATGGAGCCAAGGACAGGCTGCTTCAGAAGCTTGAAAAGCTTAAAGGATTTCTGGAGTTGTTTAGTGTTCAAAGTGGCAGGGTAAAGGTTGTGGGGGCAATGAAGGTATTTTGCCCCTGTGCTTGGCCACTGGGGTGCTGGGCAGGTTTGAACCCTCGAGGCTTTTCTGAGAAGAGGATTCACTGGCTCTCAAAGGAGTTTAGTGCATTATGGGCATCTCCATTCTCTTTGTGGCTGCTCAGAAGTCGTCCTTTCCATCCCTTCCTGTGCACCCCAGAGCCACAGCTTCAGGAGTGGAACTCCATTTCCTTTCACCTCAAGGGCAATATCAGAGGCAAATGCTATGTATGAGGGAGGGAAGGCTGTAGCAGGAGTCTAACTCTTGCCTTCCCAGCACCCAGGTGCCTGGTAAGGGTTGTCCCATGGGTTCTACACAGTAAGCTGAAGCACAGAGGTCCCACAAAGGGGTTGGCCAGGTCCTGGCTGGACCAGTTCTGCCCTCTAGCACTGCAGAGATGTTTAGGTGCACCCTTGCTTACCCCTCTCCAGTGCTCAAGCCTGAGCAATGGGGGAGGCTCCCGGTGATGGAGGGAAACCCCATTTGCAGTGAAGTAGGACAAGCATTTTGCCTTGTTCCATCAGACTGCAGTGGGCAGATGACGATGGCATTTATATCAGAGCCTGCTCTCCTCCCAGTGACACTGTTCTGGGACAGAAAGGATTTCCCTTTCCCTGGCGTTTTTATCTACATGTTTGCTGTGCTGGACTTCTCCAGGGCTGGTTAAGAGCTTGAGCAGGCGACCTTACTCAGCTGCTTCTTCAGGGGGAAGCTGTAGAGCCGGTTGTTTGCTCCTATAAGCCCTTTGCAGCCCAGGAGAGGAGCAGGGATGCTGCAGTTCCTACTGGGATGAGACTCTGCAGCTGGCTCCTCCTCCATCTCTGCTGTGGTTGTATCCCGTCATTGCCACTTGATCAGCTCTCAGAAACCCCACCAGCGTGGCCAATGTGTATGTTTTTTACCTCAGAAGCCTAGAACAAAACTGGGTTGTAAACAGTTTACAGCAGGGGTTAGCGTGACCCTGTAAAAGCGCTGCAGTGTCTCAATACTGCGTAGTCCTAGGAGGAGACTAATGCATGGACTAGAGCCCTGCTAACACAGTTCCTGGAACCCAGCCTGGGCTGCATCATGCTCCCTGCCCGGGGTGGGTAACCGCAGCAGGGCTTGCCTGCATCTCTGCAGGGGGACAGCCAGCATCTCTCTTCTCCAGAGCAGGAGTATGTGGAATATGAGGGGCTGGAGCAACTGGGAGATAGAATTTGCTTTCTGGGACCAACCTGGCCAAAGATCGGTCTTCCTGATCCCCCATCTCCAGCGTGGCAAATGAGCGAGCTAAATCTTCGCTATATTCCTTGTGCTCCATTTGCAATTCCCTGTTATCCCACACCCCGAACAAAGCACCGTTTCTGAGCCAGCCCTCTCACCCCACAGACACCACAGAGTTAGCATGTACATCTCCTCGAGGCCCACCTTCACACCCTCCCCCTGCTCCTTCTTTGGCCAAGCAGCCCCCTTAGAGCCTCCTAGCCAGGACTGCCACTGGAGGGGAAGATTTGCAATGCAGAAAGCAGCTGGGGAAGAGGAAACCTTCCTCTGCCTGGGTAATAGCTGTCAAGCGCAGAGAGCTGTGCTGCAGCCAAGCAAAGCCAGAGGGATCCAGGCAGGCTCTTGTAACCACAACATGGACCTGAGCAGTGAGAGCACAGCTCAGGAACCTCTGCCTGTGGGCATCCCCATTTCCTCTCCTTCTCCCTTTTGTTTTATCCAGGGTTCCCTTCTCGTCCCATGACTGTGAGCCTGCTGAAGTGATGGCTCACACTGGGAAGACAGGGGCACACATGAGTTTGTGCTGGAGGTGATGAGCAGAGCCACCCCACACCTCTGCCTGTTGCCTGCAGACCAGCGTTACCCAACCTGCCTTCCCTGGGCTCTGCGCCTCTCTCACCTGCTCTTGCTCTCAGATTTGGCTCCAAAGAGAGGGGCTCAGCGCTGCTAATGCTTGGGACCCACAGTGGGATGTGCCACCATTCCCGCTGCCACCGGTGATCCAGCTGGATGTGCTGCCTGTTCTGCTTATCGCAGGCTGGCTGCTGGGGAAGGGAAGCTCCCTGCCTCCGGGAGAGACACCTCTGTGGGAGATTTGTGCTGTGTCGCAGTGGCAGAAGTCTCGGAGCAGCCTTGGCAAGGTGTAGGGAGGAATGGTTGGTGTGTGGGACTCCAGATTGGGTGAGGAGAGAGCAAGGGGAA
The DNA here is from genome assembly GCF_037157495.1 of Lathamus discolor. Classification (NCBI taxonomy): domain Eukaryota; kingdom Metazoa; phylum Chordata; class Aves; order Psittaciformes; family Psittacidae; genus Lathamus; species Lathamus discolor. Next base: position 19,343,138 of record NC_088888.1, read on the forward strand.
TTCTTAAAAGGAAGAAGAGGCCCAGATCTGTCCCTAGACCTGCCAGTGGCCTTGTGACCTCTGGTTCTTGCTTTAATTTCCCTTTTAATGCAAAAGTGAAAGTGCCCCCTCCCTGCTTTCTAGCAGCAGCAGCCCACTCAGCTCTTTGGGATCCCTGGGTGAGAGACCTTTCCAGCCCAGTGTGTTCAGGAGTGAAGAGGTGGGGCCAGGCTTGGACTTCACTGCTGTGAGTGGTGTCATTACAGCTGGCACTAGCCCCTGCAGCAGCAGAGGTGAGCTCAGGAGTGGTGCTGCTTGCAGCTGGGGAGGCAGAACAGACTTGAAAGCCTCTTAGCGAGTATAGCAGCATCCGCACAACACTGGGGTTCTTGCGCCCCTCTCTTAAGTCACTTCGTTGGAGATTGCTGGATGAAATCTTTTGCATAAGAAGGGAAATAGTCTCTTTGCATGTTCTCTCTTTGGGCGTGGTAACATTGGGTCTCACCAGCCAAGCTGGATCAATGCTTGAGACTACAGGGTGTTGCAGAGCGACAGAGGTTTCCTTAAGTAGGGCTTTTCCCCAAGTCTTTGTGAAGCCCTGCATGGTTCCTATGGTGAAGGCACCAGTTTAATCCCTTTAAATCCATATTGCTGAAGTTCTGCCCTTTCCTCACTGGGTGACCTGTGGGCAGTTTCTCCAGAGGTGTGGGCTTTCACAGCTCAATCCCAGTGCAAGCAGTGACATTTGCTGGGAGCCGTGACCGGCCGCTCGCCCTCCCTGCTGCCATACATTGGCAGGGTGCTCCTTTCTGCCAGCTTGCACACCTTTTAGGATGTTATTCCATATTTGCTTTCTCTCCCACCAGAGGTGGCTGCATTTCACTTGTGGAAAACAGCTTTCCCATTCTCATGGTTGGGAAGCACTTGGGAAGCACTTAGAGCCCCTTGTGCTGCCAAGTGTTGTGGTGGAGATTGCCATTACTGAACAGAGACTGTCGCAGCTGCAGAAGGTCTGTTTCTCCATCTCACAGGCACCCCAGGCTGCTTGTGCTGCCCTGGTAGGAGAAACCTCCGTGTTGCTGTGGGTCATTACTGGGAAAGGGGGAGAGACCTGTGTGTGAGCGGGGAGAGGCGCGATGGGATGAGCTGTGTGAGGTGTTCAGGTGGGACAGCCCATCGGTTAGAGCACGGGTGGGATGGCTGCACCAGCCAAGGTATGTTGGGGAGATCTGCTGCCTCCATCTCGCTGTGCGTCAAGGGGACATGTCAGTGCTGGGGTCACTCCCCATTGGAGAAGGGGGATGCTCAGGTGCAGGCTGGCAGAGTTGCCCTCTGTTGCTCTCCTCCATGTCCAGGTGGGCTCTGGGTGCCTGCCGTAGAGGAGCGGAGCACCACAAAGGGCAGGGGGTCACAGTTGCCTACACCGTGGGGCTGTCATCCTGGGATCAGTCCCAGCCTCCAGCCTGCCCGCTAAGGGTAGGAGCCCCACAGCGTCTGCGTTGTCCCTGTTTGAGGGGCTACGGGTGCCACCATGGCACCCTGCTGCCTGCTCGCCTTCCTCCTGCTGCTGCTGCAGCCGACTGACTCCTCTCTTGTTTTCTCTTCCTTTCTCCCTGCCCCCTGGAGCAGCAGCGGCCGGTGAAGCAGTCTCTCAGCAAGTCCCTGTGCCGAGAGTCCCACTGGAAATGCCTGCTGCTGTCCCTCCTCATGTACGGCTGCATGGGAGCCATGACCTGGTGCCACGTCACCAAGGTGACCCGGCTGACGTTTGACAGCGCCTACAAGGGCAAGTCCATGATGTACCACGACAGCCCCTGTTCCAACGGCTACGTCTACATCCCCTTGGCCTTCCTGGTGATGCTCTACGTGGTGTACCTGGTGGAGTGCTGGCACTGCTACACCCGCAATGAGCTGCAGTACAAGGTGGACGTGGAGAGCGTGCACGAGCGCGTGCAGCGGATGCAGCAGGCGACCCCCTGCATCTGGTGGAAGGCCATCAGCTACCACTACGTTCGCAGGACACGGCAGGTTACCCGCTACCGCAACGGGGACGCCTACACCACCACCCAGGTGTATCACGAGAGGGTCAACACCCACGTGGCAGAGGCCGAATTCGATTATTCCAACTGTGGAGTTAAGGACATCTCCAAGGACCTCATTGACTTGGAGAGCTACCCGGCCACGCGGCTCCGCTTCACCAAGTGTTTCAGCTTTGCCAATGTGGAGTCAGAGAACTCCTACCTGACCCAGCGGGCCCGCTTCTTCACAGAGAATGAGGGCTTGGATGACTACATGGAGGCCAGGGAGGGCATGCACCTCAAAAACGTGGACTTCAAGGAATACATGGTGGCCTTTTCCGACCCAGACAACCTGCCTTGGTATGTATCCCACTATGTCTTCTGGGTGGCGGCTCTGCTGACCCTTTCCTGGCCCCTGCGGGTGCTAAATGAGTACCGCACCTCCTATGTCCATTACCATGTAGAGAAACTCTTTGGGTTCGACTACGTGGCGGTGACGCCGGCCGAGGAGCGCTCCTTCTGCCGGAGGATGCCCCGCGTCAACACGGTGGACAGCACTGAGCTGGAGTGGCACATCCGATCCAACCAGCAGCTGGTGCCCAGCTACTCGGAAGCGGTCCTGATGGACTTGGTGGGGCTCTCTGGCTGCACTAGCTACTCTGCTTGCCGGTACGGGGGCTACCGGCAGAACTGTGAGCGGTGCCACAGGACTATAAGCAGCTCCTCCATCTTCTCCCGCAGTGCCCTGAGCATCTGCAACGGCAGCCCCAGGATCCCCTTCAGCAGCAGCCGCTTCTCCCTGGGCCGCCTGTACGGCTCACGGCGCAGCTGCCTCTGGCAGAGCCGGAGCGGGAGCCTCAATGAGCAGAGCTGCCCCACGGAGCAGACCCGCCTCTCCAGCCAGGTGACTGTGGAGGAGGAAGACCCCCCTCCTTACCAGGACGCCCTCTACTTCCCCATCCTCATCGTGCACCGCAATGAAGGCTGCCTGAACCACGACCACCGTCACCTCCACCGCAACGGGTCCTGTGTGGAGACCTCACTGTGAAAGCCAAGGCCGGTGAGATCTCATTGTCCACTGCCTGGCTCGAGCCAGTGCAGGATCTGGGGAGAGGAGCGCAGGGGAGGCAGATGGCCTAGGAGGACATCAGGATGGAGCGGACAGAGCTTCTCGCTCCTGCAGCCAGCAAAAGCTCCTCACACCGTAGCCCTGACCTCCCAGAGGGGTGAGTGCTGATGCTCCCCCTGACGTGGCACAGAACTCTAGACCGACCATCACGTGCAAAAAAACAAAAGAACCCAAACCAACCCCAACACCGTAATTCATGGCGTCAAGATCCAAAGGGGGGAATAAAAAGACAGGCCTGATGCAGGGAGGAGGGTGCTTTGGCTCCCAGCCCTGGCTCCAGGCTGGCTCGTGCTCTGAGGAACCAGCAGCCACCAGGAAGCGCCCTGCTGCACCTCTGCCCACCCCGCTGCCCTTGCTGGAGTGACACCCCTCACAGGGTGCAAGGGAGCAGGTCCCTTGGGAGCGGCGTGTCACTGCCTGTGCCTGCTGCTCTGGGGCATCCAGGCGTGCGGAGCTGAGCGCCAAGGTTGGAACAAAGTCTGAAAGCCACAGATCCAGCTCTTCCCCTTCCCCCCGTTCGCACCCTCCCCGCTGTTTTTTTTAGACCATGCTCCGACTGTTACTCTGTTCTCACTGCTGGGAATGGCACCGCCTCCAGAGGATCCCAGGCTCAGCTCCTTAGGAAGCTTCAGCACGCCAGCTCTGAGAGTCAGCATCCCCGAGGTAAAGGGCTTTCTCTTTGGGATTACAGCAGGCAGGCAGCACCGGGGAAGGGATGAATGTGCGAGCCCAGATGGAGTGGAGGTCTGCGGCGCTTCTGATCTGTTTGCTGGAGGAGAGCTCAGCTGGAAAGAGAAAATGGGAGGCCCCCGCTGAGCTGGGGAATGGGGAGAGGATGGCACTGGGACAGGCATCGTGGTAATAAGTGGCACATCAAGTGGCCGAGGTCCCTTCCTGGCTTTGAAGTGAGTCCTAATTGGTTCCGACAAGCATCAAGGAAGGTTCTGGTAGGTTCAGCTGCAATTCACCTATTGATAATAGAGCGGCAGGTTGGTGCATGTCTGTGAGAGTGAATTGTGCATGAGATCAGGCCACGCTCTGGCTGCAGATTCTGAGCTGCTGGCTCCTGGCTGCCTGGTTTTGGCAGGGAGCTGTGAGGAGCTGGAAAGGGGAAACACATGCTGGAGCATTGGGAACCTGGGCTGGGAACTGAGAAGCAAAGATTCTCTTTCTGTGGGGCCCCACTTGTCAGTGCAGGACCCACAGGTGGGAGACAGGGAGGCATCTGCCATGAGGGATGCTCTGCAGAAGAGGCTGGGTATACGTCAGAGGGGAACCTGCTTAAAACCAAGTGGTTTACACTATAGAGGTGTTTGCAGAGAGGTGTCAGGCTGTGACAAGTGAGGTAGCCCATTACCCACTGGGTTCCTCTCCCCTGCTCTTGTCAGGGCAGGTTGGCCTGCTCTGAGCTTTGTGCTGCCACTTCTATCCTGCCGGAAAGCATCTTGGTGACATTGAGGAGGGAGCCTTCATGTCACCGAAGCTGCATGAGTGGCGGCAGCGCGCGAGCACCCAGCTTTTCATTCTCCATCAACACATCCCCAGTTCCCTTGTGTCCCTGTTCACAGAAAAGCTCTCTCCTTTTCAGTCAGCTCTTCGTGGGAGTGCATGCCAAATCAGTCAGCACTGCTCCTCAGCCTCACCACGCTTCCCTCATTGGCTGGGGCACACAAGGGCTGAGAGCAGCAGGTCTTGGGTGACAACTACAAATCCATCAGCACTTGAGCATTCAAGCTTGGTATCTGTCTCTGCAGCCACTGCAGAAGGGTAAGATGCAACTGCAAACAGTGAGGCATTATATTTAGTCCTGCCTGTCTTCCTCTTGCTAACTGTTAATGAAGGGTTTCTTTCTCTAGTTATGCTGCTGTACTGCTTCACCTCCTATATCTTGGGGAGGCTGCAAACGCACTCTGCCACCACAGTCCTCTTTTGAAGATCATGTCTTGCTGGTAAGCCTGGAGCAGTCAGTGCCTGCAGGTGTTGTAAGGCTCTGCTTGGCTTTGCCCCCAGAGCAGTCTGTTCTGTTCTTTGTGCCTTGTGTGCCCTGGTCAGTGTCTCTTGCCTTTCAAGTCAGCTTGTCCTCCTGGATCTCAAGTGCTAGACTCCAAATGACAATGGTTTGAACAGAAAGTCCTTTAAAATCTCACTCCGGTATGATTCAGTCTTATCATCTGCCCTTAATCTCACTACCAGACTTGGATCATGTTGGTTTAAATAAGAGGGTCCCTTTGGGAATGGAGAAGCACAAGGTCTCTGTTGTGGGCACATCCTTCTCTGCATTTTGTTCTCATTATTTGCACAGATCCAAACTGGATGAAAGTGGCTGCAGCCCCTTTGGCTGCCCTAGGGGTTTTTTTGTTTAGAGATGACATTGGGCTTTCTGTTCACTTGTGCTTCTCTCTCCAAGGGCTTAATGTAAGCCAGGGCCAATGCCGAGGATCCTCATGACTCTGGGGAGATAATGGTGTGTGCTTGTATGTCCCAGTGAATCAGGAGAGGTTCACTCAGTGAAGCTGCAACGGGTCGTTAGTGAGGAATGTGTTTCGCTTGCCCTTCCCAACATGTTCTCTTTGAAATCTCCTACACATTGCTTAAATTAGGCTATGGTGGCTCGTCTTTCAATCTCCAGCCTCCAAGGTGCCTTGGACAGATGGATATATCTAAGATTTGGCAGGCCTTTTAGCTCCCTGGGGCAAAGACAGTCCTCTGAATACTAACAGATTAGTAGGGTCTCTGTGCCCCTGTCCTTTAGCACCTGCAGCAGAGTTCTGCTTTCAGGTACCTTGTCCTTGGCTCTTTCTGGGCTTTTTCATGAGTTTTCTTCAACTTGTTCCTCTGGCCCCATTTTCACTCAAGAAATCTTATTCTGGAGGTGGTCTATCCAGGTGGACACATGTATCTTTAAGGCACGGCTGCTGCTCTGACCAGCAGGACACATGCAGAGCCTTCCTGTTGCTGAACACCTTCTCCGTGCACACAGTGCCAGCCACAGCCAGGTGTCAGGCGTAGTCCCAGTGCCATGGTCTGTGGCCGTCCCTGACCCACAGCATCCTGAGAAGTGGGACCTCTCTAGTCAGTGCTCCGCACTGCACACCAGGATTTCTTAGAGATCCCCTTCCTCATATTCTTGGCCCTGCTACCTTACTGAGCATGGTGGAACTACCCATCCTGGTCCAGCCTGCTGCATTCCTGCCAGGCTCAGGAAAGGGGATGGCACGCTTGGGAGCACAACTGGGAAGGAGGGATGGGAACTGTATGGTGGCTTGGCAAAGAAGTGGTGGAGCTGGAGAGAACAGACTGAAACTGGGGTTGTGCTCTCTCTCCTTCTCCCTGCCTGCAGTAGCAGGGCAGCATGTCTAGCCAGACAGGGAAGCTCATGGCAGACAACTGATGGAGCCAGCAGAAAGAGTGTGTGGGTATAGGTTTCCTCCTAAGTGCTGGTGAGGGACCACTGTGCCCTGGACAAAGGGCAGCTGATTGAATTCTCCTTGCAGCTCAGGTTATTAGCAGATAACCCAAGATGCTCTGTTCTGGTGCACAGCCTCTCCGTGGTGGAGTGGTCCCATCTCCTCAGCACAGAGACTTCCACCCGCCGCAGCTCCAGGCTGAGCAGCACTCAGGCATCTGCTCTTGCAGACTTGTGTCTGCTCTTCGCCCCATCTCTGCGGTGATGACGATTCCTTTGGCAGCTCACTTGATGGCCCAGTCTGCTCCTCTCATGATAGCCTGCTCCCTTACATCTAACCTGAATTCTCCCTGCTGTATCCTAATCCCATTACTTATCCTCCATTGACTGGTAAATCTAATTGGCTCTGCTACTTTTCCCCATGGCCTTCCCATCACAAGCAGGCGTTATCTGGTTTTTGCAGCCTTCCCTTTGCCAATCCCAGCATCTTCTTTCCCCCAGGATCAAACTGGGCAAACCTTGGCTTGTGCAGTGGTGCAGAAGTTTTCCTTGTGTAGCAAGTCTATCCTTCCTGCTCTGAGCCTGGCCGGGGTAAGAGGAGAGGACCAAGGGTGCAAGCCGTGCCTTGGTCTGTCAGCATGGCTGTGTCCTCATTTCTGGTGCAGAAGATCCCTTCAAAGTTAGTGAAGTACACAGAACTGCCGGTCCCTTCTGCAAGGAAAGCAGCACAGCCTGCATCACCCTCTGGGAAGGTGAAAGCTGGGTCATTCACCCACTGCAGCTTTCCATGGGCTGAGAGTCAGGCTCAGCATTGCACTTGTCAGCAGGCTTTCCTCACATACTTTTCCAGAGGCAGCTTGTCTTCTTGGCCTCTCTCCTCTTGGTGCTAAAAGGGAGATAGTCCCGACTGCTGCACGGCTGGACAGAAAATTCGTGCTATTTGCTGTTGCCTGCTGCTCCCAGTATGCTTGTCAGGTACTCTCCAGCTTTTCTGAACAGGAGAAAGAGATAGAACTAGTGTGCAAGAAGCTCTGGATTAGCTGATGTTCAAGACACATCAGCACCCATTTATCCATCTTTCAGCACACACTGGAAGCTGCCCAGATAGTGCCTAGCGCTTTGCCTGTGCAGAACCAGGTGGTGACATCAAGCAGGCTGGTGGTACCTCTTGATTCCCACTGCACGTCATGCAGACCACACCAAAGAGAGATTTCGGAGCGGGCTTTCGGGTTGAGCCAACAGTAGGGGCATTTGTTAGGACAGGAAGGGGGAATCTCAGCCTATGACCAAGGCCAGGCATTTCAGAGTCATACACTAGGCAAAAACTCAGGATTAGTGCTAAGGCTGCTGTTTTTCTGATCTCAGACAAGCACATTCCCCCTTCTTTTCTGCTCCCTATAAAATGCACATATTGGAGACCCAGCCCAACCCTGCTGCCTTTGTTGTGTCTCCACTCAAGAGGCCACAAAGCTGTTCAGTACCTCTGATGGGTGCCCATGGGGAGGGGACTGCAGGAAGGGGGTTTTTAATGGAAGTTTAAGAAAATTAGGTAGCATCCAATGTCATTAAATCAGTGCCTGCTGATTAGCCTGAGGGAAGAATAACGCCTTTTAAGCTCTCCTTCCAGACTTTCCAACCGTGGCTTCAGTACTAGTCTGGTATCACCAGAGTGCTGCCTTACTTACAGCAGGGTACAGCCTTGCTGCAAGGTGCTTCTACTCTGCTGCAGTAGCTGTAGGGCATGGGTCTAAAATACTACATCACCACTAAGAAGCTGTGTTGCCAAAGAGCTGTAAGTCTCAATTTGTGATATGGGCTTCTAATCATGTTTCATTTGTATTTGGTGGTTAGAATAAGGTCTGTATGACCATGATCTGGATTCAGATCATCTCTGAAACAAAACACAGTTTAAGTGTTAGCTCTATTTGGTAATGCTGCCTCCTCTGATGCATATGGGCCTGGAGTCTCCACTGAGCCAGGTGTGCGTGGGGACCAAAGGCTGGTTCATAGCCCAGTGGGGACTTGGTATGGGGCCTGCTTTAGGATCTTCTCCCTGTGGGCATTCTGGAAAAAGGGGAAAGGTGCTTAGTCACATTTCAGGTAGAAATTAATGGGTTGTGTTCATTACCAGTGTAGTTTTATTGAAGCTGGTGGTACTATCCCAATGTGAGCTTGGCTTAGCAACTCCTCATAGTGGTCTGTCCTTGAATCCAGACAAATTGATCTGTCACAGTGTTGCTTTAATGCACTGAGTTCATGCTGGGACTTGGCCAACATGGATGAATGTTGAATATATACTATATCTGCAAGCAGTAGGTTGAATTGTTCTGCTCTACTGCCTCCATCACAGCTGCTCTGCCAAGGGAAACGTTGTGCCCATGGATGCGATCTCGTCAACTCCCTCAAAAGCAAGACAACAAGCAGATTGACCTCCACCACACTGGGAGAGGAGCCTTGTCCCACAAGACTACAGTCTTTCCACACAGGAGGGAAAAGAAGTCCCAGGGACAGAACTGAACCTGCGAGATCCATGGCCTCCCCTTCCTCCCTCCCTCCTCACCTCGTCTGTCTGTCCTGGGGGAGGGACAGTTTCCTGTGGAGGTCAGCAAGCTCCTCTTCCTGCAGCTCGTAAACAAGGCTCTACTAAGAGGTACATCATCCACCTATGCAACACTTCCAGAAGCTGCCAAGTTTTTAGGAGCCCATTGCAATGTGCAGCATAGCCATCCAGCACTGAGAATAAGCACAGTGGCTGCTGGAAAGCTAAGTGGGTTTTATTCCTCCCCCCCACCAAGGAAGACTGTTTTTGTTGGGCCTTTTTCTTTGTTTGTTTCGGTTTTGATAACTTCATTTGGGAAAACTAAGCTTGTGAGAAATTGGTGCCCATCCTGAACACTCCCTGGTCCTTTGAACTTCGGGAATGGATGGATCCCCTACTGTGATTATAATCTAGCGGATTTTGTAGAGCAAAGTAACTTCACACACAGACACATGAGGTTCTTTCACTCTCCATCAGCACAAGCTGCTTCTGTGGTCTTAGCTACTCACATTAGTGAAAGAAAAAGCCTAGCTAGAATGTGGTGAGATGACTTAGTATTTTGTATCAGTCCCAAGGTCCCAATGTCCATTAGCAGCGCTGTCAGCAGCTGTGCCATGAATTCAGGCTTTGAATGGCAGTCCGTGAACCAGGCAGGGTGAAGACGTTTGGAAAAGCCCAAGCCTGAGTCTATGTTTGTCTCCAGAGGCAGCTGCAGAGAGAGGATCAGCTGAAAGCAGGCATCACCTCCTGCTCAGCCACCCTAGAGGCTGTTGGGCTCTGTTTGTGTTGCACCTTCCCTCTCAGGATAAGCCTGTCCCCAGGGGTTGAGCAGAGGGGAAGGAAAGAAATTGTATGTTTGACCAAGCAGCACGCAAGCACCGTTCAGCAGGCTGGGGGGAAAGTGGTGACAGCTAGAGCCCAAAATAACAGGATTTCATGCTGGAAATGCCAACGGCTTTTTCAGACTGACGTGAGACCAAAAGGCCCTAACAGTGCTGAGGAGTGTTCCAGGTTGCTGTTCCTTGCTGGAAAAAAACAGGTTTTTGATGATGAGGTGGGTTTAAACACTCCAGCCAGCTCTGTTAGACGTGTTCCGTGCTTGTGGAGAAGAATTGCTCAAGGAAGATTGGGATGGTGGCCCTGTTGCTCCACAGTGGGGTAGGGTGATCAGAAACAAAGGCTGGAGTTCCAGGACTTCCTCTGCCCCTGGAGCTGTGGCTGTCCACCCAAGCATGTGTGTGTGGCAGGCTGGGCTTCTGCATGCCAGTGTGCACACCCGGGACCCCCAGCCCTGCAGAGGGTTGGTGCGCTTGTGGCTGTGGTCTGGTGTCACCCATCTGTCCTTGCAGCAAGGGCTTTGCAGGGTGACAGAGCATTGCTTGTTCCTCGTGGGAGGAAACTCCTGACCTGGTTTTTGTGAGGAGATGGTGTGAAGTGTCACATTTGCTGCAGCGAGTGGCAGGGAGCAGGGATAAAAGCATGGTGCAAGCTGTGTTTGAGAACAAGCTGATCTCTTGCTGCCTGAAATGGGAGAGCTGCTAGATCTGCTCCCTGGCCAACACTGTCCAGCTCTTCTCACCCTCCCAAACCTAATGTGCAAACTGTTATTCCTCTGAGGTGGCCAAAGCACCTTGTCCCCTAACCCCTGAGGCTGTGCATTCACATTGTTTTGGTCCTCTCCATGCTAGCACCATGGGCAGCCGTGAAATGCCAGTGGATGTGTGATGACCTCAGGCATGCTGGTGGCCAGAGCTGGTTTGCCTGCATACAGCCTCCCAACGATGCTCCTGCCCTGGCGTGCCTTGAGCTTGCTTGGTGGAGAGGTAGCACAGCCTGGCCTCACTTGTGCGTCACTTTATGTTCTCCCAGAGAGTTCCACAGCACTCCTCTGAGCCTTTGTAGACAGGGTAAATCCAACAGACCAAAGGTAGAAGACGGAAGGCCTTGACATTTTGGTGGTCTCCGGGTTCTTGGTGCTGTCTCTTGTTAGAAGAGGCACATCAGCTGTTGTGGCAGTGTGGGACCAGGGGACAGGGTGTCTTCTGAGTGAGTTTCCAAACAAAGGCTCTGTGCTTCTTTACTGGGACCAAGGGCAGCTTTGCTGTGGGCTGAGCAAGACACGGCTGATGGAGGAGCTCGCTGAGGAGGGCAGAATAGTGTGTGAATGCACAGCAAGACGTGCAGAGGAGGGGATGTTGAAGAACAGCTGTAAAAGGCTTTGCAGATGTGATGGTTTTTACCAAGACATGAGGGGCTGAGGGCTGCTGTGCTGGAGCAGTGCTGCTGCGAGTCAGGGAGGGTGTGGGAAATAGAGAGACCAGGGCATTTGATGGAGAAGCCCAGGAATAAAGCAGGCTTTCTGAGCAGGCTGAGCATGCTCCAGGCCGGGGAGACAGGCAGGAGGCATTTCCAAGCTGAGGTGCCCAGACCAAGCCTTGCTGTATTGTCAGAGCAATGATGCTGCCTCCGAGCCCAGCACTGACAGCTTGAGCACGTGTCACCAAACAGCAATGGCTAATGCAGCCACAAGGTGTAAATGTCACTAATGAATAAATTGCCTTGTGCCTTGGAGAGGCCAATCCGTCACAGCTGGGGACAGGGATCTGACAGCCATGGCTATTTCAGGCATAGCCTGTAGGGAGGAGGAACAATTCATTTCTGAGCCATCCCCTCCACCTAGGGAAGCCGATGCAGGGCTTGGCTCTGTGCTACTCAGCTTCATCCCTCTTCACTGCATTGGAAGGAAGAAGCAGGAGGAGGGTCTAGCTTAGCCAGAAGTGCCCTGTCTGCAGGGCAGTGTGTGAGCCCCAGCCGGGACTAGCTGGAGAGGGAGTTCACTGGGACAGGAGAGCTTGTGTCAGTTGTCTTTTCCTCCCCTGCTGTTGAGCCCCAGCCACCAGCATCTCCGCTGGCTGTGCAGAGGGCCAGCAGGTATAGGGCAGGCAGGGACAGAAGCTCAGCGTGGACAAATGCAGCTCTGTGGGAACAAAGGGAGGCTGAATGCAGCAACCATTTCCATGCACAGCCTCTGCCCATCCCCACGGCAGCCTGCTCCTCCACCCCCAGTTGGTGCTTGAAATCAACCTGCCATCCTCTTCACAGCATATACCAACATGACACCTTGCAAATCAGTGCTGGGTCGCTGTGAGCAGAAGCCGCCAGGCTTGGGAAGCAGCCACTGGCTCCTGCTGCTGCGTGTGCTGTGCTCGGAGCAAAAGCAGGGCTTGCCATCTGCTGGGGGAGGCAGCCAGCCGAACACCCCTGCTCCAGCCCGGTGGGCACCCACTGGCATAGTCCAAGTGCAAGCCCTTGTGTCGTTCCCCCTGCTTTACTTCCCAGCCACCCTCTGTCTCTCCCCATGTCTGTGGCACATGGACGAGGGGATGCTCCCAGCTTGGCTGGGTTCCTCTGCTGCCACGTGCTGCTCGTGCTGTATGGTGCAAGGGAGAGACCAGCTCCCAGGCAAAGTGCCAGAGGTTGTTCCTTCCTCAGATGGAGGCCCGTGGCTGACCCCCTTCTCAAAGCCCTGCAGCGCTCCTTGGGGATGGATCTCATGGAAGAGCTAAAGGGTTCATACTGGCCCTTCCCAGCATAGAGTGACCTACGGGTTACCACTCTGCATGGTGGTCCCACAGCACGGTAATCAGACCTGGAGCTGACAAGTGACCCAGCAATGACAGGAGTGTTCACACTCAGACAAGATGCTTGTTGCTGTCAGGGCTTTTATTTTCACCATGTATGGCATTTGAAGTCGTTTCAATCCTTGCAGGCTGCCAAATAGCAGACTGTTGGTCTTGGTGTGGGCAAGTGGTGCAGCCTGCTTAGTTTGGGCTTTTCTCTTTGGCTAGGAGATTGATGGGAGGGAAGGCAAAGGGTTGTCCAAGCATTCCTACATGTGGCAGCCCAGGAGTGTGCTCAGGTGGCATTAACAGCCTTGGCCATTTGCAGGAAAATGAGATGCGAGTACCCTTGGAAAGCAAGTCAACAGTTGTTGTGGTGATGATACGTTTTCCCGAACCCTTTTCTTTCCATCCCTGTTCCTCACTGGCCCTGGCAGCCAGTTCCTCCTCCTGCGTCTGCTAGCATGGCTGAGGGATCTCATCGCTGCCCTCCCAGCACAAGCTTTCATTGCACAGCTGGCTGACCAGATGCAGCCCTGTACTTGGAGCTACAGGCAGGCTTGCCTAGGACCAGGCCACCTCCATTAAGCCCCCACCCTCGCTGCTGGAGCTGTTCCTTCATCAGCCTGATGCTGACCTGGGTCTTTTCTGCTGTTTCTGAACACGAGTTCTCATCTCATTCAGGTGTGTCATTCAGTGGAAATACTTTGTAAGTGCAAATAAAAACAAACAAATCTGTTCAATACCTCGGTCTCGAGGATGGGAAGCGAGTTGTGGGAGACGCCCAGGTCGGGAGGTTTCTCAGCTGCTGCTGCTGGTTAGGGTTTCTTGTGGACCGAGCCCCTGGAGCATCCATGACCTGTGAAGGCTTGGGACTGAGCCCTGTCAGCATGGTGGCCCTGGCATGGCCACGACTGCTGGGGACAGCCTTGCACTCCATCCTTTCTGATCTGTAAGGGCATGACATGACACAGGTAAAGGTCCTGTCGGCTGGGGGCCAGCGGCACCACGGGCGTCTATCCATCAGGCAGAGCAAGGCAGAAGCAGGTACGTGGAGAACAAATTCTTTTGTGAATACTGGGAAACAGTTTTTACTTTTCAACTCTGTCAATATGATCTAGCTCTGTCTGTCTCTCTATATATGTACGAACAGTATATCACAATGTTGCCTTTTTTGTTGGAAATATCAAAGTACAAAGATTGTAAACCAAATCGGTGTAATAAAAGTTTCGGATGATTCACTGAGGTGGCTGCCAGCGGTGGGTCTGTCAGTGCTGGTGCTGGGAGACCTGTGAAGCCCCTGTGTTGCTCAGAGTGCGGGAGGGGATGGAGGTCAGCCTTAATTCCCTGCTGACCTCTCCTGAGTGGGGTGGCCAAAGGACCAAGGCAGTCATGCATGTGCCCTGTCCTGTCCCCTGGTGGTCACAGCCATGCACGGAGCAGAAGGAAGCCGCTCCGTTTTCCTCCAAGGCAGAAGAAGCTGCTCCGTTTTCAACCCTGTGGGCTGTGTGGGTTAGCAGTCCTGCAGGGACCCCTCTAGCTTGAAGTTACTCAAAACACAGATTTTGACAGGCTTGCACAGAAGAGCACTACTAGTTAGGATAAATCATAGAATCATAGAATAGTTAGGGTTGGAAAGGACCTCAAGATCATCTAGTTCCAACCCCCCTGCCGCAGGCAGGGATACCTCACACTAAACCATCCCACACAAGGCTTCATCCAACCTGGCCTTGAACACCGCCACGGATGGAGCACTCACAACCTCCCTGGGCAACCGATTCCAGTGCCTCACCACCCTAACAGGAAAGAATTTCCTCCTTATATCCAATCTAAACTTCCCCTGTTTAAGTTTTAACCCGTTACCCCTTGTCCTGTCACTACAGTGCCTGACAAAGAGTCCCTCCCCAGCATCCCTATAGGCCCCCTTCAGGTACTGGAAGGCTGCTATGAGGTCTTCACACAGCCTTCTCTTCTCCAGGCTGAGAACTACATCTAGTTGTAAAGAATTGACCTGTTTGCAAAGCAGTGGCACTGATCAAAGGCAGAGCAACCTGTAGCAGGAAACCATGGTGGAGAGACAGACCATTTATTGGATTTCTTTTTATTTCTTTTTTACTTTTCACTGCAGACAGATTTTGAAACAAAATACAAATAAATCCAATCGTCAGAAAAAGCTGCTGAGGGACAAGGAACAACATTCTCACATCCCCTATTCATCTCACATCCTCCTCACCAAAAAGCCTAAAAGAGCAGCCTGCTGTGAAGGTTAGCTCTGGATTAGGCCATTGAGATGGTGGAGACTTCACCTTACCCGCTTTGCAGGTGGAACAATATCCAGTTGCTGCTGGAGCATGTAAGAAATGCCACAGGAGGTGGGATTTAGTCTTGGGTGCACTGGGAGAGAGGACTCCAGAGGGAGATTGCTTCTGTAATGCCACTGCAGTCCCACGACATGTAATGTCTGTCTTGTATTGAAATGTGTCAGTGGTTGGATGGTGGGGATCTGGGTAAGACTGCGGCCGCAGCCTCAAGTTGAATGTTTCTCACAAATGCAAATGAAAACAAGCCTCTGAGGTAAAGTGTCCCCAACAGTGCGCCTGCAGTGCTCACTGCTCTCTGGACTGCTGCAGGGCCTCCAGCCGTGCCGCTTCACGGTTGGCCCACAGGAGCTGGTGAACAAGGTACTCGGTCTCCTGGCCCACCCCTGCCATGCGGAGGTCGAACTCGGTCAGAACCTTGTTACCTGCCAGCCCTTCCAGCATCTGCCTCCCACCATCCTGCAAGTGGGCGAGAAGGGAGGGTTAAAGGAGATCAAACAGGGAAATGCGTTGCTTCCTGCCCTCCTCCCCAGGGCAATCTCAGCTGCAGGCAGTGGGAAGTCAGTGGGAAGATGGTGCCAAAAGGGATGAAGGCCTTCACCCAAGCCCGAAATGTTGCTCACAGGAGAAGTACAGGGAAAGAGTATAACCTTATGCAGCACTCAGTGATATGACATATGCTAATGACTCCCTCTGGGTACAATGTCAGGAGTCCTCAAGCTCAGGCTGGTTAATAGCACGGCTGGTGATGATAACCATGAGAGGAGTCTCTGCTCTCCCCTGTCCCCCAGTTCCCTGCTCACTGCTGGCTGGCGATAAATGGCAGTGTGATTAGTGTGCTGCTCCTCATCTTGGCAGCGCCAAGAGCCGCAGTGCTGGCAGTGTCCTATTTGGATGCCGTTTTCCATTTGGTGAGATGAGGGGAACATCGCACGCAACTGAAATCCAGCCTTCATGGGGCAGAAAATGCAGTGTCTATAGCCTTAGGGAGGCCACTCACTTTGGGGGATTGCTCTCCCTTACCTAAAGCACTGTCTTTAGGGATGTGACAATTTGACTTTTTTCCCCCACCGCTGTTCTTTTTCAGCTAACAAATACACCTCCTGTCCCCATCTCCTTCATGCAGGTGGTCCCTTCATCCCAGCATCCCATCTATTAGACCTTTTGCCAAGTAAGGTGGAACAAAAAGGGAAGGAGTCTCTTTTTAATGGGGTACAGAGGTCAGAATTTGATGCATCTCTAGCAAAAACCCCCATTTCCCCAAAGATAATACCAGCAACCCTTTTGTTGGGCTGCTGTGGAGCTTCACAAATGGGTAACAGGAGAGCTCATCAGAAGGAAAATGCTAAGTATAGACATTATTATTTACTAAGCAAAAATCCTTCTTTCCAACCTTTGCCCCCTTGTATCATTAAA
This sequence comes from Lathamus discolor, assembly GCF_037157495.1. Classification (NCBI taxonomy): domain Eukaryota; kingdom Metazoa; phylum Chordata; class Aves; order Psittaciformes; family Psittacidae; genus Lathamus; species Lathamus discolor. Next base: position 19,359,563 of record NC_088888.1, read on the forward strand.
CTCAAATGGTTTTCCACATCCAGGATCATAACACTCAGAACTCACAAAAGGTTTTCTGCCATCAAATCCTTTTAAAACCATTGTCAAACACATTGATGCCAATATTCCTGCTAGCAGGGACAGCTGGTCTCGCTGTCTCTTTATTGTGACAGCGGGAAAAACTGAGGCAGTGCAGAAAGTTTAAAAGCCAGCATGATTGCATTTGGCTGTCTAGTTTCAGATTTCTAAAGCTCTTTTTAATCAGCAGAAGAGAAGCAGGCTGGTTTGTGGGCATGTTGCATACGGCAGCTTTTAGGGATGTAGTAAGATTTGTGGATGTTCTTCTGTCTTGAAAATGTAAGCCTGTGTTTTAGGAGCCATTTACAAGCACCCAGACGTGGCACTTTTGACCTACCACAGCATTCCAGAGCTGCAGGGGGAGTTAAAGGAGCTCGACAACCAAGCCAATTTTCTAACAGTCTCCTCTGAGTGCATGATGGACAGGAGAGATTCTGGGAAGGGTGATACTATCTATGTGCTACTGAGTGACAGATGGCACAGCAGATCCAAAGCATGGAGGCTATGCATTAGGCCCTCGTCTCATACCACCTATCATTATTACCTACTCCCACATGTGTGAAGCGGCTGTGATTTTTCGCAGGCATACTCCCTGGTTTTCAGTTTCCTGGGGGAAAATCCTTCTCTGCCCAAAAGCCCAAAGCCTGGAAGCCAAATTCAGCCCTGTGAACAAGCTGACTGAGATAAATGGATGTGTGTGCATGGAAGATATCCTTCTTCCTGCCATCTGCTAGAGTCTCTTATCTGCTCTCAAGTAATTGTTATCGCAGCAAGACTGCAAAGTGAGGGATGCATTTGCCCCTGTGGCTTCAAGGGAGGGCAGGCTGAGCCTCTGCTTTGCAAGGCCACCACACAGGCTCAGAGACTGCAGGGAGAAGGGATTTCTCTTACCAGCCCCAGGTGGTTGCATGAGAAGTTGATGCTCGTCAGGGTGGTGTTCTGAGCCAGGACCTGGGAGAAAAGTGCAGCGGTTGGCTCTGACAGCTTATTGCTTCCCAGGTGGAGTGACTGCAGGGTGGCGTTGGTCAGCAGGGCACGGCCGATGGCCTCACCGCCTTTGTCCTCCACACAGTTGAGGCGCAGATTCAGGGATGTCAGGGTGGAGCTCTCTGCCAGGGCTTGAGCTAGAGCCTGAGCCCCCAGGTCATGGATCTGGTTGTTACACAGGTCGAGGGTTTCTAATTTGCTGTGTTCGATCAACTTGGCAATAGCTCGTGCCCCTTTGTCCCTGATGAGATTGTGGGACAAGTTCAGCTCCACCAGGCAGGGGTGATCCAGCAAGTTATGGACCAGCAGCCTGGTCTTGTCATCATCCACTTTGCTTCGTGTCAGCTTGAAAACCTGTGGGGATAAAGGACAGCAACACTAAAACATTCAGTGCTTTAGATTGAGCTTTGTACAAGACCTCAAAGGAGTTAAGCCTATGGTCCACCAGACAGGATTCATCTCCCTTCGCGACAGAAACCTTTAGCCAGTACGCTCAAGTAATTGCTTTTAGAGTGGCCAGATACTTCCAGCAGCCAGGGTATGCCACTCATGTCCCATGCTTATTCTAGGGAGAAATGCTTCATCTCTTGGTAGTGCCTGTTCCTTTCGTCTGACTCTGTGTGATCTCTAACACAGGGGCCAAAATTAAAACAAGATAAAGCCACCAAAATGCCTGCAGAGAATAACAGCAAAGCTCAACAGTTGAACAGTGTCTGAATGAGCACATGCATCCGTGGTACCCACATCACTCTCCGTGAAGGGCAATAGCCTGCATGGCCAGGGCACTTCACCACAGGAGCAAATATTTCCCAAAGCATGCTAATCCGTGGGGAGAGCACCCAGCCAGCTCGCCCTGGCTGCACTCCGGCCGGCAGTGACTGCTGGTGGCTTGGAGGGGCTGAGTATCTGTGCTGCAGTTGCCACAGAACTGAAGTTGGTGTTACTGCCCAGAAGGAAAACCCCTCATCACCCTAAGGCAAATGTGAGTATTACCCCATGCTGTTCTTAGGCGTCTCTGCTGCTCTGGGGCATGTTGACACGTATTTACTGAGCATAGCTACCAAAAACTCCCTATGAAAAACTCTCTGGGCTTTTTTTCTCCTCCTTCACAGAACTATGTGAGGACTCAAAGCAGGAGTGTTGCTTTCTCTCGTGCTATAGGGAACATGTTTTGTGGGAGTATTTTTCTCACCGACCCTCTGACAACCTGTTCTAACAAGGACATATGCAGAACAAGGTACTCGGCACTAGGCCAGCAAGTTAACATCTCTGCACTCTGCCAGACTGCAACTTGCAAAAGGAAGGGTGCTGCCAGCAAGTAAAAATGGTCCCTGGGTTTCTATCCCCAAGCAATTTGAAGATCGAGCTGAGGGAGGAAGGTTTGGTTTGGGGTGCGTTACTTTCAAGTTCCGGCACATCTTCACGGCGACAGCCAGGTTGCAGCAGTCCTGGTAGGTGAAGTTAAAGAGGTTCCACTCGAAGTTCATGCCACAGTCCTTCACACCGTAAGTGAGATGAAGCTCTTCAAGGTGAGGGAGAGCAGTAACGAGGACTCTCAGGTCGTAGTGGTGCACGGAGGCCTCGCTGAATTCCGTATCACTCTCTGACTTAGAGAGGTCATCCCTCTGCTCATTTTGATCCACCTCCAACGGTGGCAGGAACTGGTCAACCTCCAGTTTCCGCACATAGTCTTTGCAGAATGGGATAAGTTCTAGGACCTGGTTGGGGTCTGTGGTGTTGGGGATGAAACATTTCAGGATGTTCTCCAGGTGACGTTCAAGGAACATCCTTTTCCAGCTGCCTCTGTAGCTGGAGATGTCACACACTTGCCAGCGCTTGGTGCAGCACCTCTTCCAGTAGTCCTCATCGCTTATTAGGTTGGCAGTGATAGCGAGTGGAAGGCTAGTGGGGAGCCTGTCTAGTACTTTCCTTTGGTGTTCAGGCAAAAGACGGTCCAAAACAGGGTTCTCTGTAGGGGATGAATAGAAGGAGAGGTTGGTCGGGCTGTAGGAATGATGGCTGGCACTGTGGTTCTGCCCTCTCCCCACCTGCATGTCCGTGCCCTCCCTTCTGCTGGTACTGGCTCTCTGCCAGCAACTGGTGCGAGGAGCAAAGCTGGCAGGAACCAGTAGGATTCACCTCCTACAGTTCTGTGCAGGATTTCTAACTTTTACAATAAAACATGAGCCCAATGGGGTTTACTCTGTAACACTTGGGAACTGCATCAGAAACTTATCTCCCGGTTTAAATTCAGTTTGAATGCAGTTTATACTCAGAGCAGGATTTCCGCTCCCAAGAGACCTAGTTCAGCCTTACAGCGATGGGAACGCTGGGCTTGCCATTTGCTGAACTTGCTCCTTTTGGTTTCTAAGCATATTGAAGGATGATATTTGAGAACAACTGTGTGCTCCTTATGCAAGTCCTTGTGCCTTTTCATCTTACCTCAGCTGTCTGTCTTACCCCAGCTTGATTCCTGTTTCTTTCCACTGAGATACACTCAGCCTTTAGGCTCGTCTTGTTTAACTAAAAGTTCTCCTTTTCAGGAGCTTTCTCCCCTCAGCCTCTTTCTGAATGCTCACCCTAAGCCTCAGCTGGCTTCTGCCTGGTGGAAGTTTTTTTGTGGTAGAGGAATGCCACAGAAAAGCTGTACGTACTCACACCGCTTGGTGGCATGTACACGGCAGTGCTGAGGAACAGAAGTCATCAGGGGATGATTTCTATTGGCACATGGGAAATCAGATTTTGAGACACAAAGTGGGGTTAGCTTTGTACTTTGTCTCTCTGGCATTTCCTCCAGAAGAAAACCCCATACTTTCACCTCAGCCTCTTCCTGGAGCCCATTCTCCAGTGTGCTACTGCTGGCACTGCAGTGACCTTCTCTGCAAAGTCCCATGACAGAAACAGAGGTGGGAGACTTATGGGCAGAATTGGGCTGGCTTCACTTGGGCTCATTCAGGCCACAGCAGTGGGCAAGATGCAGCCGTACAGGACAGGTACAGGACAGGTAATGGCGTGAGGGACACCAAGCACACTGCTTTCATGTGCAGTGTAGTCCATTTGGCATCAGGCTGACTGACCAGACTGAGGACTGCAATGGTGTCTCAGCTCAGACCCCCAGGTATCATCAGCTCCTGGTGCAAGGCAGCACTGAGCTCTTCTGTACTGCCTTATAGCCCCAGTGTGGACACAGCCTTAGACCTATCTTTGGTCTTTGCTGCCATGTCACCAAGTCAGCCAAAAAGACATACAAGTCCTTCCTTCTTCCCTCTCAGTCAATTCCCAGATAAGACATCCTTTTTCTGTTTTGCCATGTTTCATCAGTCCACGTGCTTCACAAGCACATTCCCTGCCTGAGGATATGACTTGTCACATCATCACCAAAAGCCATGGAGAAGGCCTGAGACTGTGAGTACAATATGTATTCTGAGATGGTAGCTCCTCTGAGCAGGGAGCAATTCTCTATCTCTTTGTACATCACTCAGCACAACGAGGCTCCATCCTCAAGTACTACCATAACACGTGCATGAATCAAGAGAAGGAAACAACCCTGGCCACGGTTGAGGTGAGTCCAGCAGAGCACAGAATGAAGAAGAAATGACAGGACAAGGTTAGGGCAGAGTCACATCCTGGATGGCAGCCCAGAGGACTACAGCCATCCCTGGAGTGTACAAGCATATACTTAGCAACTAAACAGTTTGTTTAACTAGCTGCCCGAGGGGATATTTCTCCCCATCTGTTCCTTTGGCAGGGCTGGGTACCACACATGAGCCGGCAGTGTGCGCTCGCAGCCCAGAAAGCCAACCATATCCTGGGCTGCATCAAAAGGAGCGTGACCAGCAGGTCGAAGAAGGTGATCCTGCCCCTCTACTCTGCTCTTGTGAGACCTCACCTGGAGTACTGTGTGCAGTTCTGGTGTCCTCAACATAAGAAGGACAGGGAACTGTTGGAACAAGTCCAGAGGAGGGCCACGAGGATGATCAGGGGACTGGAGCACCTCCCGTATGAAGACAGGCTGAGGAAGTTGGGGCTGTTCAGCCTGGAGAAGAGAAGGCTGCGTGGGGACCTAATAGCAGCCTTCCAGTATCTGAAGGGGGCCTATAGGGATGCTGGGGAGGGTCTCTTCGTCAGGGACTGTAGTGACAGGACAAGGGGTAACGGGTTAAAACTTAAACAGGGGAAGTTTAGATTGGATATAAGGAGGAAATTCTTTCCTGTTAGGGTGGTGAGGCACTGGAATGGGTTGCCCAGGGAGGTTGTGAGTGCTCCATCCCTGGCAGTGTTCAAGGCCAGGTTGGATGAAGCCTTGTGTGGGATGGTTTAGTGTGAGGTGTCCCTGCCCATGGCAGGGGGGTTGGAACTAGATGATCTTGAGGTCCTTTCCAACCCTAACTATTCTATGATTCTATGGTTCTATTCTCTTCCCTTCAGATGCATCTGCCTGCCTTGTTGACCCTCTGCTCCCCAGGACTGATGCTCTCTCTCTCTGTGTCCCAGAGGAAACATGCTCCCACTTACTTTCGAAATTGTGAACGATGTGCTGGAGGCAGAGCTCGGTGAGGCAGGGGACAGTGGCGAGGGACCACGCGGGATCCTCGATGAGGCGGTGTGCACAGTGCGAGTCAGCAGCGAGGCTGGCCTTCAATGAATGCTGCGAGGGAACCGCTGGGCTCCTGTCACCAGCCACTGGCTGCTGCATCCTGCTCAGGACCCACTTCTTCAGGAGAAGCAAAAGGAAAATTGCTTGAGAGTCACTGCCACATTTTCCAGCTGCAACAGAAAAAGGCAACTTTAGAAAGAAGCCAGTGATGAGAATGGGCTGCTCACACTGCTCCCCTGTAATACGCTTGGCTCCTGCCCTTTACTTGCTTCCTCTGCTTGCACTGGAATCACTGCAGCAAAACGATTTTTCAGCCTTGTCTTTACACACTGCCCTGCATAGAAAGGCCTCTAGGTACCATATGTAATAAGCAGATAATAATGTGGTGTTAATTCTGAGTGCTGCTGAAGAGGATGGGCAGGGATTGATTGTTTACTGTCTTTTCCAGTAAAAGAAATAGGTGAAGAGAGCAAGAGCTGGGTTTTAAGAAAAGGAAAATCATGGTTCTTCACACAGCCTGCAGTTGAACTGGGAAATTCCTTGCCATGGGAAGCTGTGGAGGCTGAGAGTCTGTGCAGGTTCCAGGATGAGTCCATGGAAGAGGAACTCCTTGTGACTGACTCAATGCACAGAAACAACATCTGGCTCAGTATGAGTTGAACATGGATGGAGGGAGAAAGAGTGCTTCTGTTTCTAGCCACTGTCAGAGATGGAATACTGGGCCAGACTCCTCCCTGGCTTGATCCAGTATGCCTGTTCTTATGATTCTTTAAAGACTGATGCTTTACAGATGAATGCACTATAACTGTATTATTTTTTCCGCATTTCCCAATGCACTCTCCAGCTGAACTCTTTCCAAACATCCATTAACTGATGAGATGAGTGAGACCTGTTCAAACCACACTGAGCCTAAGCAGATATGACCTAAAAGAACCAGCCTGGAGCAGAAGGAAGGATGCCCAGTCCTACTATCTCTGCAGAGCTTTCCCAGACCAAAGTTTCCCATCTGCTGTTTCCTACCCCAACCTGAGGACCTGCGGTCTCAGCTCCCAGGTTCCCACATGTATAGATATTGCCTGGAAGTCCTAATGGTTCCCTTACCAGCCCTACCAGTCTGAAAGGGGCAGAGAAGACACTAGGGAGGAATCTGCCCTTGAGTTCTGGGTTCAACAAAAGTACCCAGGCTTGGTAAGCATCTCCCAAGGCATACAGACCTATGCAGATCCTTACTGTGGCCAACTGGACATAACAGGGCTGCAGTGCATGGCTGGGGGGTTAGAGACTGCAGGACACTTAAAAGAAGCATGAGGCAGATGGCTGGGTGGCAATGTCAGAGGAGAGGACAGCGCCCTGCAAGACTGAGAGGAGGCCTCAGGGCAAAGGTGGCCTTGCACCCCAGTAGAGTCAGAAGGACCCTACAGTGACATCCTGCACAGAAGGTAACTGCCATGCAGCATCTTGTGCCACAGCATCCCTCTGCTGAACATCACTTTGACCCCAAACAGCTCCTCCTTTGTGAAGGGCATGAGCCAGGCAGCACTCCCCAGATGAAACATCTTAGGTCCTTTTCCACCACAAGGCTGCTTCCTTCTCCTCTTCCCTCCCAGTCTGTGCTGCCTCAGTCAGCACAGGCCCCTCTCTGAAAGCTTTGTAACTGGCCTTTCTAGAGCTACTCCCTCTGCTCCTTCCCCCTCCAAAAGACATTTGAGGAACAGCCTGCAAACAACCTGCAAAAGCAGGAAGGAAGGGACTAGAGGAGAGAAGCAAAATGATTCATGCTGTACTGCAACAAATACGCCAGCAAAGGCTTCTTCAAATGCACTTGAAGTAGGTACCAGAAGACAGTAACCCCTTCAGAGTGAGAGTCAGGAAAGGGTGGAGATGGCAGTGGCAGTGCATCCTCTGACACAAAGCAGTTGGATGCACAGAGGGAAGCTCTACTTCCTGCAAAGCACTGGTGTACAGATGACAAAGCAAAGGCTGTAGGAAAAGGGAGCCTGCTTGGTCTGAAGAAGGGCAGGTGTGGAAGGACAAGGCAAATGTGGGCACCATGAGTCCTTTCTTTGCAAACCTCCCTGCTCCCAAAGGAAGGCGCTGTGCCACCACTGAGGGGAAGAGAAATGAGACCTGGCTCTCCACAGCACACTGACCCAGCTGAAACCCAGCTTTTGGTGCTTGATGGACTTCAGCAGAAGGGCACAGCTGGATGGCAGTGAGTTGGCATTAATAGAGTAGAAGTGACTGGGAAAAAAGTTTTCTCCTTGCTCAGCCCTTCATCCTATTCAAAAGGCATCTGTGTCACTCTGTCCCCCAGGCCAGTCACAGCTAATTGGAGTTCCTGATGGCTTTCCTGACCTTTTGGAAGCAATTGTTAAAAGCTTCTTGTGGAAAGCCAGTGCAGCATCGGTGGCCTAGGATTCATGGCTGGAATGCATGGCTGCATTCCAGCAGATGATCTGATTGCCAGTTTACCTGTGGCAGATTGATTTTTAGAGGGTACGTAACCTATGACACATACAGGATGATGGGAAGGGCTCCTGAGCACCAGCCAGGAGACAGAGCTGCCCTCAGGAAGAGCCAATACCTGGCTGTGGAAACGGTGCAGCCCCTCCATGCACTGCATGAAGCTCACTGGGCAAAGCTCTCTTGCAGCAGGAGGTCAGCCGGTGTGCGCTACCCAGGGGCGGTCCAGCCCCTACTTCTGATGGCCTCAAAGGAGACATAGACATCTTTGGGTGTCTGTGTCTTGGCTGCTGGGAAGGCCCCCTTGACCTGAGCTCCGTGGGTCAGCTCAGCTGGCTCTGCCACCCCACTCGTCATTGGTGTGAAGCAAGAGCAAGGCTGTTCTTGTTGCGACAGCCAGCCCGCAAGGTGTCTGGATCAACCCCACACCTGTGGTGCCAGGGAAGGGGGGCTGAGTCTGGTGCTGAGTCACTGCTCTTACAGTGCCCGTTCCTATCCCACCACCCCAGCACAGTAAGCTCCCTGCTTACCACCAGGGAATGGGCCTCTTTCACCGCTGCATCCCCTCCACCCTGTCTACAGGAAGCTCACCCAGCCAGAGCACATACGCCAAGTCAGTTTCTACAGCGGGGCTTGCTAAACATGTATTTAAACACCAGAGAAGTGTTGTAATTCATTATCAATAAGCCAAGACAAGAGCATTAATGTATGTTCCTTCCCACCCACTACATACACATCAGTCACCTACGCTAAAAGGCTTTATGAAATTATATACAATGCATGTGGTCATGTAGTAAATTCCCAGTTTATGTCATTTAACCCTCAGATTAAGCTGAAAGGTAAATTATACTAAAACTTCTAGATACATAAAAAAATTAGAAAGCACACTTCCCTTTGCAGGAAGAAAGCCACTCACACAGCCAACTTATGCTGCTACCTGGCATGCCTAACAGACCTTCTTCAGCTGAACCTGTTCTGACCGGGGAATAAAAGATTTCTGCTCTTTTGATTCACACCAAAGCCCAGAGAGACCTAAAGAGGAGTTGCATGGAAACTAGTGACCTTTGGCTGATACCTCCTACCAGCAGTACAGTGATCCAAGAACTGGAGCAACTGTAAATGTTGCGTTTACTGAAGAATTTGCGAGGGCAGGAGAACTTCCTTTGGAGCTTGGCTATGCACCAGCCGAGATCACATCTGCACTGAAGCTCAGCCTACCCGGAAAGAGAGGGAGCTCTCATGTCAGCGCAGCAGCACCCTGGCCTTTGTGCTGGTACCTCTACACCAGGCAGGCTAGCGGGGACATTGGCAAGCAGTTGACTGGCTAACGCACCCCTCATCCCGCTGCCACACGCAGGGACTCGCCACACCTCCTTACACTCAGAAAAGCTGATGCTAAGTGTGCATTATGGCAGCCTAACGCAGGCTTATCAAGGGGCTGAGTCTCTGCAACGGGCTTTAAGGAAGTTTAAACGAAAGGGTGCCAAATGAGGTATCCATTTAGCTTCAGATATAATGGAATTCGTCTGCAATGGGAAGCCGGGCAGAGTAAGGCCAGCCAGCCCTTTGGGGATATGGCTAATGCCCTCACGATAATGCAGGCGGTGCGAGTGGCCAGCGCTGTGGTTCCGGGTCTGTCACCATGTCCAGGTGAGGGTCACTGCCCCACAGGGGGTCAGAAACACAAAACCCCCCCGAGACCTGCTGCCCACTGCACCCGCCCGAGGCTCGCCTCCAGAGTTGCTGGGAGGGCAGAATGCTCATGAGCCCGGTCACCCGGTTAACAACCAGAGCTGCAAGCGGCCGGGGGTGGGCGTGTGCAACGGGTGTCCCCCGAGGCGACCCGAGCTCTCGGGGAGGGGGACAGCGATGCCGGGTGTGCAACACGGGGGCCCCTCCTTTCCCCTCGCGGTTTCGGCCGCCCACGGCCGCGGGGTGCGAACAGCCCGGCCCCCCCGGCCCGCCCGGCTCTCACCCGCCGCCGCCGCCGCCGCCGGTCGCTGCGGACGCGGCCGTTGCCGGGACGGGGCGGTGGCGCTGGGCCGTGCCGGGGGGGCCCGGGCTCTGCTCTCGGCACCGGGTGTGTGACGAGCCCTGTAGGAGCACGCATCGCGCTGGTGCCAGCTCCGACGGCGGTCCTGCGGGTCCCGCAGTAGCTGGCAAGTTTGGGGAGCTTCGCCGACTCTCATACAAACCAGATCTGGTGGTCGTGACGAAGGTGCTACAAATGCGATCCAAGATTACCCGAAAGGCTGAGCAGCAAAATAAGACATGCAAAGAGGCACAGGTTAAACAAAAGGATCAAGTGTCTGAGGCCTCCTTTGTGAGTGTCGGAGATCGGGAGCTCGGCTTTGGCAGCGATGTGCCTCTTTTCCAGGCGTGGCCTGATTCTGTCGCTCAGCTCTGGAGAGGACGGTGACACCGCCCGTGAGCCAAGCCCGTTTAACACAGCGCGGGTGTCAGCAGCCTTGCAAAGCCTGGCACAAACACTGGCCTCACACTGACCACATTATTCCCGGGAACATATCTTCAGGGCTTTTGAGATCCTGAAAAGCAGAAGTGAGACCAATATAAAGCTAGAAATATTTTCTCTTGCACCGGTTTCCATGCACGTATTCAGTTTGACCTGAGAGAACTAAACTGCACCCACAGAAACAGCCTCCACGATTTTGAGCTGAGCCTTCAACGAGACATCATCACTGAAGTCTTTAGCCTACCTCACGCCTAATGTAATACAGATGTCACGTTTTGAAGATTGCCCTCTGAGTGTCTGCCCAGAGTCACTGACTCCCAGAGACAACGTTGCCCAAGTATTGCAGTCAGTTGTTGAACCGGATGCAATCGTATGCTGAAAACAAGTAATGTCGGCTGATAAAAACAGCTGTATTAACTCTTTATCTACCTTAGCATTTATTTCCATGCGTGTAGACATTGGCATGTGTTTCCATGGGGTGTGCAGTTGCAGTTGCTCCTCAGATGCCATGGAGTAGCTGACTATGTGGATGGTAAAACACCTATATCCAATCGTATAACCATTCCCATTCCCCCTGTTCACATCTGAGGGAGGGGATGGCGGAAGGCACAGTTTGCTGCCGTTAGTGACTAGAGCATCATCCTACCAGCAAATCCCAGCTGCCCTCTATATCCCTCTAGCTGCTAGGTCTCAGATTTCCCCCCAGACAGCGCTTGTGATGGTGTTCTGCGTTACCAGCTCTTCTGCCTTTGCCTGGAGTTTGAGGACAGTGTAACAGTAGCTGAACTTGGTATCACAACAAATAAATAGGAGAGGATCCAGGTCCTTCAGTGTCTTCTGTGGGAGGAACATACCCCACATGGCATCTTCTGTGGCTAAGGTGAGGATTCGAGTGCTGTTCTGGAGATGGAGCTATGGCTGCAGGGTGACAACCCGTTTTAATGTCCTAGGCATGAAGGGCTAGAAACGTGTTATCCTACCTGGCTTCTCCCACTTTGATTTCTTAGTCTCTTTGAGGGTGTTTGTAAAGACTTGCTGGGAGAAGAGCCATGTGGGGGTGAAGGCAGCGCCATGACATCCTGGGAAGGGAAGAGAAGGGAAAATCCTTGTGTTTTTTGGCTATGTCTTAAAGCTCACTGAGCTGTGTGTGATTTCTAGAGCTGTTGCACCAGAAGCTTAGGCTTTGTCAGAAAGCTCCAAACTGCTCCATCCAAAAACTGTCTTTCATAGCATGTCCAGGGAGAGAGACTGTTGGCCTGTATGCAGTCTGTGTGCTTCAGGGACCTGCAGAAATTAAGGACCAAGTTGCCCATCCATGGCTGGCCTGGGGAGCTCCCTCTTTTGACCCAAATATCCACTCTTACATTTCCCTTCTCAGCTGTTGCCCTGGTTTCTTTCAGTAATAGGCTCCAGCAAGGAGCAGAGCTTGGCTCCTCTCAAAGAGGATGCTGGATGTGGCCCCTCTCAATCTAGGAATCTTCCACTTCAAGGTGAGCAGCTGAGAGAAGGGGGCTCAAGGGGAACCCTCACCCCAGCAGCTCTGAGTGCAAGGAGTGCAGCACCAGCAGTGACTGTGCTGGCTGTTGCTGGGACAAGGACTATTGCCAGGCATTGCCTAGTGCCAGAGTAGGAGAGGACAGTGCCCGGGCACAGAAAGGTGCCTTTTTCTCCTCTGGCCTGCTTTGCCCAGCCACCAAGACAGCCCGCAGCCAAGCAGCTCTCCTCTTCTCTAATCTGCTTCTTGGTTCCTCCTTGGTGGGATGGCACCAGCACCAGCTGTCTCTTCAGGGTCTGCACAGACACATCTGGTGAGGTTTTTGCCCATGGCAGGCAGCAGCCTGTTTGCTCTCAGCGGCAGCTGGAGGTAGCAGGAAGGGAAGGGGAGGGAAAACCACCCTCTGTGCACATGTCCCCCTGTTAGTACATCTCCTGCAGCCCACTTTGTCCTCGTTTCATGCTGTGACAGCCAGAAGTCACCATACCCGTTCAGGATATCATTCTATTTGAGTCCTTTACACCATGTGAGGCAGCTTCTCTAGCTGATGCCTTCAGCGAGGCAGCCCCCATCTGTCAGATGCGGTTCATCTCTCTGGGGGGAAGAGCTGCGGGTACAGCTGAAGGTCAGGTTTGAGAGAAGGCAGTTGGTTGATGTCTGCCTGACACCAAAGGGATTCACTGGGGCAGGAGCCAGCAAGGTCTATCCTTGGCGCTGGGGGAGTCCTCTTGCACTGGTGGCTTCTACCCTTTCAGTGAGGAGCACAGAAAGTTGCCCAAACTGGGGGTGGTCAGCAGATTGAGGATGCTGAGGAGCAGGAACTGGCTCCAGAGCCCTGTGTCCAGGCTCTCCTCTGCAGCTCTTGCTAGAAAACTGCTTAAAAGCAGCTAGTGTCTGCTGGAATCATGGAGGAAGCAGCAAAAGAAACAGCATCCTGGAAGGAGGAAAAAGCCCCCTGCACGGCTGGCACGGAAGGATGGGGAGCAGGATGCTCTCTGTGCTGCCTCTCCTCCCAAAGCTTTCTGCTCTCTCTGGGTCCCAGCAGGAGCTGTGCAGCTGCTGACAGCTATTAATAGGTAGGGAGAACGTGGGCTCTGTCTCCTACCGCTTCCTGGGATGAATGGTAATTACCCTTAATTAGACTGGATTTGGTTCCACCACCTACCTTCCAGCCCCCTTGCCGGCGCTGGCAGGGGGAGACCAGCCCATCTGCTGCCTGTGCCGGCTCTGTGGGGAGCAGGGATCAGCACTGGGAACAGAGTCTCGTCTCCCCAGGACATCCCACAGGCCTTGCCCGTGGATGGTGGGCAAGGGGAGGAGCAGAGCTAGCAGCTGGCAGGCTGCAGGCACTTGGCTCACCCTGGTCTTTCCAATGGCACACCGGAGCCCTGCAGGGAGTGAGATAAACAATCCCACCAAAGCCTGACGGTGCAGATGGGTTGGATGCTCTCTCTTTGAGTTTAATTAAAGAAACAAGACAGGAGAAGAAATAATGAGGGACTCTGACCTGTCATTACGGTTGGCATCCTTACCACCATGCATCACACTGAGTCCTGTGAAAAAGGGCATCCTTCCTCTGCTGCCAGTGCAGGATACAGCGGGACTTGTCCCCCATTTCCCACAGGGCACAGCCCGGCTGCAGTGGGGTTAGTCAGGATGCAACCTGCCAAAGGGGGTGTTTTTTCCCTTCTTATGCCACTACACCTCTGGCCTGAGCTCTGAAACAGGCAGTTTTCTTTCGTCCAGGTTATGTTAGTGCAGACGCAGGAATAGCGCAGGAGGTTTTCTTCATCCACTGAGGCTGCACCTCCCAGGAATCACATCCCAAGAAACAGAGGCAGAACTGGATGCTGTTAGGTCTTTCCTGTACGTCTCAGACCCTGGCTCTGGAGCAGAACACCCTCTGCCCTGGTGTCTAGCTGAGATGCTTGGTAAGGCTGCACTTCACTAACCCCACCTCTGTGCCACCCTGCTGGTCTGAACAGCCACAGTGTCTCAACAAACCCTTGCTGCTCCTCCAAAACTTGGATTTATCCCTGCCTGGTTCAGCTCAGCAGCTGGTAACACTTTCCATTGTGGGAACCCCCTTCCTTCACCGACCCTTGCTGCTTGTGGCAGGGTGAGAGGGAAGGGGCAGACACACTGCCTCATCCTGCCAAGCTGCAGCTCCTCAGACAAGGCAGTTTCATTTACCCCTTCTTAGGTTTGAATTTCTTTTCCCACATTGTATGTTCGTTCTTGACTGAATCACGAAACCCCTCCTGCAGGCGGAATCCGTGCCTAGGGACCTACTGGCTCCCATCAGCAAACGCCTCCCTCCTTGCTGCTGGAGCCCTCTCTCCTTCCCTCTCTCTGAGATCCCTCCAACGTCAGGCCAGAAGATTCAGGTCCTTCTGCTGACTCCCACTCAGCCCAGCGTGTTGCATCCAAATGCCAGATGGCACACTAGGCTCAGGCAGGAGCGGTGCCAGGCTCTCCTCCCTTTCTCTCCACCATTGGGTCCACAGAAAAGAGATGGAGAACCAGCACAGCCAGGTTCCAGACTGCCGTGTTTGCTACAGCTTCCCTGGTCTTCAGCCCTGCTCACTGTGGGACTGACACGGTAGGTGCTGGTAGAGCCCCAGGGTGCCAGGGAGGAGAGGACCTGCTCCGAGGCTGTCCCCTGTGCCCAGCTCCCTGGGCTAAGATTAACAAGCAGGGCCCAGGACGGGACCACAGCTGCTGCTGCCTCTGTGCTCCCTCACCCCTGTTCCTTTCCTTCCTTGTTGAAAAATACCTTGTTTGGCCAGGGTTGCTCACCACCACTGGGTAACTGCCTGCAAAGGTCTGAAGGTTCAGCAAGCTTCTCTCAGCCCCTAAACCCCCCTTAACGAAATGAAGAGGAGGAGAGGAAAAGCAAAGCAACTGTCCTGTCTGAAAGCGTGATTCGGAAGCTGTGGGCAGCAGAAACATCCTATTTTCAGTCTTTGGGCAGCAAAACAGACTCAGAGAGGATTTGCTCAGATTTTCTCAGCCTTTCTGCTTCAGATGGCTGCGTTAGCAGAATATCTGCTGCTTTTGGCTCTCAGAACTGGGTGGCCCCTAGAGCAACCCTCCCTTTTCTGTAGGGTCTCGAACACTTTCTGCTGGCTCTTCTTGATACCCTGAGATGGGCAGCTCCATTAACACCGCCTGAGCTTTAGGATCTCCACTCTCACTACTGTGCCACAGTAACCCCCCCAGATCCTATCCCTGGAGCATGTGTCCCCTCTCTGCCAGGCTGCTGCCACTCAGCTCCTTGGAGGGCAGGGGAAGACACTTGCCTTAGCAGAGTCCAGGAGGAGACATGCACAGAAACAGTGCTCCCTGCAGCAGGTCGCACCATTGAGGATGTAATCAGTACAGAAACGCTGGCCACCGGATGCTTTTCCTTGCCCTTCTCCTCTGCTCCTTTATTCCTGTGAAATGGGGTGCCGGCTGTGCCCAGCTCCCCTCAGATGTGCTGGTCATGTGCCTCCCTGCCCTGGCACGTGGCTGCTGGCTGCAGGGCTCTCTGGCAGGGATGGCATCCCCTCGCTCCACAGACCTGGCAGTGGGTGCGTGAGCCAGGCTGGGGCACCATGTGGGAGAGCAGAGCTGGCTGCGTTCTCCCTCGGAGGAGGGAAAGCATCTAGTCAGTGACTTCTATTCCTGGCTGGGCTTGTTGCAGCCTTCACGACATTCAGAGCAGGTGTGAAGCTTTTCCCTTCCCAGGCTGGGGTAGGAGCTGGTGGGAGGTTGTTTTCCAGCACTTTCATGGAGATAGTCTGTTGGTTTTGCATGGTGTCTTTTTTTTTCCCCACGGTGATCCATGCTTTGCGTTTCAGCTTGTGACTCTGTGTCATTCCATTCCCTGCCCCAATTTCCACCTCTCCCTGTTGTGCTGTGTTTTGATAAACCCAAGGTGCTTGGTGCTTGCAGTCAGGGGTAAGAGGTCTTGAGGGATGCGATGGGAGATCAGCTCCTACAGCACAGGCTGTGCACAGGGAGAAGTTTGGAAAAGGCCAGGGCAGGCAGTGCAGCATCTTTCCCTCCTTGTGTTCACCAGAAAGCAGCTCAGAGGTTCAGGAGCTTTGTTAGATTTGAAATGGGGGCATCGTCCCTTCTTGCCTTTTTTACTCTCAAGCCCAGCTTGGCTGTGATACCTGTTGTATCACACCTGGTACCCCTTGCAGGGGCCACCCCTTCCCTTGAAGGCTGGGGATGCTCCTCAGAGCCTGGTCCACACAAGAGGAAGACCTGTGGGTAGGGGGGTGAGCTCTTCCAGCACCCCTGGGGCTGCTGGGCTGCGTGGAGGTGGGGGTACCTGGGGAAGAAGGTGCTATTTCCATCTCTCAGTGCTCCCCAGCAGCAGCTCCATACATCCTGCGTCAGCGTTTCCAGAGCGTGGAATGGGTGGTCAGAAAGGGAGCCCCATCCACCGCACCGCAGCAAGGGCAATGTCGGGGCGGACGCTGATGGAACAGGACAGCCCGGGCGCTTGCACGCCACGGGCTGCTGAGTTGCTGCTGTCCTTCGGTGCCCTTTTCCCACCCCAGCAGAGCCCGGCACCGGCAGGGCCGGGAGCTGCCAGCTGCCATCACCGTCCTCCAGAGCCACGCTCCATGACCGATCCGCTTCCCCCGGCTGCTGCGGCCTGCTCCTGGGCGCTCCCCGGCCCCGCCGCGGGGCGCTGGGGCCGTGGCACAGCCCCGCCTCCCTGCGTGCTCCCATTCAGGGCTCGGCTGGTGGAGCGGCGCAGCCCGAGGCATCACACTCGCGCTGGGAGGGCTGGGGCAGCGCCGCCGAGCGCATCCTGCTGCAGCTCTGCCGCCGCTTGGCTGAACGCCTCTGCCGGGTCTGCCAGCACCGCAGCCAGCTCCGGGACTGCCGGCGGGCTTCCCCCTTGTGCCCTGCCACCGCACCGGCATTGCACTGACAAAGGGCCCTGGGCTCAGCCCCAGCACGCTGCAGGCTCTGCTTGCTGAGCTGGGCTACCTGCAAACTGCAGCCTGAGGGTTTGTTCAAGGGCCCTCGAATCCACTAGGAATGACCTGGAGTGTTCCCAAGGACAGCGATGTGCCAAGTCCAGCTGCTGCCTCTGTACCCAGCCTGTCCCCAGGTTATGCCCTGTGGTGCTTCTCCCAGGCCAGTATGAAGCCTTCCATCCCTGATTTCTAAGCCCAGCTGTGCCCCTCTGTTACAAGGCCTCCGGGGCCAACAGGCTCTTCTCAGTAGTGCTGCAGCTTGGTGGGACTTTCCTTCTTCTACTTCTCTGGTTGGGTACCCAGGGCTGGGTGCCCAGGGTGATGCTCACCCAGGTGAGCTAGGGACACCAGCCACTTGCTGTTTTCTCCACAAGAAACTGCCAGCGTTGGTAGCTCCCCAGTCCTCGGATGTGGACAAGGGATCTCTCCTCCTGGAGCCTGACTCTGGCAGGGAACGGTGGTGCCCATAGCAGGGACACAGCAGATATCCCATCCCATGCTGCTGCTCTTCGGCTGTGAGAACCAGCAGCTCTTGGATTGCTTTCAGGCGGACCAGCCCTCTGCAGGGAGCAATCCTGGCTCCCCGGGCCTGTGGTCTGTTCCAGGTGGGTGATTCCTGGGTTTCTAACAAGGCAGGGGAGGAAAACTGAAAATCCAAGTGAGCAAAGCAGCCAGGCTGAGCCAGGACACGTCAGAGCTGCCTCTATCAACACCGCTGCTGAGGCAAGCAGGCAGGCAGGTCCTTAATTATTGATGGTACTTATAAATAAATGCTGGGGCAGGGAGAGGAAGGTTACAGAGGAGCAGCTGCTGGGAGGGGGAGGGAACCTGAGAGCTCGCTTGTTTTAAAGGTCATTCAGTTTGGCATCTCTTGCCCCTTTCTCTGTAAAACTGGGTGATATTGGAGTCAATGGATTATCTTCCTTGTGTGTCTTCTTCTTGCCTCTGCCTAACCCGGCCAGATGGGAGGACGAGGAGGAAGAAGAGGGAGGAAAGACATCCTCAAGAGGGGGCAGTGAGGGAAAGAAAGGGGAGGGAAGGGAATGCCATCAGAAATGTGGGACAAACAGACAAACAAGGAGACAACAAAATTAGTAGAGCAGCAAATCCCAACCCGAGTGTAAATAATTCTTCATCATGTGAAAAGAAGGTCTACGTAGGCTCAGATTCATCTTCCTCTTCCTGGGGCTCAAGCCCAGGAAGCACATGAAATGAGGCTGGACAAGGACTAGAAGAAGACATAGTGATCTTGACTGGGGACTGGAATAGTAACCCAGTGTCTGTGTAGCCTCAGGCACTTGGGGTGGAGCATCCCAGGAAGACCAGACTATCTGATGGCAATAGCTCTGGGGTATGGATCCCACAGCCAGCTGAAAACACAGGAAGGACTTTGGACTGGAATCACAGAAGGACTTAGAGGTTGGCAGCCTCCATGGGAGTCCGAAGTGGCTGTGGATGATAGGACTTCACAACTTAGTCTGAAGCTCCCAAGCTTGCAGAAGTGACACACAGGCGCTGGGTGCAATATGGGCTCAGGCAAGATGGAGCTCCTTTCAGCCTCCCCAAGAGCAGACTCTGCAGGACATGGTCTCCTTCCATCCCCTCTCCAGTCTCAAGGGAGCCATTTCACGTGGTGGGCAGCAGCACCCCAGTGTCTGGGGCTGGACATGGGTGTAGCTTTGCTCATCTTCCCACTGGGAGCCTGATCCGGTGGCATGAGGGCAGTGTGTTGTGAATGCTGCAGTGCGCGGCGGTGTGGATGGTGGATCTGGGTGCAAACTGGGCGATGTGCTGATGTCCTGGGCCTCCTCCAGTAGTCTAAGCCCCAGAATGACATCAATCAATCAAAATTCATCCCTTGATTTCCCTCCAGTGGGCTGTGTGCAGCTCAGGAGGGTGGGCTCAGCAGCAGGGTGCTCCTGACAGCTGTAGGGCTGGTGGTGGGGCTGGTGGTGGGGAGGATGGAGAGGGACCCCCCTTCTCACAGCGCTGCTGCCTGTGCTGGTGCTCTCTGGAGCAGAGGTGCCTGTGCTGCAGCTGAGCAAATCGCGCCTCCCGGCAAGCGGCAGAAAACACAGCTGCAATCCAGGCTGACTGCAGGGAGCCGGCTGGTTGTGAAGGGCACGCAGCAGAGGAGACAGAGCTGCGGGATCCCTCCTGAACGGCCTCTGCTGCCCCTCGGGCTGCCGGCTCCCCGCTGCGGACAGCGTTCTGCTGTGAGGGAAACGTGGTCCAGCTCCAGCAACGCTTCCCGGGAGCCGGGAACCCAGGGACAGGATTTCAGCCACGGGCAGCTCCTGCCCTGACCACGAGCCCTGACACTCCTCCCGTGCCTCAGCTGAACACCTCTAGTGCAGAGCCGTCCCCTCCTTTCCCAGACAGCTGCGGTGCAGAAGGTGAGGCAGCACCAGCTCCAGGTAGCCCTGAGCTGCCCCCGCGGGATGGGATGTCCCACATCATCAGGGGTGCTCTGCGTCTGCGGCTCGCTGCTGCAGCCTTGTGTATGCCGTGCACGGGTGCTGCGTGGCATGAGTGCCTGGCTGCTGTGGGAGAAGAGAGCAGCGTGTGGCTCAGCTCTGCTACCACCGCTAAATCCCAGCACCTCCCTGGAACGAGTGCCGGGATGCAGCAGCCTGCCCCAGGTCGGGGTGGCAGGGGTGCCTAGGGAGAGCTGGGCTTCTCTGCGTGGCACCCTCTCACTCTGCAGCCCAGGCTATTGAGAGTGATGCTCCTGCAGCAAAGTGGGGTGAAGAAAGGCAAGCAAGTACTCGCTGCTCTCCTTTTGCTGAAGCCAGGTAGTTGGTTGTGATTTGGGCTGGCAAGCCCTTGCATTGCACGTGCCCTTAAGGGACCTCGGGGTCCATCTGGACTTACGGAGGTATTGCCAACCTGATAGCACCTGCTCACAGCAAAAATACCATTGTCTCTTAATGAGTTTCCTGCTTCCTGCCATCCCTTCTGTGGGCATGTGTTTGGAGTTGCCAATGTGTGCCCAGGGTACTGCTCACCCCTTAGGTCCTTGCTGACTGTAGAAGAATGTAGGCTACTATTCTGGCCAGAGAACTATATTTAAACCCTGTATTTCAATCCCCAGAGCCCTCCCAGCTGAGCACTGCTTGATCTGCCTCTAAATACAGAGCATCCCGGGCATAAATGTGGCAGCTACTATGCTGTGGCACAGGGTGCTAACGCACTGTCCTTGTGTGGCAGGGAAAGGGGAGGACAGGATGTAAGTCTGTGCAATAGGGGTTCATCAGGAGACCAGCAGGAAATGCTCTCTCCCAGGTCCAGTGATAGCCTGGTATGGCCATGGCCCAAAACCCAGAATTGCTAATGCAATGACCCATTTACCAGGCTGGGGCGATATGGGCACCGCAAGTGCCTCCACAGAACTACTCTTGTAGGACAGCATCCTTTTCCACCTCCAGTGACAGAGCAGGTTTAGTGCTGCTGAGCTCATGAGATCTAGTCAGATCATGATTTGGTTATGCAGTGACCTCGTAAGTCCTTGCAGGCTCAGAAAGAGGAAGGGAAATTCTGAATTCCGTGCCCAGAAAGATCAAGAGCAGCAAATGGGAAGGAAGAAAATTAGCTCCAAGCTGGAGGGTCCCTCCAAGAGTGCCCTGGCTGAGGCAGGAGACGAACAGCACCATCACAACAGGCTGCACCCCTTAAGGGGCTGGGCAGAAGTCTAAAAGGGGTCAGTAGTTTTTCAACTAAAAATTAGGCCAAAGGGGGTTAATTTTGTGAGGCTGCTGCTGGAGAGCTCAGGCTCTGCTTTTGTAGCATGGTGCAGAAGCTGCTTAACCCAGTATTCCTCTCCTCCTCCTCACACCTACTCTCCAATACCGAAGTGAGACATCATCTCCTGTAGCAGCTATTAATATAGCAACACAAAAAACACACCAGGAAGGTGCTTTCCCAGTAAGCTAGAGCACCCCTTCACCTCCCCACATCTGGTACCACTGTGGCCCAAGCGAAACACAGGAGCTGTGCAACACCAGGCACTAATGTTGCTTTCGGCTGACAGCATGAACCATCCCCTGGGACTCCACAAACCCTACGTGAGCCTCGTTCCAAAGCCCCGAAGCACTGAGCTGGATGTTCCAACTCTCTCCTGTGTTCAGGTGCCTTGCAGACATGTTATGAGGCCCTCTGCATCCAGAAACAGAAACTTGAAAAAGCACTCAGCTGGCTCTGCTACAGCATACAGGAACAAAGGCAGAGCCTGGGGTGAGCAGCAACCTGCCCACTGGCAGGGGGATGGCTGAATTCTTGGCAGCAGAACCTTGGCTCAGTCCCCTTTGCAGCAAGCCCTGCTTTAAGCTCCCTAGCTGGAAGCAGCATTTACTGCATGAAAGGCTGAAGGCCCGTGCTCTTGCTGCAGCTGTCAGTGCTCTGGGGGAGCAGAGGAGGACAGTGGGGAGCACCACTGGCCCTTAAAGCCTCCCCATTCCTTCTGCCTCCAAGTCCTCATGTTTATGTCTGACACCAAGTGCAAAATCAGCTCCTGGTACTTTGCAAAGATGAGTAGGACCCACATGAAGCCTTAGGGACAACATATGAGACTGTGGGATGGACAGCCACTAACACAGGGAAGAAATCCCCTTGTTCTCTAATGATACCATCAAATCCACCTCTTTTTCCACAGGTGAGCTGTTCACTGAAGAGGAAAGGGAGAGGAGGCTCTGCTCACAGCAGCTATCTACCCTCTCCCCCTCAAGCAGACAGCTGAAAGTTGTAAGTCTCTCATTAGGAAGCTGCACCATTCTCCACTACATCCTCACTAATCCGTATTTATGTGACAGCCATTTCCTGCTCCCCATCCATCAGCATCACTGTGCTTCCACCTCTCCTCCTCCTCTCCCCAAAAGCTTGCAGCTACTGCTCTCTCCACCTCCCTCCACAGTGCCAGGCAACCCTACCTGCTGGTGAAATCTATCCCTCTGAGGCTGCTGCTCCCAGGGTGAAACCCACTTGTATCACTATCCTGTAGCCCTTTTGCCTCTCTTGTGATCTCTCTTCATTTAGGTCAATACTGCATGTAAAATAATGGTGCTTTGGCCAGGAGCTCAGCATATCACTGAGCTGAGTTTGCTGGGTCTGCTAATGCTTGTGACAAACAACCATTTAGGAGAGAGACCTGCTCACCTCAGGACTAAGGAGCTAACTGCTGCAGAGAGTTCCATGCTGCAACACAGCAATCCCATTCACACAGCTCACCACATCCACAGTGGTTTCTAGATAGGTGCTGGTAAGGAAGAAGCCAGAAGGCAATGTGAAGAGTTACAAGGGAGTGGCAACAAGGGTAAGAACATTTATTCAAAGCAAAGAGGTGGAGGCAGGGACGATTAGAAGGTGCAGCTAACAAGAAACATCAGGGGATTGGACACTCTCTACCCTTTAACAGCTTTAGGATAACACTGTGCCATCTCCCTGTGCTCTCATAGAACATTTGTGCTGGTCTTGTGGCAAGAACTGCACTCTTCCAGGAGAAGCAGGATGCTTTCTCAGGCTCAATACGCTCATGCTGACAATAGGCAGCATTGTTCTCTCAGTGGGATCAGGAGAGGGGTGTCTGCTGATCCTAGATGGTCAGAAATCAAGTTCTCCAATGCACTGGTTGCAGCAATGCTCAGCGTGGGAGCTGTTAAACCTTTCAGATCAGCAGGGTATGTCTTCTGCATCAAGTGTCCACGTAGCTTGCAGCTGGGGTGCATACAGCTGTCCTGCCACCAAAGCATCACAGTTTACTCTGAGCAAACTTTAGTGCAGTAGTGAGGGCTCCCTGCATGCCCTTGGTATTTCCACTGCCCTTAGCGACGATGGCAGAGCCTCCTGCCTTCCCTTCCATCTGTGCACAGACAGCCACAGCCCAGTCAGCAGCAGAGAACACAGGGAGGCAATTCTGGGGAAAAGACACAGAACAAAGTAATTGAGACTGGAGAGCACTCTGCAATCTGGATAAAGCAAGGTAACAACATCCTCTCCTCACCCAGCCGGGGCGCTCCCTAACCTGAGGCAGTCATGACTGTGAGGACAGAAAAGGTTGAGCTTACATGTTAATACTGTTTGCCCCTGGGGAATACATGTTTACCCCTGGACAAACATGGCTTGGAACATCCAGAGATACCTGTGCCCAGCAGAGACTGAAAGCTTATCTGGTCCCAGTACACTCATCTCACGTCCTCCCACTGTGTGATTAACCTCCAACACTGTGCAGAATCCCAGGAAAAGCTCAACAGGAACTTGCTGAGTAGCAGGTCCAATCCCTCTTTGTGGGCAGGGTTATGCTTACCTTGGACACCTGACAGGCACAGAGCACCTCACCAGAAGCCTGAGGACTGAGCAGCAGGACTGATGTGCCAGGAGACTTGTCACACAGCTGGTTGACTACCTTCATGAGGATCTAGGAAAGGCAGGGAGTAGAGAGGTCAGGCTACAGCAAAGGTAACTGGCATGCAGCAGAAAATGTGCCCAGCAGGTCCCTCTTACTGCATGCAGTGCCTGAGGCCAACAAGAATTACCCTTGTAAGAATTACAAGTGGATTACTCACAGAGAGGGAATCAGCTGGGACAGTATCAACGATGACAGGTTGGCTGCAATGTTTTGCTAGCAGGCTTTGTGCCTTCTCTTCAGCCTAGAAGAGGAAACAAACAGCACTTGAGGGGCTACAGGTGGCAGAGTGGGCTGGATGGGGATGTACGCATGTAACATAAAGTGAATGGAAGTGCTGCTCTGTGGGATAGAGGGGACATGTATGTCAACACCAGCCAAAGTAGGACTGGCAGACGGAAATCTCTACATGGAGACCTGTACAACCCTCCTTCCTCAAAATCAAGCAGATACGAACCCCTGTCAAAAGTGGAATAGACAGTGACCCGTTCACTCCCCAGCCTCTCTCCTGGACACACACATTGCCATGTACCTCAGGAGGGCTTCTGTGGCAAGATGCTCCTTTAAGAAAAAGATGGTTTTTGCTGAGAACACTAAGTGACCAATAAGCACTTCCAAAGGGCTTTTAATAATGCAATATCCATATGGCTGGGAGAAATGCTTTGTCCTGCCACTGTCTTATTGTATAACTTCATTAAAGCCCATTGTCACGGCCATCTCATCTTCTCCATGTATAAACAAGGAGGCAATGCCTATCTGCCTGTTGGTGTTTGCTAAAAGTGCTGGTATGGGGCACTCCATCCTCACAGGCAGACACACACAGGGATCCTGCAGTTTCAAAAGCCCAGTCAGTCACTTACTGCATTTTAAATGATGACCCTGGTTAATGCCAGTGAAATCAACCTAACGCAGGGCTTGTGTTGCACCGTGTGTGATTGCACCTGCTTTCTAATGGGACCCTAGTGACCAAGCGGCTGTGAAGTGTGACAGAGACACCAGCTCTGCTGGTATATGCCACACAGTGCTATCGGCAGGCTGCAGGTTAGCGTGCTGCTGCCACAGTACCTGCTTAATCTCCAGTTTCTTGACAGCCGTGTTAGCTGTTCGCTGCAGCACTTTAAGGATGGTCTCTAGTTCTTTTCTTTGCCACTGGGGCATTGCAGTCTCAGTCACCACCTGCAAGACAATTTGCTGTGTAAGGACACTAAACTGTATCTAGACATTATCTGCTAGTTCTCTGGGAAGTCAGGCTGGAGCCTGGCCTCTTCACAGACGCTCCTACACCTCTACATGATCAGGCCCAGCAGTCAATGTAGTGTGTAGCTTTCTTTTCAGCTGGGCACCTAAAGCCTGAGAACCCTCTTTCACTGCTTTACCCTCCCCCACCATTGTCTTCTCACATTCCCTCTGGCAGCATGTCACCTGCAACAGAGGCACCTAGACACTGGCAGAAATTTTTATGATCAAAGAGGCAATAGCAGATAGCAACTTGCCCTTGCTATTGACCATGATAAGATCTGAACCTGGCAGGAAAGAAGTCATGTGCCTCAAGTCTATAGAGCCTGTGCTGGCATCTTTCTGTAAAGGAGTGTAATCCTTACTTTGGTCAACTGGCCCACTTCTTTGGAGAGGTTCTGCATCTCAGGAATAGAGGTGCTCCTCTGCTTCATTCGTAGAGAGAGAGAGTCCACTTCCATAGCCAAGCACTGGCCTACTTCCCGAGCCTGAGAGATGGAAAGAAAGAATGCGTCAAATGCAGCAACATAAAGAACGAGCAGGGATGGAGAAAGTGGGGAGGCAGCAGGGTCATAAGCACTGGAGTGCTCTCAAGATCTAGTGGGAAGACACCTACAGAGGCTTTAAGAACAAATGTCCTAAAAAGACTCTATTCAAAAGTTTCCCTCCAGTGAAACCCTGGGGAACAAGCTGTCGTGCATTCATGCTTTCATGCTTCCTCAGTATCTCACACCAACTCATCAGGATTTCAATGAGAAAAACTTGGCAGCCCTGTTTACTTCTCAGAGCTCATTTTTCATTATTAAAATTATTCATTATCATATTTCATTATCAAGAGCAATCTTGAAACTACTGACTAAAGAAACAAAAGAAACACTAAAACTGAAGTGTTTAAAGTGTCTTCAGCTGTTCAAGCATATTTCCTCAGTTCAGCTGATCTTGGTATATGTTTCTTACTGCTTTCCCCAACACCAATGCTACAATTAGTAATAACCCTCCTCCTCACACACAAAAAAAACCCCTCAAAAACTTAATACAAGCTTTTTTTCACCAGTGACAATCCTTATGCTTTGGAGCATTTCCTCCCTTCCAGATTTCTGTGCCCATGATGGTTCTGCGAGACGTTAGACCAGGACAGCAGAGAGTATATAAGACAAGCTGTGGACAGTGAGAATTGCTGTGTCTATCTTGGACACAAGTCCCTTGGTTTCAAATCACTAACTCTCTCTGATTACTCTCCCCTGTCTGATTAACACGTGTACACAGCTTGTCTTGGGGTCTCTCCAGGTCAGCACATCCAGTAAAGCATGCAGATGTGCCCTGCAGCTTTTCATCCCTGTGCACTAAGAAAAGCCTTCCAAGGGACACAGATGCAGAGGGGACAGCCAGCCAAAAAGCAACAGATTTGCAGGGGTGGGCTTTGCCTTTAGTCTTCCCAGTTCCACCGACAGTGAGTCACTCTCCTCTGATTGTAGCCTTAAAGGAAGCAGGCAAACTCGTGAGGCCTCCTGACACTTCCAGATATTTAAAGGACAGTGTGATCTCAGAGACACAACAGCAGGTTTCTTACTTTTTATAGAGACCAGAACCACATTTTGGAAGAAAAAAGGACTAAAGAAGCAAAAGGGCTGTATGAATGAGGCCAGAGCCCTATAATCATGCAGTGCAAATCCAACTGTGATAGGCAGGAGGTGAGCAAGAGGTGAAACCAAAGCACGAAGGATCACACCTTTGTGCACCTACCCAGGGATTGAAATTTGTAGTCCAGAGGAGATATGGCTAGGTGATACATATATCAAACAGCTTCCTGGTATTTTTGTGCCAAGTGCTTGCCTTGGAAAAGGGGTCTGAGGCACAGAATGAAGGCCAAGGAGAGAGGAGAGTAGGATGGGGGGAATGGAGGTGAAGAGTGAGGTATGGCAACAGAGCTGAATTCAGGGGTGAAGAAGCCAGATCAAGTGCAGCAGGGACACTCCAGCCAAAACATAGGGAATCTAGCTGTGTAAGAACCTACAAAATTGATTTCTTTTGGCATTATCTCAACATGTCAGAAATCTCAGTTCCCCCTTTCTTACCTGTTTGGCTTGTCTCCCTGTCACTGCAATGACACGGCTAATCCCTTTAACAAGCTGGCGCTCACTGATGATAGACAGATCTTCCACAGCTCCTGTCCGCAGAAGGTGCCTGCAAAGTCAGCAGAGAACAGGAAAGAAAACAAGCTGCTCTCTGGGAACAGAAATCAGGAAGCCAACTTTCCTTTTAGACAAGACTCAAGTCCAGCAGCCCCTCACCAATCCAAATAACTTCAATATTTTCCCATCCCTAAAATCCTGATGGCACCTTGTCATGCAACAGACAGAAAGTTGAGGCTACTCTAGAGGAACCTCTGTGCTACCCACTCAGCAGGCTGCTGTCAAATGGTGCATGACAGCCAAGTTCTGCCTTACTTTCCTTTCCTTCAGCAGTGGGATGAATTGGAATTTTTCTCTTCTACTTGGCTGCTACTAGATCTTGTAAAAAGTACTTTTTTCCTCCAACTCCACCATTCTCTTGTCAGGCCAGCTCACAGAGTGGCCAGCAGACTCCAGTCACAATGTATCTGTGCAGACACAGGGCACTGACAACCTCTCCTTTCTTTCTTGGCTCTTCAACACTGAGTATGAAAACAAGTACAGTGTCTTAGATTCTGTTACTACAAGTAATCATTTCAGTTTCTTAACAATTGATCATCTCTGCTCCCATGCAGTTTCTTGTACCACTACTCCCACAAGAATGATCTCATGACTAGAAAACTGCTCATGTTCAGTTGTATCTACTCAAAGGCCAATTTGCTCCTGTTTGGGTTTTTGTGTGTGTGTGTCAGCATTGTAGTGAGACTGATTAACTCTCCTTTGACTCTCATTACTGCTAAAAGCAGAAAAGGGCAAAGATGATTAATTAAAATAATCAGAGTGGTCTCAAGGTTTTACAACCCTCTCAGATCTTCTGCTGGGTTCCCAGCCCTCCTGCAATCCCAAAGCTTTGTAATGCTGGTGTAACTGGCCACACACTCCTTTTCCACACTTTGCTGGTGCCTTGTTGCTTCCAGATTGGTTTCAGACTATGAGGCAAGGAAAAATGCTTTGCATTTCACTGGAGTTTTCTCACCCTGGGACTTCCAAAGCTTCATAACTAGTGAATCCTGTCCTCACAAGATCTTTCTGGTGAGGAAACTTAGCTGCACAGGGACAGAGATGGGAGCTTGCAAGAACATCTCTACCTCAGCCACCAGTGCCCACAAACATAACTTCTGGCTGCAAGCAAAAGTCACTTACGTCCCACAGCAGAGCTCCACAGAGGTCTGCAATGCAGCCTCAGAGTCGCGGGTCAGCACACTCTCCACAGGGACCCCCAGGGACACTATCCTCACTGGATCTGGATACCCCTGACAGAGGAGACAGGGATCAGCAGCTAACAACATGGTCCTTCAGGGGCACTTAAACACTAACTATTGGCTTCAGGTGTTTGCCTCATTTTTCCCCTGTTCTAGAGCAGCCCCAGAGTCAGGGCAGCACTGCTTTTTCCCCACTGCCCATCAGTACAGGGAGAAAGAACAACTGGGTGACACACAAGCTTTTGGTCGAGAAAAGTGAGCAGAAAGTCTGTGCATCACCAGCCTCCACATTTTACACCACAGTGTCCCAAGATCTCATCTCTGTCCTATTTTCCTTTTCCTTCCTGAGTTTTGGGAGTCATTTCCCTTGCAGAAACCCATTGCATCAACATCTTCTGTGACCCAGACGATTGCTGCTGAAGGACAACGCTCATGAAGATGCATGCTGCCATCCTGTCATACCTCATTCAATGCACGGAGTCCCTGAACTCTTCTTGCCAGTGTGAGCGGGACCTCAGCCATATGCACAACCTCGTTTCGATTGATCACATGCTGGACCACTTGCTCTACCTGCTGCAGCTGCTCCACAGTCACAGGGCCCTGAGGAAGCAAATCAGACACTTTCAAGGGAAGCCTCCTGAGAAGTATAGAACAAAGGAGGGAGAATGGGGACATCCCCCTCCAAGGAACAGCTTGGGGACACCTTTTAGCCCTGCATCTCATCTTCCCTACTTGTAAAAGGGAACTGAGAGCATCATGACCCTCCCACCAACTCCTCCCACGAGGGATAAGGATTTTTGATACAAGAGAATCAACCAAACTCTTCAAGAGAGATACTGCAGTGAGTGACAGATTACCAGGGCCAGTGCTCAGTTTGATCCAACAGCTTTCAGTTCCTGACTGCTCTCACCTGGATGACATCGGGAATGTGCCACAGCCAAGCTGGTGAATCTTTCAGATACCTCTACACTACTCAAGCACATCTCATGACTGGTTTTGCTAAGTTCTTTCCCTTCTGACCATCATTCATCTGCTCAGCAAGCCCTGCTCAGAGTCAGGTCAACGCAAAGCAGAGCCAGTCATGTCCAGAGAACCAAGTTTCCTTGCTCAGATAAACCATGACCTGTCTCTGAAAGAGTAATTACGGCAAGAGGAGAAGGCCAGCACTGGGATGCTGGCAGTGCTGAGAACAAGCAAACACTAGTCCAGAGTCACCTTGGTGTCAAAGTCGAAGCGCAGCCGCTCTGCTGTCACATGGGACCCTCGCTGCTCTGTGTGCTCACCCAGGACGTGGCGGAGCGCGAAGTTCAGCACGTGGGTCGCAGTGTGGTTTGTCATGCATGCCAGCCGCCGGGCCTGAGGGCACAGACAGGTTGGCAGGGAGTGTTGGCTCTCCACAGGGAGCAGGGGTGGCAGGAAGACAGGGGAAAGGCTGCACATGAGGGAATGGGAAGAAAAACAATGGGTAGTACAGCTGTCAGATTAATTTATGTCACAGGGCAGATCTAACTTCTTTTGCCATGGGATCACCTCTGTAGGGTGGATACCTCTGGACAGACCAGTGGCTGACAGAAGATTAGAGTCACTTGTGAGGTCTCCTTCCCACTGCACAACATGATGAAGAGCAGTCTCAGGAATACATGGGACAAGGCTCTGACATGCCCTGGTTACTCAGGATTCTCAAAGTAAGGCTGGGAAAAGGCTAAAAAAGCAGTGAGTTATCACCTCATCCACAAAGAGCTGCACTTGATCACCAGCACGCAGGGTTTCCACAGCAATGACCTCATGGATCACGTAACCACCACAGAGATGAACTGACTCTACAGGGAAGAGTATGTCCTAAGCAAAAAGACAGAAAGATGAGCTTTAGGACACAGGGAAAATCCAAACAGGTGCCTGCTTTATCTGATTGGGAAACACAACCCCCACTGATCCCTAAAAGACAGTGATGGGGTGGCAAAAACAGGGAGAAACTTACTGTGAATGCACCCAGAGAGTCTCAGACCATCCCTGCATCCAGCCACTCACTGCACAACATGTTGAGGCTGTCAGCTTGCAGTGGATGGGCAGAAACATCCTCAATGCTGATGAATCCTAACAAGGATGCTTGTCCATGAGAAAATGGACAGCAGCTGCCAAGGCACTTGTCTCAGGCAGCCAAGGTGCCATTTCTGCCTCACCGGGCTGGCAACAGAAACTTGATCCCCACTTCAGCTTGAGAAGTGCTGAGCAAGGCACTATCACATTGCGCAAGGCTAAAAAGGCAGCATCAGTGCCCAGGAGTGATTCTCAAGAGCTGGAATGTGGAAGAAAAAAAAACTGCACCCCATGTAACTTCCCAGGGGAGGGTCAAAGTTTTCCCTCTGGCAAGGCTGAAGGAATATGCTGCAGAAGTGGAGGTCCTCCTTGATGCTTTTCGGGGGGATAAAAGTTTTTGCACAGGGTCTCAGGTGGGGCACTGCTTGCAGTTGTCCAGGACTGGCCAGAGATGTTACTCAGCTCACAGACTCTCTGATCATTGATTGCCTTCTCTCTGCATTGCAACCTCAGCTGACAAGAATGCAGCACACTGAAGGGAGACCCAAGAAGACTTTACAGTCTTCCTCTGCAAGACAGAATTTCAAAGGGCTGACAGAGACAACCAGAGCAGCAGGTACACCTCTGTGAAGATATTGCTGCTTCTCATTCACCCTACCAACCCTGATGCAAAGCCAAGGGAACCGTCACAAGTCAGCAGCTAGTAGATTAACACAGCAAACCTGCCTATCATTTGGGGTATTCTACCTGGCCTCAGTACTCACAGTGGCCTTGGGTTCAGGAAGCAAAGGGTCTTACCTGCTGCCCTAACCGTATCATGTAGCCTTTGTCACAGTCCTGCCCACCCTGCTCTGCATAGAAGTTAGTCCTGTCCAAGATGACACCACAGTGTTGCCCTGCCCCAACCTCCTTCTGGAGAGACTGATCTCTGTACAGCATCAGGACAGTGGCCTGGCATGGGCTGAACTCTGTCAGGAGAAAGAAGATGACAGCAATTAGCGCATACACCCTGTCAGACTGCAGCAGGAAAGGAGGGACCACTTCCCCGTGCCAACCTTGTCAATACCCAGTCTATTCCGAAAGCTGGCACTTTCCTTTGCCTTGGTAGAAGCGGAACAGCTGTTGGCAGAAAGCACAAAGGAGCTGTTGTTTGGAACTACGTCACCCTCCACTGTGACAGACCTGACCAGGTGAGCTGGCAGGGACACCCAATCTAGCTTCACATCAGCCTGATAGAACAAGATGTGGCACAGACACATCTGCAGCTCTCTACACTGCAAGCCTGTTACACCTGCCTGCCTTCTGTGAAGGGATGACAGACCTGGTGGACAAGAGATAACAGTGATGTTGCCTTCCTTGATGCAGCAAGCTTCTAACATGCTCTTCTGTAGGCTCCTTGAAGCCAAATATAGGCAATAGGGGCTGGGTGGGTAGACCTTAAGGTGGGTACTGGCTGGGCACCTGACCCCACACAGAATTGCTTAATAGTTCAATATTCCTTTACTAGTAAAGCTACTTGGTGGCTGATATTAGGGCATATACCATTTGAGACTGTTCTCTAATGACTACACACTACAAGATGGGATGTACCCATATCTTGCTTGTGTCTGGCAATGAACTGCTGGGGACTGGTTGACACACTGAAGAGCAGGGCTGCTTTTCAGAAGCATCACAGCAGGCCAAAGAAATGGACTGACAGAAACCTTGGGGTCCTCAGGAGCAAGCTGAACACAAGTCAGCAGGGTGCCCCTGCAGCAAGGAAGACTGCCTGCCTGCTGGGCTGTATGAATGCAAACACAGCCAGCAGGTCAAAGAAAGTGGTTATTCACCCCTATTTAGCATTTGTGAGACTACATTTGAGTGCAAGAAATTCTGGTTGTAAAAAAATAGACTTTTTCACACTGAGTGATAAAGAACAGGGAACAGAGATCTCTGTCATTAAAGATACTGAAAACATAAATAGAAAAGGCTCTGAGCAATTTGAGCTGACTGTGTAGCTGATGTTCCTTAGATCAAGATATCCAGAGATCCCCTCCAACCTGAATTATTCTACAATTCAGAGACTGAGGAGGTGAGACAGCTCCAGCTTGGAGATTTCAGAAAGTGTCACTGCCGGGCTTTTTTCCTCCATTATGCTCTTGCTGTAGGATATATAGCTTGATTTGCCTCACTTTCTGCTTAGTGTGGTTGCCACCAGCACCCTGGGTGTGAGGGAGCTGGCTGTACTCAGCTATCTCTAATTGTTTGTGACAGCCACACCAGCGCTTACTCTCTGTGGTTTAGCTTTATGCTTTCCCTAGAGCACCAGCAACCTCAGCTACCCTCAATGATAAAAAGCCTGCACTGGCATCTAGTGGTCTGCCAAAGAAATAGCAAGTGCGAGGCTTTAAACTGCTACCTAAACCCTTTGCATAATTCTTCATTCTTCTAGCACTCACACCCAGAAACCTGATTGTTGGGGACAGAGTAATGGCTAGAATAAATCAACAGTCTCTTTTTCACCATTGCACAGTAATACCAGACCACAGCTCACAGCCTTATCACTAGCTCTTGTCACTGGGGACACACTAGCAGCAATAAGAAAAGCACCTACTTTGGGACAAGGTACAGGGGCAGGGAAAAGATGTGGCAGCAAGCTGGACAGGTTTGAATCACAAAGTGGTTAGGCAGTAGAAGTAGTCTTGTGAGTGATTTTAGTGCCCTCAGGCAGAACTTGCCTTACAGACAGGACCTGGCCACTTACCGTACTGCCCATGCAGCCCAAGTGTGTAGGAGTACTTTGGAGAGTCATCAGTAGCAGGCACGTTGCTGCTCTGCAGCTGAGCCAGCGAGTGCACATCAAGGTGCGTGTCTGTGTCCTCCACCTGTCCTGCCTGGGGGCCACGAGCCTTCCGCTATGGCAGAGAATCATAGAATCAACTAACTTGGAAAAGACCTCTAAAGTCATCAAATCCAACCATTACCCCAGGACTGCCAAGACCACAAATATAGCATAACACTGAGGGGTATGAGCAAATGATGGGAGATATCTGGGAGCACTCAAACTGACAACTGGAGTTATAAGGCTAGGAACAATTTCTTCACCTTCCTGGAAAAGGCTTGTTTAGATCCAAGCTGATGGAGCCTACTGCTAAACGAACCCCGTTCCTTCAAACCCCACAAGCACTCAATACCACCCTGTGCTAGTCTTGAGGCAGGCCATAAGCAACAGCTAACACAACCCTCCTGGCACAGCTTGCTGTGTAGTTGTGCAACTTCCAGACCATTAAAGCTCAGAAGACCAAGACCTTGAACCAGCTACTGCATGGGTGCGTGTGTGTGCGGGTGTGTGTGTGTGGTGGGCAATGCAAGTTTTCCAGCACTACAGAGACAAAGGACATTTTGTAAACTCTTCATAAATCACTTATTGTTTGGGCTGTCTAAGCTGGCTCTGCTCTGGGTGAGGAGTTGGACTAAATGATTGACAGGACACTCCTGAACTATATAATGCTATGATAACCTTTACTCCAGCAACAGTCAGCATCATAAAACACTTCTACTGATCTGAAGAGAATCACCAGCTAACACCTCTCAGTCTCACACCCAAAACCAAAGGCATTGTGACCCCACTGAGGTCTCAGACCTACTTCCCCTTCAGGAAAAAGGCACAAGGCCCTGTGGTGCATTCAAAGGGCCTCAGCAGTGACAGGAATTCTGCATCCATGCTCACAAGGGAGAAGGAAGGCTCTGAATTACTTTGACAGAGTGAGTCTCCCTCTTACCTTCACATCTTCCAGAGCAAGTTCATTAAAAGCAGCTGAATCCAAACTGATTCCCTTTTCTTCAAGCATCAAGTCAATCAGATCCAGAGGAAATCCCAGATTCCCATAGAGAGACCATGCTACTTCAGCTGTAGGACAAAAAGAAGGAAATGAATTCTGTGTAAACACAGAAAGCAAAGGTATCTCAAGATTTGCTTCGATAGGACCAGTCTAATTAATGTGTGCCTTGTCAACTGTATTCACTTATGAACTGTATTCATATGTGTTGCGTTCAACCACTAATGTGGAAGAAAAGCCATGCAGTTGTTCTTGCATGAGACTGAGTATTCACGATGTCCCACAGCCCTATTCCTCCTAAAATTCAGTGCAGCACATCAAGACTGGCAGCTGTGCTGGTTGGGTCCCCAGTTCCTTCTTTCAGCTGTGACTTGTAAGGACCTAGTTAACTGGTCAGTAAAGCAGCAAGGGAATGTTTTTAATTTGCCTGATGCCTAGTTTGTTGTGAGAACAAAGTGCCAGAAAACAACTGCAGTCTAGAGAAAGGAGCAACATCTGCTCCTCTGCCAGGGCTACTGAAAACAAGTGAGAGACGCAGATGTCCACCAGTTTTGACTGCAATACTTTGTGAGGGCATGGATCAAATCATCTTTAAGTTCAGCTTGTCACAGGAGAGAGACTCACCTGGGAAGTTTGTGGAGGGCTCCATCTGCTGCACTGTCCGCTCAATGATGCGCCTCCCGCGCTCAAGGGAGGACAGAAAAGCAGCCTCGTTCTCATTGATGATATCCATGATCTGCTCAAGGATCAGAAGAAAGGTTAGCCACAACACCTTGGGGAGTTTCCCAGCTCAGCTCAGCCCTGCTACAGTCAGCTCAAAGCAAATCAAGCAGGTGTCTAACACTGCTTGAACCAGCCTTTTTATTCTCTAAGTGTCCATCACAATATCGCTTTGATGCATTACTGAACAGTGCCAAAGTCATTGTGGCTCCTATCACTGTTCCTGTCAAGGAAATACTGAGCATCCGCCTGGGCAAGGTTTTAGGCTGACAAATGCTCCCTGTCAGACACTCATGTCTGTGACCCAATTAAAACTGCATGGCTGGAACAGCCAGGAAAATTGCTCATCACAGTTGCTGTCAGCAGAAGCCAGGACTAGTCTGAAATCACCGATCCACTTTGGACAAAGAGTACCCAGGCTAGGACAGGCTGTACATGCACTCTACAAAAGTAGCTTTTTTAGAGCAACAGCTGCATCATACCAGGACAAGCAGTCCCTGGTAAGGATCTAGTAGAGCTCCCGCAAGAAAATCTGCCACAGATACCTCTTTTACTCACGTGTTCCCAGCACGTCTCAGCCCACCATGAGAACCTGGTTATGGAGGAGTCTAAACAAACTCTTTCAGCTCAGTCCCAAGGAAGGGCTGGCTTTGCCTGACAGCAGTGCCTCACAAAGATAATGAGAGGTGGGGTTTCTCTCCAGGAGATTCCATATCACTTACGTGGTCTGTATTCTTTGTCAGCTCTGGATAAGCATCTCCCTGTGGAGTGAGCTTCAGTTAGTGATAACATCCTCAGCATCTTCCTCAGGGGATCTAACAGTGCGCTAAAAGCATTACAGAGGCTTCTCAAGGCTGTGAGCATGTAGGGAGCCCTAGAAGACAGCTCCAGGGCCAGCAGCACAGGGGAAGAATCACACTTAGGACTTTCAGCTGCTGTCTCTTGGCTCTCTCCCTGTGACCTGCCTCTGCTAGCCTCCGCACAGCATCTCTTGGCAAACACATCCATTCACCATAGGAAGAAAGCATAATCTTTTAGGATGCTGTTAGTACTCACAGGGACCAATTTCAGATGGTTTAAATAAGATGTAACAGCTTGGAAGCCACTGCATTTAAGGAACAATGTGTGTTTGCATACACTTATACTTGTGCTGACAGTACCACTGGTCAGACAAGGGCCCCTCCCATCACAAATGATCAGAGACGAGATTTTTACTGCTGTGATGCACAGCACCAGATACACCCTCTTGGAGCTTCACGGTTCACATCCAAGATTGTCTCCTGACAGCATACAGTAAAGGGACATGGGGCTGAACAGACCATGTATGATACTCTTTTCCCCCTGGGCAGCAGTTTTTACTCACCAGCACTTCCACTACAGTAGGCACCAGGGAGGCCAGGAGCCCAGGTGGAGCATGAAGGACTTCAGAGCAAAAGCGGACAGCCCTGCGCAGGATCCGACGTAGCACCAGTCTGAAAACAGGGCAGGATTTGCTGGACAGCCAAGCAAGCATCCCTGCCCAGCTCCTATATCCACCACACCACAGCTCCTCTGGCCTCATTTACTGCCACTGGCCAGCTGCTCCGGGCACTCTACACCCACCCAAGGATAAGCCTGCAGATCAGAACCTCTCCCAGGCTCTCACCTTCCTGCCTCCCCAAAGCTCATGCACTCCCTACATTGGGGCCACACCAGAGCCTCTCCCCTGGCTGTCCATATTCCTTTCCAGAGCTAACTCACTCCACCCAATGCTGTTTCCTTATTTTCTTACTCTGCTCCAGAGAAGCCGGGGTAGATGCCATCAGTGATGCACACGCACAAGGTGCGCACGTGATCTGCCACCACACGGTAAGCCATATTCACACGGCCAACATCAGCATCCCCGACCAGACCTTGATATCGGGGCCCCCTGCAGCCCTAACAAAAAAAAACAGTAAGGAGATAGGTCAGCAGAAATCAATGGCAGCAGAAAGAAAGTTTCAATACATGAGGCAGCCGGCTACACTTGACATCATGCTTCTCAACTACCTCTGAACCATGCACATTTGAGATGCACTCATTAAATTCTTCCAGAGCATTATAGACCAAGACTTCCAGGTCAGTCAATGCCATGGCACTGAGAAATTTAAGAAACTGGAGGAAAAATGCATCAGCAGTGCTAATAACCTAGCACATTTCCAGCCTGGAATTCTCCCCAGTTTCCCCAGATTGCTGCTCTGGACCCAGCTGGACATACTTCCTTTCTCAAACTACTACACAGCGACATATGTAGAGACGGCTGTGCCATGGCACCAGGCAAGAAGTCTGCATTCAAGCAGCTTCTGCTTAGCTACGACTCTAAGCGAGAGCACTGTTACCTTGTGAATGGCATCCAAGATAGGAGTGAAGAGATCTGTATCGTAGTTGGAGCGTTTGTTCTGCAGAACTGTCACCAGCCTTTCCAGGCCCATTCCTGTATCCACGTGATGCTGTGGCAAGGGAAGCAGATTTCCCTCCACCTCTCTGTCAGCCAGCCAGGGAAAAAAAAAAATGCAGAAGAAAAGCAAGGGTCAATTCAGGGGTAAAGAAAAAGAGCAGGTGAATCACAGAAAATGAGAGAGTGATGTGGGACAGAAACAGCAGGTGACCCAACAAAAGGAAGTTCAGGGACAAGACTTAACAGCAGCCTGCCTTGTCAGGCACTGTCAGACAGCCAGGATCTGAACATCAGATAGTCAGGATAGACAGCAACATCGGGAAGAAGGCCTTCTAGACAGCATTCAAAGGCCACTTCTCCATTTGCAGGTGTCTCCAGGCTGCTGCAGACCTCAAGAGACCTCTGGGATGCAGCAGCAAAGGAAAATAAGCAACAGAGGTTGAAGAAAGACAGGACAAATAAAACAAAGGGGATCAAAACCCACACTGGACACATATCCAGAGCTTCCCTTCTTCCTCCTGTACTGTAACCTCCCGGAAAGCAGAGAGATGTCTGAGAATACAGACATAAAACTTGGAGTCAGGCAAGGGGGGAAAGACTCTGGAGTTCAGACTAGATGCCTGGTACCTGTTGTACTGCATGAAGACCAGGTTCCAGATCTCCACTACATCGGGGCTGCCCTGGTTCACCAGTGCTGCAGCATTTCTGCCACCACCCACGTGGTCATAGTGGATCTCTGTGCAGGGACCACAGGGACCTGTGTCCCCCATCTCCCAGAAGTTGTCCTTCAATGGAAAAGGAAGCACATGGCTGGCAGGCACCCTGGAAAGGCAAACATGTGGGGCATGTACACAAAGCACACAGTAGCCTAGATCATAGAGAAAGTTAGAAGGGAGGAATCCTTTGTGACTACTACAAACTCAGTAACCAAATACATTAGGATTCCTTCGCTTCTGTTCACACAGAATTATTCTCCTTATCAGGAAGAAGCTGGACCAAACCAGACAGGATCATATTCACTGCCCAGAATGGCTGGCAAACACAGCCTGGCTCCTGCTGACATAGACAGGCTCTCCACTAATGCGCTGCCTTCCTCCTTGGAGTGAATACCAGCACAGCTAAAACCTGATCACAGCAGACAAGGGTGAACACCAACAGCAGCACAGAGCTGGCTGCCTTGGGCTCAAAACCCACATACAGTCCGGAGCAAGATCCCAAAGCAGAGCAGCACTCCCTGCAATGGCTTCACACTGAAGCAGCCATTGCTAGCTTTCAGAGAATATACTTTCTGCAGCTCATGTCAGAGAAGAAGCAAAGGATCAGAGATCCTTCACACACTACATCCAGGCCAGCCAGACTCAGGTACACATCTCCCCAGACAGATGACATCTGAGAAACAGCTTAAAGGTCAAGTGCCCCAGAGCACCCAGGGCCCAGCTGACTTTTAACAGCTCAAACAAAACAGAAACAAAGCGAGTTTAAAACACACCTTTTGGCCCCTACATCTCATTCACGTCAACTAAAGAGCAAATGGGGGACTACGGAGACCAAAGTGTCAGGCATACTGCTCAGAACCTCTTCTCTAACACGCTTACCCCAGGCGAAGCCATATGTCCCTGCACTCCTCATCTGCGCTCAGCCCCAGCGAGGAGTCTCCACCAAAATAGGTGACGTAGAGACGATCTCTGGGGATCTCGTAGACCTCTGTCAAGAGCTCCCAGGCCATGCTACATGC
The DNA here is from genome assembly GCF_037157495.1 of Lathamus discolor. Taxonomy (NCBI): domain Eukaryota; kingdom Metazoa; phylum Chordata; class Aves; order Psittaciformes; family Psittacidae; genus Lathamus; species Lathamus discolor. The sequence goes on from NC_088888.1 coordinate 19,398,352, forward strand.
CTCCTCCTGAGCAGGCAGGGAACACAAATGAAGCACAGTAACCCAGGATGCAGAACGATGCAGAAAGGCTCTTTAGAATGAGAGTCAAGCATCAAAGAAGTTAATTTCTGCTGCCCTCTCCCTTCCCAATTCTAAGGCATATTGCAAAGAGCAGGATGAGAGTCAGGCAAGTGAGACAGCTCACTGCTGTCTGCGTGAAACTGACATCACTACATTGTTGGGAGACCTTCAGAATCACAGCACTGTCTACAATCATGTACTTACTGGCAGAGTTACTGCCAAAACAAAAATAGCATCTTTTATCATTCTCCCCTTTTCAAACTTTGTAGTAAGAAGCACCAAATGAACTGGTAATCTTTTTGCAACATACTGAACGGTCAACAATGGCATTCACATAGAGAACTGTGGTTTGTACGTGCTGTTCACAGCTTTGACAGGCTGAGTCCTTCCAGAGCCTGCAGGGCACATTTAGTGGTTCAGAACACCAGCTGACTACATGTACTCCAGGCCACAGAGCTCCCAAGACATAATCTGGAGTTTACCAAAATGCTTTCTGCACAGTCTTATGTCACTATAGCACAGCTCTGAAAGAAAGGCTGTCTTTCCCCCCCCAGAGATGGCTCACTCCTGTCGCCTCACCTTAAAGTAATCCCCAAAGGACCAGTTCCCCAGCATCTCGAAGAACGTGTGATGGTAAGTGTCACGGCCCACATCCTCCAAGTCATTGTGCTTCCCTCCTGCTCTCACACATTTCTGGCTGTTCACCACCCGCCGGTGCTGCACCAGTTCACTCCGGGGGTGCACCGTGCCTAAGAAGATGGGCTTGAACTGGAAATCAGGGCAGAGAAACATCTGCTATTGCTGGGTGCCACTGGCACTGAGGGCTGTGCCTTCCCAGCCAGAGGTCAATGATAGGGCAGTGGCAGATAAGTGGCAGATAAGCCCATGTGGCAGCCTGCCCTGCCACAGTCCTAGGCCCCTCACTACAAGTGAGATGTTGAGTTGCTGGAATGGGTCCAGAGAAGGGCAATGAAGCTCGTGAAGGGTCTGGAGAATAAGTCTGATGATGAACAGCTGAGAGAACTGGGGGTGTTTAGTCTGGAGAAGAGAAGGCTCAGGAGGAACCTTATCACTCTCTACAGCTACCTGAAAGGAGAGTGTAGTGAGGTCAGGATTGGTCTCTTCTCCCAAGTAACAACCGTCAGGAGAAGAGGAAATGGCCCCGAGCTGTGCCAAAGGAGGGTTAGATTGGGTATTAAGAAAAATTTCTTCACAGCGAGGGTGCTCAGGCATTGGTGCGGGCTGCGCAGGGGAACGGTGAAATCACCATACCCTGGTGTTCGCAAACCATGCAGACGAGGCCCCAGTGACGCGGTTTAGTGGTGGACTTGGCAGTCCTGGGGTAGAGGTTGGATCTGATGATCTTAAAGGTCTTTTCCAACCTGGCTGAGCCTATGATTCTACCCCGAGAGGCGCAGCTCTCCTCGGGAGCCCGCGGCGGGACCTGCGGGGGGCCGGAGCCCCGGGGCGGACGGAGGGAGGAGGGCACTGGGGGAGCACCTGGTTCATGCCCGCGTTGACGAACAGGAGGCGCGGGTCGCCGCGGGGCCGCACGGGGGCTGAGGGCAGGCGGCGGTGGCCGTGGCGGTCCTGGAAGAAGCGGAGGAAGGCGGCGCGGACGTGCCCTGCCGGCGGGCCGCCGGCTGCCCCGCGGCGGGGGCTGCAGCACCAGCGCCACGGCACCGCCAGCAGCGGCCCCCGCCGCAGCCGGGCAGCCGCCGCCATGGCAGCGGAAGGCGGCGCTGCCAGGTCCGGAAAGGGCGGTGGCGCAGGGGCCGCCGGGATAGCGGAGGAGCCCCGCGGGGTGCGTGCGCAGCCGCTGCTGGCTGTTGGGGGTCCATTAGCGAGCGAGAGCGCTGCCGCAGCGGCGACTGCGCCCGCCTGTTCCGGCGGGCGGCCATGGCGACGCGCGGGCCCTCTCGCTTGGCGTGGTGCCTCCGCCGGGTCGGGGCCAGCGGTGACTGGCTGCTGCTGGAGGCCGGCACGCAGGTGAGCCGGGCCGCGACCGGGGGCCGGGGGCAGGGTCCGTTACCCGCGCCGCTTGGCCTGAGTCCTGCCGCGGCCGGCTCCTCCGTGGGACGGTCCCCGGGGTGGCGGGGGGCAGCGGCCACAATAGGCGCGTTTCAGCTCCGGTAATGGGCGAGGGAGCGGGGGGCGGGTGTTCGGGTCTGGCTTGCCAAGCTAGGGACTTGGAGCCTTTGAACGCCGTCTCGTGTTTGTATGGGAGCCGAGTGTGCGACAGTAAGGGGTGGGGGGTGCTTAGCCTAATTAACAAGTTGATCACAGAATCATAGAATGGTTTGGGTTGGAATGTTCCTTAAGATCGTCCAGTTCCAGTCGCCCTGCCATGGGCAGGGACACCTTCTGCTTAACCAGGTTGCTCCAAGCCCCATGCCAGCCTGGCCTTGAACACTGCCAGGGATAGGGCAGCCACAGCTTCTGTGGGCAACCTGTGCCAGTGTGTCACCACCCTCATACCCGAGAATTTCTTCCTAATGTCTAACCTGAAATTCCCCTGTTAAAATTTAAACCCATTGCCCCTTGGCCTGTCGCTACAGTCCCTTATGAAGTGTCCCTTTCCGGCATCCTTGTGGTCCCCTTCAGATACTGGAAGCTGCTATGAGGTCTCTATGCAGCTTCTCTTCTCCAGGCTGAACAGCCCCAGTTTCCTTTGTTTTTGTGTGGGAGGTGCTACAGTGCCCTTATCATCCTTGTAGCCCTTCTCTGGGCTTGCTTTGACAAGGTTAACAGTAAATAACATATTTGAGTTTTGTGACTTAAGATATTGAGGTGTATATTTTAAGTCTTTTTCAGTTAGTTTTCGGTATGGTCCAGGAATGACCCCCTTTTTAGTGATCTGTTTGTTAATTGAAAAGCCTACATGGGCCCTTGTCCTCTTTCCCTTACACCCAGCAGGCCAAGCCCTATGTTGTGGGCTGTAAGAGAGTTCCTGCTCTAGTGGTGGAAGTCAGGTATGGAATTTAGGTAGTTGGGTGTTGTGGGTTAGTGCTGCTCCTAATTCCTTTTATGCATTGCAAAAGTTACCCCTCTTCACAGCTCTTTGTGCAAACGTATAGTTTTCTTACATGGATTTGAAGCCATGAGGCACGCAAGTGCGCTCAGTGAACGACTTGAGTTAATACATCTGCAAAACTTGCAGCCTGGGCTCTGATAATTGTGCAGATTCTCTTAACAAGAAGTTACTACTCCGATTTTCTGCACAGTGCTACAGTCCCTGCCACAGGCAACAGCAGGACTGCTGGCATCCTGGTACCGCAGGCAGGCAAGGCCACAGGCTGGTGTTTCAGCTGAAGCCTCTTTGGGATTTAAGTGCCAGTGCCAAACTGCCTTGCCAAAGCAGTGACCTGCCAGGACTGCTGTGGCAGCGGCAGCCAGCTCCAGTGGGCGAGCAGGAATGCCTGAGACCCTTGCTACGGTTTGCATGATGAAGTTGATCAGTGGGAAGTTTTGTGGCCAGCTGTATTTGGTCTTGCTTGTACTGGTGCTGAGGAGGCCATGATGTGTGTGTGTCTGGGTGTAAGGATTGCTCACATGGATTAAGCATTCCTGCTGCAACTGCAGGGACAAGCGCAGAGTTCATAACTGAATCTACCTGAAGTGTGGAGTCTTTACCCATCTGAGTCTCTGTGCTTTTTACATATGCAGTCCATGTTGACAGAACACCAATAGGTATGAAGCATTAAAGAAGCAGGGACCAACATGGTTAAGTTTGCTTGCATGATCATAGAATGATAGAATGGCTTGGGCTGAATGGACCTTAAAGATCATCCAGTTCCAACACCCCTGCCGTGGGTAGGGACACCTTCCTCTAGACCAGGTTGCTCACAGCCCCATTCAGCCTGGCTTAGTTTGTTTCCTTACATTTAGTTATAACATGGAGTCCATATTCTTGCTTTGAATTCAAGGTGAGACCTGTTCAGGTAATGTGTAGTGAATGAACTTTTCTTCACTGTAGGATCTTGTAGGAATTGGGAGGTATGTGGGAGAAAAGGAGGGCAGCTTTTGTCTAAAGTATGAAAAGCAGAGAGCACTTTTATAATATTCTTCCTCAGATTTAACTGTGGGCTTCTGCTAAAAGGCGTCTGTGCTGCTTCGTGTGGCTGTGTGTTCCTGCTATATTGTGTTGGATCCATGCAGTTGTCTAACAACATGATAAGCTGAGAACTTGTGCAGTGGACAGGCGAATAAGAAGAGTGTGTATGATTATCAGATCTTGCAAAGGAGGCAGTGAAGGGAAGAAGAGCAGAGCAGTGCCTTAAATGGCAGCCTGAAGTTAAATCAGATTTAATAAGATACTGTGAAATTGTACAATTAAATTATGCCCCTTTTCCCAGAAGAAGCTATTAGAGTCTAATCTGATTATTCAGATCACTTTCATTACTGGTTATGAACTGCATGTAGCTTAGACTCAGAGTGTGTGGTTGATGGTGTGTTTTACAACAGTATTGTGTGTTTAGGACATGGTTGTATGTGCACAGTTTTGATGGCAGTTTTCTGGGCTATTTTTTCCTGAATTTTTCCTGTTCACAGACAGTTGAACAGATGCAAGTAGCAAAAGAAGAGGGTAAGAAGTAATCTTGAGATCTGCAAGTAATTGCACTGGTTTGAAGAAGTTAGGTGATGACTAAGGTGGGACACAGCTGGATTGAGAGGGGCTTAGAGCAGTTCTGCTGCCAGGGAAGATTTCCATAAAATCAAGGCTGTAATCTGCCTTAGGGCAATCAAATTTTCCTCAGTGGGAGAAAAAAGAGAATACTTCAAACTTTGTAGGTTTCCATTTTCTACCTACCCTTGAATTTAAATGCTCTTTAGAAATAGCTATAAGATGCTGATTTAGATTGATTGCTGCTGTACTTAAATTGAAATGACATAAACTGAATTTACTATGTTGTTGCTGATTGCAGTTACTAAACTACTTTATTTTTAGGTAACTATAGGCCGAGGATTAGATCTCACGTATCAGCTGGTGTCAAAAACCTGCCCCTTGATGATCTCCCGTAAGCACTGTGTTTTCCAGCAAAATGCAGAAGGGCAGTGGACTGTCAAGGATAACAAGGTACAGAGACTGACTAAAGACCTTATACTTTGAGATTTGCTAGAGAGAATGCCTTGTTTGGTCTCAAGCAATGTATTAGTTATGATATAATATGGTATAAGTGTGATAGAAGGTCCATGGGAATGTGCCCTGCCTGTTGTGCACTTCCAACAGGAAGCTTCAATCTGCTGCAATTGTGATGCAAACTGTATTGCTTTCTGAATGTAGATTCCTGTCTTGGGTTAGCATTTTTCAGACAATTGTAGTCTTGCAAAGGACACTTTGCAGCCTGTGAACCTGTTTTGTTAAAAAAAAAAAAATCCCATGAATTTTTGGCAGTATTCAAAAGGATAATGCTCTTGTACTGCTAATGAAAGGATAAACTGATATTCGTTATTGTTACTCCTTATTGTAGTGACACAGTCGCTTTAGTTAAAATCAAATACAAGACTTTATTTTTAGAAAAACTATGCTTTATGTTATGTTCCAGTGAGTTTCTTCTGAAGGTCCTCCTTAGCTGAGTAGAAATAAGCGTGGACATCGGAGTCCTCAGCTAGGTTTCACTGTAATTTCACTAGCCTGTTTTTTTGTCATGATCTCCCCTTTCTCATTCAGGCTGAAAGCTGTAAAATGAGTAACTTGCCTTAAAACAGCACTGATAGAATGAAATTGTTTGACATGTTACGGGGATTTGAAGGCTGTTTAGGTCAACACCAGGTTAGTCAGAAAGGAGCTACTATGAAAGTTACACAGCTCTTAAAGAAAACTCTGTTGGAGTACTTGTATAAACTTACAGTAATTGCATGATTGGAAACAACTGTGGTAGATTAACAATTAACTCTTTCTCTGCGTTCTCACTGCTACCAGTTTAAGTCTTTGAGGTATGTCAGCTGTTAACGATTCTGCAGTTCGTCTTAGAATCATAGAATCATAGAATAGTTAGGGATGGAAAGGACCTCAGGGTCATCTAGTTCCAACCCCCCTGCCATGGGCAGGGACACCTCACACTAAACCATCCCACACAAGGCTTCATCCAACCTGGCCTTGAACACCGCCAGGGATGGAGCACTCACAACCTCCCTGGGCAACCGATTCCAGTGGCTCACCACCCTAACAGGAAAGAATTTCCTCCTTATATCCAATTTAAACTTCCCCTGTTTAAGTTTTAACCCGTTACCCCTTGTCCTGTCACTACAGTCCCTGATGAAGAGTCCCTCCCCAGCATCCCTATAGGCCCCCTTCAGATGCTGGAAGGCTGCTATGAGGCCTCCACACAGCCTTCTCTTCTCCAGGCTGAACAGCCCCAACTTACTCAGCCTGTCTTCATACGGGAGGTGCTCCAGTCCCCTGATCATCCTCATGGCCTGTCGTGAAAGGAAGACTTGGATGACTCAATATGAGTTAACAGCAAGCTTTGTTTTTTGCAAGTCTTAACACCTATTTATATGGTTTCTCACTAGGTCACACATACTTTGTTAGATACAATGCAGCTTTCCAAGGACACTGTTTATGGTTTCTTATCAGGTTATACATATTCTGCTAGATACAATGTAACTTTCCGAGGATGCTGTGTCCTTGGTGATGATTCGCTGTTCCCTCCTCCTCCTGGTCTTAAACCTGCTGATTGTGGTGGTTACCACATTCCTGCTCCACCAGCTGCAGCGTATCTATGTGACCCTTTTTGACAAGCCAATCCCCCACAGTGGCCTTCCTCTGGACTTGTTCCAACAGTTCCATGTCCTTTTTATGTTGAGGACACCAGAACTGCACACAATACTCCAGGTGAGGTCTCACAAGAGCAGAGTAGAGGGGCAGGATAACCTCCTTCGACCTGCTGGTCACGCTCCTTTTGATGCCGGCCAGGATACGGTTGGCTTTCTGGGCTGCGAGCGCACACTGCAGCCGGCTCATGTTCATTTTCTCGTCAACCAACACCCCCAAGTCCTTCTCCACAGGGCCGCTCTGAATCTCTTCTTTGCCCAACCTGTAGCTGTGCCTGGGATTGCTCCGACCCAGGTGTAGGACCCTGCACTTGTCATGGTTGAACTTCATAAGGTTGGCATCAGCCCACCTTACAAGCATGTCAAGGTCCCTCTGGATGGCATCCCTTCCCTCCAGCATATCAACCGGACCACACAGCTTGGCGGCATCGGCAAACCTGCTGAGGGTGCACTCAATCCCACTGTCCATGTCAGCGACGAAGATGTTAAGCAGGACCGGTCCCAACACCGATCCCTGAGGGACACCACTCGTTACCGGTGTCCAGCCGGACATCGAGCCATTGACCACAACTCTTTGTATGCGGCCACCAGCCAGTTCTTTATCCACTGAGTGGTTCATCCATCAAATTGATATCTCTCCAATTTAGAGACAAGGATGTCGTGTGGGACAGTGTCAAACGCTTTGCACAAGTCCAGGTAGATGACATCAACTAATTTACCCTTGTCCATCAGTTCTATAGCCCCATCATAGAAGGCCACCAAATTGGTCAGGCAGGATTTCCCCTTAGTGAAGCCATGCTGGCTGTCACCAAGCACCTTGTTGTTTTTCATGTGCCTTAGCATGCCATCCAGGAGAATGTGCTCCAAGATTTTACCAGGCACAGAGGTGAGACTGACTGGTCTGTAATTCCCCGGGTCTTCCATTTTCTCCTTCTTGAAAATGGGCGTTATATTTCCCTTTAAGTCTTAAGTGCAGATGAGTTTATTGTTTTTCAAAACTATTTCTTGAGCTAGTCTTGTATGTCATTTAGAACCCCTTTTCTTTTTTGAATGTTATCTCTTGACATTTTCCTTCTTGTTTGTATTCTCTCTATATTTATGGAGAACTGTCTTTTTCCTTTAAGCAGTGTAAGCTGTGCTCCTTTTTCTTTTCTAGTTTCTTCTTGGATTTCAGGTGACATGAACTGTCAAGAATAATCACTGCAGTATTCTATGTTCTTGACAATGATCTATTCTGGAGTCTTTTTATTAGTTAATTTTTATTTCTGAAGGTTTTGGGCAGTTTTTTCCCCTCCGAGTTCATTCTTTTCCTTCTGCAAAAGTGCATCTATTAATGTCGTTCTTAGTGCTTGTACAGAAAAACTGTAATGCAGGAATAATGCACAGTAGGTAATATAATGCAATAACTAATAAATGGGACACTAAGCCAATAAATTGGATATTGCAAAGTTTATTTAAAGAGGTGACTTGTTCTGATTGCAACACTGAAGAGACTGGATACGTTTATGGCTGCCAGAAATAACCTGTAGAGGACTGTGTAACTGCATATTAAATTTTGCTGATTCTCTTTTCAATGGCAGAGTCTAAATGGAGTCTGGCTTAACAAACAGCGTCTGGATCCCTCAAAAGCCTATCCTATTGCTGAAGGAGACCGTATCCAATTGGGAGTGCCTTTGGAAAACAAAGAGAGTGCTGAATATGAGTATGAAGTAATTAAAGATGAATGGGAGAAAATCAGACCCTTTTTAGCCCAGAGAAACGACTTGGGGAAAGCTAAAAGTTCAAGAACTAAACGTAAGTTTAGTCTGGAGGAATTGGAGACATCTGGATCAGAAGGCCCCTCAAACTCCAGATCCAAGAGAGACAGAGTGTCCTTTGACAGTGAACTTTTGGGTAAATCACAGGGAAAGGTAGAAGAGGTCAAACAGTTAACAGAGAAGATGGCTGTCAAACTGCCTTCTCCTGGACCAAGTGAGGAGGATAGGGGTCCAGTGTGTAGGAGCCCTGTGCATGCTGAGAAAGCTGTGTCTGTCCTGCATAAGGACCAGAAGGGCTCTGGTCTTGCAGAGTCATGGACTGGCTTGGAAAAGCTGAGAAAAACTTTAGTAGATATAACAGAGTTAAAGGTCAAAGTGCAGGAGAAGCAGGCAGCAGTTCTGAATGTGAAGCAGAAGCGCAGGAAGTGTGCTCAGAAGGATATCCTGGCAATGGAGCAAGAGCTGCGGGAGTTGCAGAACCAGCTGTGCATGGAGCAAGAGCATCACCAGCAACAGGTGGAAGAGCTGAAGAGGACATTCTGTAAAGAGCAGCAGAATCTAGAGGTATAATGACGGTAATCTTTTTGGTCTGTGTGTTTTAATTTGTATTAATTTCTAATATAAGGCATTGATCCAGAATGACATCTTGACCCATACAGTAACAAATAACATTGCATGAATTACTCCTGTTAAAATTGTCATGGAAGTATTTCACTTCCAGGCACGTGTGTCAAAAGGAAGTACAGAGACAGAAGGGATTGGGCTGCATGGGGAATTAGGAAAAAGGTGCAAAATGATATTTTTTTAAATCTGTTTACAAACAGGTAAATTACAGCAAGATAGTAAAGCTTTTCAGTTGGTAAAAAAGTGTGTTTTTAAATAAATCAGAAGTCTTGGCCTGATGCTGTGGTTAGAGAGGACAAGTTGAAAAGAATTCACCATAACTGTGAATTTCTTTTGGTACATGGCTGTATTAATGCTCCGTTTGCATGGCAAATCCACTCCCTTTCCAAGTAAGTGAATTACTGTATTTTTTAATCCCTGGAGGGAGGGAAAGTTTGTTTTCAAAAAACCCTTTCTTGAAATCTGTGTCTTCAAGCAGTACGAGTATCTTGATAAGGAGCTTTTTTAGATAACAAACCGAAGTTTTTTCTATCTGTGTTTGCTCAAAATCTGATTTAAAGGAAGTAAGGATTCATCTTGGAGTGAATTTCATAATTTACCAATTACTTCCTTTAAAGTCTGCTGCAAAAAGAAAGACACCTGTATCAGAGAAGATACAGAAAGCCTGGAATTGTGTGCTTAGGTACAATGGGAAGTTCCACTGGAGCTGTAGGTATGAGTGTGATCAAAGGTAGAGTTGCAGCTTTTTCTCATGTTTAAACTGTTGCTGACCTCTTTGCTTCTATGAATATGTTAGTGCCTTTAGAGCTAGAGCAATGTGGAGGCGTTCCAAGTATGTAACTGTAAATGATGCGTCCACTTTAACCCTTCACAGTAAATGACTGCTCTAATTTGTTGTACACATGTATGACACAGTAGAGCGGGACCTGTCAGGGTTTGCTGAAAACCAGGGTTGTTTCTTTCAATGTAACCTCTAGAGAGAGTGTGCAAAATAGTTGTTTCCTGTCTCTTGCTTTCTTCAAGTACTTTTTTTTTTTTTTTTTTAATTCTCTCTTCTTCGCTACGCAGGGAGTAAAGGGGCAACATGGAGAAGAAAATCTGAAGGAACAGCTGGCCCAGGTCCTGCAAGAGGCAAGTAGTTATGCATCTAGGTTTGGTCTAACCGTATAACTGATACTTCAGTCTTGCTGCTGTGGCCTCTTGGTAGAAATCTGTTTAGGGGAGTTTATGGAATTTTAACCAGATGGAATTAAAAAAAAATCACTCTTGGTCAGGAATGTTTTTGAAAGAGATTACCACAACTTTGGCTTTCTAAGCTTCTTCCAAAAGGTCTTTCCTTTTGAAAACTAATCTGAAAGCAGCTTCCTACAGGGACAGGTTTTTTTGTGATCTTTATATGTCCAATACCCCTTGATACTGTACATTCAAAATGGTGATTGTAAAGTCTAACTGAAGTGAAAGAGTAACCTGAGAGTGGGAAGGAGCAGCGCCATGACACTGGGAAGGTCATAAGTAACGGGCACTACATTCCAATTTTAAGTTAAGGCTAAACTGCCTAACACCTCAACTCATATACACGTGTTGCTCTATTAGGAGGAGATTAGAAGTGAGTGTGCTGAGTGTCATGATTATGGCCATGTATATTTAATAGGATAGCTTATAATGGCCCTTTTATAATTTTTGGAATTGTATTGCTACAGCATCATGCTTTGATGGAAGAACTGAGCCGTAGTAAAAAAGATTTTGAGGAGATAATCCAAGCCAAAAATAAAGAACTGGAGGAAACCAAGGTAAGGAATAACCAAATTCTTAGTTCTATTCATAAGTGAAACATGGTATGCTGCAGCAGAGGAAATGGTTTATTCACCATTGGTCTTGACTGTACTTTGCCTCTTATGGTGAAAACCTCCTGTACTTTGAGGTGGCAGCTGACTCTAGTTTCCAGGATTGAGGAGGATACACCTTGCCCTGTTCCTAAATTAGTGTTGAACAGTCATTACTCCGTCTTTCGCAATCGTAAAGAAAGGCCAGAGCACCTGAACTGTGTGTTGTGCGTAAGTGAGCCCATTCCACCTGTTCTTAAAAAAAAATAATAAAAAAAATCATGAAAGTGTGCTTGAAGAGTGAGGTACTTCATTTTCAGTTAGTGTGTTCAAGTAAAACTGTAGTGTTCCAGCTGAAACAACATGTAATTTGAATAATGAATGAGATAAGCCACATTTCTCTGTCGTTAACACAAGGTGATGAGTGGAAAATAATGAGGAGATCCTTTTCTGTGTCTTACCCTTGGAAATGATCACCAATGGAAGTGATCAAAATGGAAACACCTCTGGCTGTTTGCTTTAGGTTTTTTTGTAACTCTTCCTGTTTCAAGTATAGCTTCAATTGGAAGAATTTCTCTGTTATTTTTAGAAGCTAGAGCAGGTACCTAGGAGCCTAATTTAACTCCAAACAACAAGAACAACAAAATTATTGGACAGTTAAATGCAAGTAAATGTTTTAAATTCTTATGCTTCCTCATTTTATTATTTGAAGCATTTTGTCTGTTGGGTGTTCTGCTCTTTACATCAGACATAAAAGAACTGTTCTGTTGACTTAAGAAAACACATGCCAGGAAGAGGTTGAAATAGATTCTGAAAAGATTGATCCTGCCAGTAGTTTCTTTAGACTGAAGGGAATTTTGGAAACAGCTGTTGTTCTTGCTTTTAAGTTCTCTACAGGGGATGGGAATATTCTCATTACTGCCATGACTACAAAGAGGAAAAGAGGTTACACATCTGGGTATATAATAGACTTGACATGTGGAGACTTGGATTTTTCTGCTTGTACTACCTTCCCCTGCTTGTACACTTCCTGCCAGTATTATATTGAGTAAAACCTTGTTCTTTGTTGGTATGTGACTGTATCTACTTTTCCTCTAGGAGGAGAAGGAAAAGGTGAGAGCCCAAAAAGAAGAGGTGTTGAATCAAATGAATGATGTTTTGGAGAATGAGTTGCAGTGCACAATCTGTTCTGAGCACTTTATCGAGGTATGTTGAAAGTGGTACAGGTTTGCAAGTAGAGACTTGAGAAGCTTTCCCTAGCTTTATTAAAGCAACAGTAAAGCGTATTTCTTTACTTGGCTAGTTTAACAGTCTCAGCAGACACACAGGGAGTTCTGGGTAAGGGTGGCACCAGAAATTCAGTCTGTCTACCCTAACTCTGAGCAGCAATGTCAGCTTTAATGTTGCTACATGCACAGAGATGAGTGCTTAATCCTGGGATGCATATAGGCTTGCAGCAGATTTGGGTGGCTTTAACCTGCTCTTGGCAGCCTGCTTGAGGAAGAATAATTTTGTAGTAGACCTTGGTTTAAGTTGACTGGGGTTGGACAGCTTCAGGTCTAGATGTAGGAGAAGGTTAGTAAAGGAAGGGAGGTGCAGTGTTCAGTCAAGTCCTGAACTTTTTATATAGTTCAGATAAACTATTTCTTTGAGAAACTGTCTTTAGTTTGATTCTAGAAGTGGTAGGCTATGTCTGAAACAAAGACTGTTATTTCTGTTTGTTTTCCTAGATCTTCAGTTTTATTATCAATTTCTACTAAAGGCACCCTGATGTGTAAGTCGTCTAATAATTACTGAAGAGTTAGCTGAAATTTTAATTTCTGGTTTCTCAGTAACGTATGATCCTATTCTGCAGTATCTGAGTTTTTCCATAATTTATCCTTTTCAAGTTGGGGAAATTTATACTAGAATTAATGCTTTTTCTCTGTGTTTCTGACTTGCTATGGTCTATGATGAATTCATTAACCAACTTGTAGAACTTGTCTGCACTCCGGCATGGGAGAGTTTTTGTGTGTAATCCCTACAAAGGCTGAAGCAAAGGGGTTTCAGGCTTCTCCCCCTGCTTCCCTTACAGGAAGTGTTCATCAAATGTTTTTCTGACTTCGTTATTTTTTTTCTTAACAATACTTGTGTGATCATGCTCTGATAAGTATCCTTCTGTTGAATTCCATAGGCAGTCACTCTGAACTGTGCACACAGCTTCTGCTCCTACTGTATCAATGAGTGGACGAAACGTAAAGTGGAGTGCCCTATCTGCAGGCAGGAGATCAAATCAAAGACACGCTCTCTGGTGCTGGATAATTGCATTGACAGGATGGTAGAAAAACTGGATGTGGAAATGAAAGAACACCGCCTGACCCTTATCAGAGAGCGGAAAGGTGAGAGGTGGGTGGATGTGGCATGATGAGTACAATCTCTCATTCCATCTATTTTGTACAACTTTCTTTGGCACCTATATACCAAGGGGATGCTCAGGAAATGCAGCAGAAACACTAGAAAATTAATTTGAAGATATGTTGCATAACTAGCTTTACTACACAGCAAAATAAAATTAGGAGAAAGACTTCAGTATGAATTCCACAGCTGAGCAGGACAACTTAACCATGTTAAAGCTTACGCTGTTTCAAAGAGATCACTAAATAAATACAAAACTATATGGAACCAGGCACTTTTTGATGAAACTGCTGACTATATGATTGCAAAAACGTCAGCAAAGCAGTGATGAGAAACTGAATTCTCTTCTGTGTGCTAGGTTTGTGTAGGGAATCTGAAGGGAACATTGATGTGTCACATAAGCATAAGGCTGAACTGGCAGTTCTTCTGCCATGTTATTTTTGTGAAATTGAAGCCATTGTGGCTTAAATGCATAACCTCTTGCCTGGTTGTAGTTAAAAGACTGTGCATGATAGTGATGGCTTTAAGTAAAACTCCAGTATAGGGTATTCTTGTTCTGCTTTTCTATTCCAGATTTGTTTTTAGAGCACTTGACGCTGGTATTTAGGTGCTGGAAAATGTAGAAGTGTGTTCCTGCTACCCCTGAAAACATTTCTTTTGCTGTATTCCCTTAAGTAATTGTTTTGTTTCCCTCTCATAGAGGCGACTGCATGATCCTTCATTTTGCAGTGTGTCAAGCCTTTTACCTAATGAAGGGTGCTTTTGAAACATTTCCGATTCTCTGTGGTGACACAGATTGACATTCCTAAGCAGTGTTAGTTCAAACTTGAAATTATAACCTATTTAAGCAACTTGGCTGATTGCCTCAGGAGATGAAACACTGCTGAGAGGCTTCCCAGCTCAGCTTCCTGAATTGCTTTCACGTCTGCAGACCTGACACAGCTCTTATGTAATATGCACATCTGCAGTTTGTTGTAGCGCTACTGACATGTCTCATCCAGTAGCTAATGGTGATCAGGCGAAGCAGTACTTTCATGGGAGCCTGCTTCACTTCTATCTGATGAACCAGTGGTCTTCATGCTTGTTTGAACTAAAAGGAAATAAGCTGATAGCCTACCTTCATATGCGATACTCTAATTATTTAAATGACTGTTAATAGGAAATCATTTAGCTTCACCAATGCACTTCAGGAGGAAGGATGAATTGTTTCCATTAATCTTTTTATTCAGTGATGGAAACATTTTGATTGCGATGTGGATAACTGTATGTCTAGGAAACAGGATTTCCTAAGGAGAAACCAGCTGAAAGAGGAATAGTCAGGCAGGTGGCACTTCAGAAGCTCAGAGCTTCCTAAGAAGCCTTTCCAAGAGCCTTAGTAAAACAGTCACCAATAGGACAGCTTATGCTCTTAAATGTATGGAGGTTTTGATGGGGCTGTAAGGGTCCTGAACAACCATTGCTGGTTTGAGAGCTACTTACTACATTTCTATCTTCCTTACTTGGTAAGGCACTGTTAGCCACTTCCATTGAAAATTGTGTGCCAGTGAAGGGTTGGAGAATGTGTCCTCATCTGTACTGTGGAAAAGGCATAGAGGAAACTTAAGAAAACAAACAGAAAACTTCCACAACCCTTTGTTCTTTTAATGCTGAAAACTGAAAAGGCCTGTGCTCTGCAGCGTGAAAGATCTGTTGCAGACTGAGAGCGAGAGGCTGTAAGTTTCAAAGAGAACTAGTAATTTTAGAGTGAGTACAGTGGTTACTGCTAACTTTTGTATCTGTGTGTTTTGAATGCAGAGAAACAGAATGCGTTGGTGAAGACAGCCACAGACAATGACAGCAGTGTCGCTTCTCCCATCTACTCCATCTTGTTGATGAGCAGCTGTGACCATGAGGACTCTGAAGAGAATTATTACTGTAATGAAAGCTACTACATTATCTAAACACTCTTACTACAGACTCATTTGCGTGTGTGCTGCCCAGAACCAACCTAGTGATGTTTGACTGACTATTGGTTGAGTGGACTGGACATCTGGAAGGAGAGACTTTGAAGAGGCTGGAGCTGAGAACTAGCAGCATTTGGAAGAAGAACCTTATTTTTTAAATGAATGTACAGGAGCTTGGTCTCTAGAACAAAATTGGCATTGTGGGAGATCAAAATGCCATTATGCTAGATGATTGACATACAAAACTTAGGGCTCCATGATTGCTTGTGACCTACTCAGTGTAATGTAATAGATTGTATGTGTCCCTGCCCTTTCCTTATTGTATGTGTCCCTGCCCTTTCCTTAGTGAATGACATGTTTAAATGTGTACATCAGCTTCCCTTATTTCAGGTAGCAGAGGAAATGGCTCTGTTTGAGAACTTGACCATCTCCACCAGCAGGCAGGAGAGGTGTATCAGGAAAAAGTGCCAATGTGGGTTTTCCTCTTGAATTTCATTTGACAGCTAGAGTCATCCCAGGCCTCTGCCAGTAATCAAGGATGGCTTGTGGACCCTGTCAGCCTTAAGTGCTTAAATGCATTGTAAGCTGAGCTGCTGGCCATCAGTTTGCTCTATTGGTGTTACCCATTTCCTGTTAAGATAGGATGGAGAAGACTAAATCTTCCAGAATTCCTTAGCTAGTGCTCTTCCCATGTAGTATCTTTGGTTTGTTCTCCCTTCAGGCTTTTTCATAAAGGGTTTTAGAATTGAGAGGCAGCGCATCCAGAAGTTATTAACAGTGACTTCAGAAACACAGTTCTTGTCAGCAGCAGAGAGGAACCTTTGTCTCTTCAGAAGTGCTGCTATCTCAATTAGTGAAATGTCCTATTGGCAGGGTAGGAAAGCAGCTTCTGTAGGCAACCACAAGGCACAGAAGGAAGTATTTAGTTATATTGTTTACAAAATATGGCTGTTGAGCTGTGGGTTTTACTACCCTCACAGCAAATCACTCAGAAACTGAGCAAGTCTTAGCTCATCCTATCATGAATTCGTCTATGAAATTCTATTTTCAGTGGCATATGCTTTAGATTTAGCTGTTACATGGAAAGGACTGTTTTACACTGTGAAAAGAGGATGGGGGAAACCCTTTTAATCTGTAATATTTCTTTGGCTATTTGTATGTACTTTCTGTGTTTATTTAACATTAAGAAGGAAAATACAAGTTAATTTCTGCATTAGTCTTTCTTGGTGCAGCTACTGAAGTGAATGTCTTTCTCCCAGTAGTCTTAGTCTGTTTTCTCAAAAAAAAAACCACCAACCCCCAAAAAACCAAACAAGCAAACAAACAAACAAACAAAAAAAAAAAAACCAAAAAACCCCACCAAAAAAACCTGAAAATCTCATTTTAATGACTATGCTTCATGTTTCGACTGCTGTAAGTAGTGTGACTTTTTTTAAAGTTATTTGAAATACTTCCATATTCAGGATTCGATGAAAGACAACCCAACTCTTCAAGCCTGTGGCTACCCTAATGATAGTTTAGCAGATACAGTCATACCTCTTCTCTTCTTCCAGTAAAGAAAGATCCCATTAAAAAGGTGTATGATGATGATGATGGTGCTGTCCCAAGGAATAATGCATTCTGACAGATTTGATTAGTAGATCTTAAATGGGAGGTAGGTCTGATCTGTGGACCAGGCAGCTTCCTTAAAATCATAGTGTAAGGTTTCTTTTGTGAAGGAGGCATTGAGTTTTTCTCTTTCCCATGTTCATTTTTTATAAGCACTGCTGAAAGTTTCTTTTGAGAATATGTGCTCTAGGATATCTGAGAGAAGGAGATTCCTCAAAATGCTTGTGAAATAGGCTGACATTGGAACAGGCATTCCTGGTGGAGAGGAGTAGGAGGAAAATACTCTAGTAATGTAAGACTGCAGGTTCTTCTAATGTATATCTCTTCCATGCTGCTGTGCTATTTTTGCTCGGTTTATTTTGCTAAATATATTTATTTTGTTATACTGATGTTTATGCATATTGCAGAGAAGGATAATGCTTCTCTTAGTTACACAGTAGTTCTTTGGTGTGATTTCTGAGCGTGTCCTCTTTTTACTAGAGTATGAAGGATGTAAGTGGTATACCAAACCATTTCCACTGTTACCAGTAGGTGCATAGTACATAAAGGTCCACAGGGAGAGGTTAAATGATCCTACTGTTGATTTGCAAAACCAGACCTGTCCTCTCAGCTCACTGCTGTCAGATACAGAGCTGATGAATAGACGTACAGAAGTGTATGGCAACCTATGCAGCTTCTGGAAAAGATGTCTGTATCTCTAATACTGTGCTCTCCTTTGGTCTAAGGTCTGGATCTTGATTGTGTATCTGAATGTCCCCTTAGAGATGTCATGCCCTGGACTGTTGCCTATCTTGGGATGGCATCAAGCACTTCTGGTCTTGCATCTGGGATTCAGGTTACAACTGAGCTCGTCACAGTTGATGCACAGCAGGCTTGATGCAAGTTCATAACTTGCTGCTTTCAGGTGGAAGATAGCTTTCATGTAGTGTGATAATCAAACACTTCCAGAGCAGCATACTGTTCATCAGCAGGAATAGATGGGTAGGAGTGCTAATGGATTGCTGGACAGGACCATCACAGCAGATGGTGTGCAGATCAGTCTGACAGTCACTTTTCTCTTGCACATGTAATCTACCACAACAGTGCATGGTAAGCCTTAGCAACACTGTCAGTTAACTTTGCAAAACATGTAATAGGTAATCATCCAGCTGTGCTCCCCCTGCTCCAGTTTAAGTGTCTTTCCAAAGCTATGCTCTGACTAGTCAGTGTTTTGCCTCCTGCTCATAGTCTTTCTTCCCTCTTGCTGTTTTTTATTTGCCATAATGTCACATATTTAGACATACATCTTAGAGCAACTAGATAATCATAAACTACACTTCCTAAATAGTGTACTCCTATCCCTATGTGCTGCTATGTTTGTTTTGTGTTTTAAGCTTAAGCATTCATGCTTGTGTACTAAGCTGTATGCCCCTGGGTTTCAAGCTTAGTAAGTACAAGACAGGTCAGTGCTTGGAATTCTCATGGCAAACAATCTATAGCCATGTATTCAGCTTTTACTGCATGAAAAGCATGTTGTCACTTGCTTACAAAACTTGTTCTGGCTCTGCTCAAGTAACGGAGATGTGGTTAGTTAATGAAGCACCTGGTGCCGAGCAGGCTCTATGCTGGCAGTTTCGTAGGAAACCCGAGCTGCGTGTGGGACTAATGCCGTTTCCAGCGGGCAGGGAAGGGCAGCGGCCCTGGCTGGGATCGGGGCGTGCTGCCCTGCAGTCACTGTGGTGCTGGTTAGGCAAGTCTCCTTCAGAAGCCTAGAAACAAACCCCCGTCTTTCGCAGAAAGCGCTCCTTTTCAGCCAGCGGCTGAATTACATGGGCCTTGCACGTTTCTAACACATTCTATCTGTAGATTTTGTAACTGTGTATCGTTTCACAAAGGATTCCAATATTTTTCACCCCCACCTCGCCTCCATCGGGCATGACCGAGGCCTCCGGCTACCCGCTTTCCCAGAGGGACAGGGCGGAGCGGGTGGCCTCGGCAGAGCGCTCCCCCGCGCACGCCTCCACGCAGCGGCGTTGCCTAGCCACCCCAGGGGTCCTTGTAGAGGGTTTGAGGCTGCCCGCTGTGCGCCTGCGGGGACAGGCCCACCCATTTTGGTGCCGGCGCGGACGGTGCGTCACTGGCGCGCGCCGTCGTTCTGGCGAGGACCCGCCGGGGAAGGGGGCGGTGCTCAGTGGCGTCTCCAGACGGGGAACAGAAACCGGCGGTGTTGGGGAAGGGGCGGGTCGGCCGGGGTCGCCTCCTCTTCTGCCTCCGTGAGTGCCCTGCAGCAGCAGCGTGCCGCCTGCCCTCGGCCCCGGTGACCGCGGCTCGGCTCCGGTACTGGCGGGCTGCGGGACCCCTACCCCGGACCTGCGGGGCGGCTGCTGCGGCGCGAGTGGGGTCTGGCTGAGGGGCGGCCGCGGGCTCAGAGTAGCGGAACCGCTGCAGGTGGTGCCCCGGGGATGGGCGTCCCCCCCGGGTGCGTGTGTGCGGAGGGAGCGGGCGTCGGTCACCGGGCACGTTGGTTTCGCGTGGTTTGAAACGTAGCGGGAAATCGTGCCCTAAGGGACCCTCGGTAAGGCGAGGAGGTAGGTATGCCTAGAGGTGGCTAGGAGCGGTGTGTGCCCCCAGTGCGGTCGCCTCGTCAGAGGGACTCTCCGGAGGAACAGGAAGTGGCTCCCCGTTTGTTACAGATAAATAAGGGAAAAGAAAACCAACCAGCAAGCCTCTAGATTGACGTAAGAGCAAGGAAATGTGAATTGATGTAGAAGATCTGCTGGTGGAAGGGAAAGGGTTTCTTGGCCACAGTGGGATGATTTCGCAGTTGGAGTTCTGGGTGTGAAAAGAGGAGCTGGTTTTAAGCTGCCCTGTCTGCGTTTCTGGAAAAAGGTTTGATAAAAGAGGTATAAAAAAATCAGTGACCCGGGGCATCTCTTCTAGCCTAGCGTTTCTATGCAGAAAAATAAACATCAGTAGGATTTTATTGCTTTTTATTGATAGCCAGTGTTCTAAGCATGTGTGCCTTTTAATTTTCACTTGCTTTCCTGTTCCTTGTCCTCTGCAGGCCTTCCAGGCTAACTTCTGTTAACTCTGTCTTGCGTGCTAGTCCTTTCTATGGGTTTATGCAGTTTATCAGCTGCAGCCAGAAGCTTGATATCTTGCCAGTGATTCCTGGTCAAAATACAAACACCCCCCACCTTGAGCACACGTATTTAATAGAATTCTGTTAGAAGTCACTGTAGGAAAGTTCACAGAATGGTTTGGGTTGGAAGGGACCTTAAAGCACATCTAGTTCCAACCTGCCTATACAGGCAGGGACACCTTTCACTAGAGCAGGTTGCTCCAAGCCCCATCCAGCCTGGCCTTGAACACTGCCAGGGATGAGGCTTCTCTGGGCAACCTGTGTCTCACCACCCTCATGGGTAGAATGTCTTCCTAATATCCAATCTAAATCTACTCTCTTCCAGTTTAAAGCAGTTCCCTCTTATCCTATCACTACATGCCCTTGTAAAAAGTTCCTCTCCAGTTTTCTTGTAGGTCCCCTTTAGATACTGGAAGACTGTTATAAGGTCTCCCCGGAGCCTTTTGTTCTTCGGGCTGAACAAGCCCAACTCTCTCAGCCTGTCTCCATAGCTGAGGTGCTCCAGCCCCAGATCATCCTCATAGCCCTCCCCTGGACTTGCTTGAGCAGGTCTATGTCCCTCTTGTGTTGGGGCTCCATTGCTGAATGCAGGACTGCAGGTGGGGTCTCAGGTGAGCAGAGTAGAGGGGCAGAAACTTCTCTCAACCTGCTGGACATGCTCCTCTTGGTGCAGCCCAGCATATGGTTGGCTTTCTGGGCACACTGCAAGTTCTTTTATTAATTAACATTTGCAGAGGTGGGCTCAGAGGTGTTCCGAGTCTCTTCTGAGAAACTGGTTCCACTTTGCACATTCTCCATTAGATTGACCTTATTTCCTCTTTGTGTGTGGTTGGACAAAATCATTTTTGATTTATTGCTAGAAACCAACTATTACATATTTAAGTTATCAAAGTGCTGACATCTGAGTTATCTTCATCTGCTGACATTTAATGGTAAATAGGTGGTAGAAATTTGGAATTGAAGTCATCAGTAATAGAGAAGCTTCTGCATAGATTTCCTATTTATTTAGTTTAGGCTAACAATTAAAAAAGGTAAGTTCAAAAGAACCCAATGCTTTTACATAAAGCAAACTACAGTTGAGAAGCATGATACTGAAAAGTCCATGAAACGATCTATGCCACCATGCTGTGGTGCATTACCCTTCAGCATGCAGGAGAAAGTTAATTTGCTTAATGTTTACCAAGTGTGTTTATCTTCTTTCAGCAAAAATGAAGAGAAGGACAGAACCTGAATTTAGCAGCCCCCAAAAGAAGAAGAAGATAGCAGATTTGGGATTAACCCTCAGTTCTACTTCAGATGATGAAACTCAATGTAGTAATCATACTACTCAAGGTAAGGCTGGAGATAAGATATATTCTACTGCTGGTAATCTAAATACTAAGTAGGAATCGAACCAATGTCTCCTAAATCCTAACTGATAGCCTTCAGGGGCATACTTTCTTTATAGGAAAACTAGATACTGCTGTTTACAACCTTGATTTGGTGTGATTTTTAATATTTTTTTTAATAAGCTTTTTTTAAAAAAAAACCCAAACCAAACACAACAACCCTCATATCAACAGTTTGGTCTGGGAACTGCATGAATTCAGAAATAGAAAATAGAACATTAGGAAGGTGGCAGTGCATGGTCCAAAGCAGTAAAAATTCTTGTAATATATGAGCAGCATTAATCTCTTCAGTCCCAGCAGTTATTTCTGTTTTGGAAACTTTCAGTAATGAGGAGCTGTGGGTGTTATGCCATAAAGAAACATAATAATCTCTCATTGTTTAAAAAATAAAAATTAGTAATCTTCCCCATCTGCAGAAATGTGAATGCAAAGGGCAGGTTGATTGGGACTCCTGCATTGTAGCACCATTGCTTTTGCTGGCTCAGTGTGGTTCGGGGTGGGAGTTGTGAGAGCTCACGGGTGTTTGGTTTCAGAAAGAAAAAGTAGGCAATTCATTTACTTAAGTTGGAGTGTGCTTTCTCACCTGGAGCTTGAGGTATGCCAGAGATGGGGCAAGTACCCTACACAGTTGGTGTTGCTGTTGCAGAGTCCTTTAAACTCTCTCAGGATGGTACTGCAGGTTGCCTTATGGTCATGCCTGCTATTTCTGAGTCTTGGGATTTCCAATAGTCATAAAGTGTTAGTGAGAAAGGGCCTGAACATATAAAGAAGCCTTCATCTTATGAAAATGGAAGGGGATGTGTATGGAAGATGAATTTGGGAGTAGTCATAATGACAGGGGGTGTGTGGCGCTCTATCAAGGCTGGAGGTGAGTGAGGAGGTCAGAGGTGTGGGGTGTGAGAGCTGGGGTAAGGAATGCTGTGTGAACTCAGGGCTGAGCTAAAAAATTCAAACTAGTATTTTTTCTGTTTCACCCTTTTAATTACTAAGTTCATATGTGGGTCAAATAGTCTGTGAGCCTTAATGTTTAAGAAACAAGTTGATACAGTTCAAGGACAACATTTCAGATAGGGTTAATTGTTTAGTAGTCTGTTACACCCATTGTGCTTTCTGATGAAAGCAAGAAGGTTGGGTTAGAGAAGTGATTTGAAGTCTGATCTCAGCTGGGCATGGCCTAGCTAACATTAAAAGCAAGGAGAATTGTGATTTCTGTAGTGGTGATTGTGTCTGAGGCACATCATGAGCCTCTGGAAGATAAGACACAGCTCAAAAGCAGGCAGCAAAGTTAGTTGAAACCGTGTGTTGGGGAAGCAGAAAGGAGTAACTATTCCTAAAACAAAAACCTTTGTGAAGGAAAGAGAAATGTAGCTTGTGTGAGAGACGTTTGAAAATCAAGATGGAATTGGGTACAGACAGAGCTTTGTTGTTTGTTGCCCATGAAGGCTTTCTTTGCTGCATCAGTTTCAGGTGAATTTCAGGTGACAAAAGCTTATTTTGAGTGCCTGCTGTGTGTGGTGGTACTTACTACCTTGATTGGACCATTGGCTTGATTAACTTCTTTCTCAAACCTTTGTCATGGTATTTTTAAACTAGATGGATATCTTCTAATGTTGTCTTTCACTTGGGTTTGTATGCATCAGGAAACTCTGGAGGTGAAAAACTATCTTGTTTACTGTAGTGAACTTGTGGATCTTTGCTACTGAGGTATATAGTGGAGTCAAACTGAAGTTTAATAATGGGGACTAAGGGATTCAACTCTTTTTCCTGCAGTATTGGCCATTTGGTAGATGCTGTGTACTTGATGTGGATTTTTGGTTAAGTTAGGGATGGTTTTACACCTGTAGTTAGGTAGGAAAATCCAGTGTGTTTTATCAAGGTGTCAGTAAGTGTCATTATTCTTGTGAGAGGATCTCTGTGGACTTTCTCAATTCCTCAAGGCCACTGCAAAGGTTAGGCACACTGCAATGTGCTATCATGGTGATGCTGTGGGCTGCTCTTCTGCTGTAATGGGATTTGCCCAGCCCTCCGTGGGGTCTAGAGTCCATTGGCTCACAGAGGTTTTGTGTGTGCCTGAGACAGAGGGGCAGATAACCAGGTGTTGGTTCTACATAGCACCTTTGACATAGTGAAGTGTCCTCTCTATGTGTGTTTTGAGAGGATTTAATGAGTCGCACCGTATAGTTCTTAATGTGATTAATGAAATGTCTTTCTTCCATTTTCATACTCACTTTTTTTTATGTTTGTTTTCAGAGTCTTCCAGTAGCAGCAGTGGGTCTGAGAGCGAGAACGATGAGAAAAGACCAGTCTTCAGCAATGAGTTCAAACAAGACTCTCTTGTGGAGGGTACTTCATCTCGCTACTCAATGTATAACAGTGTCTCCCAAAAGCTCATGGTAGGTCAGAATAGAACCAAACCCTTGGGATCTGATGAGAGCAAAGCGAAAAGAACAGTCTGTTTTAAAAGATTTTTGATTCTGATTTTGATCCTTCTTGTATCAGGGTTCTCTGCTGCTTTGTGCCAGCTGCTGAGCAGCTGGGGGAGTCTGGGAGAGCTTGGCTGAAGGGGATCTGCTAAAAAAAATAGTTGATTAATGTCCAAGGCAGGGAGGTGAATGTGAAGGGAAGGACCTCTGTGTCAGGCAGCTTGCTGAACTTGGAAAAAAGAGTCCTACCATGTTATTTTGCAATGCTTGTATTAGCAAATGCCTTGTGAGAAAGGCCTTAACAAAGCCTGTGATGGACATTCATTTGTTTGGTCTTGGAGGCTGGCTGGCATACCCTTGTAGAATTACTACCTTAATTATTATGGTATTCTAAGTAGTGCCACTCTGCTTTATGTAGGGCCAGAAATTTCTTGGAAAGGCAGCGAACTGTGAACAATGGCAGCTGTGACAACTGAACTTTAAAGGTGATCACTTGGACTGCACAGTGTTAGTATGGGGAATAAAGAACTTTTAGGAAGTTCTAAGAAAATGGTTGAATGTATCTTGGTAGTCCCAAATTTAGCAACTTGTTCCTGAGCTTAAAGGCAATAGTAGGCTGTAGAAAAGAGGAGTCTTTTTTGGCACATGCTGTTACAGTTATTTCCTGATACAAACTTTGTCACTGTGGTATCACAAGTATCTTGTAATCCTGAAAGAATTTATATTCTTGATAATAGAAACAAAAATGTTATTTCCAGGGGCAGCAGAGAAGATGAAATGTATAGCTGTGTATTACTTGAAATAAACAGGAAGCTTGATACTCTACTGGGGACTGAATTTGGGTCTCTCTTTGTTCTGTGCTGGTGCCATACTCACAGGAGCAGGGGTCAGCAATCTTTTCAAGATAGTAGGCCTGCTTTTACCCGCCTTTGCCAAGTTAGAAGTTCAGTCTTCTGCTAGAAGCTGGGAAGTACTAGCTGTTGCTAGGAGTGGGAACAGGGAGATACTGCCTCTGAAGGAGTGGTATGTTGCTGACCAGCAGGATTGTACTTCTAGATGAAAAAAAGAACTTTCTTGCTCAAATCAAAACTCAATGGGATCCAGAGCCTGAGAGTTGCTGATTGTGCCTCTGCAGATCAATCCTGTTGCAGATCTTTCAGAATCTCTCCATGTGCATTTTTGGCACTGGGCTACAGTGTGCTGATTTTAACAAAAGACTGTCTTTCACTTGGAAAGTTCTCTCTGAGCCAGTTAGGATGTATCCTTTTAGTCACCACCATGCAGGAGCTTTTGCTACTGGGTTCAGGAGGCTTTTGTTTGTAAGGCCTCATAAATGTGAATGTAAAGACTGATGTGATATCGGGTCTGGTTGAATGATGTGGTAGCATTAAGTATGTAAAAAGAAAACAGTCCTTGATTACTAGATGTGCAATATTCTGTCCTCAGAAAACCAGTGTGTAACAGGCTAGGTGGCTGTCATGTTTGGTGTACATACTTCAAGGTCCAATTTAGAGCCAGACAGAAAAGGCAATGGAAAAACACCATATACCTTTGTATAAAACCTATCAGATGTTCTTGTGTGGCTGTTCATACAGACTGGTGATAAACAATGTTTTTGTTGCTTCTAACAGGAAGGACTGCATGAATAACATTAATTCAAGGTGGAACTTAGGGATTAAGTCTTTTATTTACTTATTGTCTTGTAGATGCATAGTAGAGGGAGTGAAATTGATTGCATTCATGCTTTTGTTGTTCTCTTGTTCTAAAATTTATGAGGAGAAAAGCCTGAGAAACTAACAGTTAATGAACATACTTCTTTTAACCTAAGAGATGGGAATGGGTCTTGCATTCCTCTGTGAGTTTTAGGTGAAGTTTTAACTGATGCTTGAAATGTATGTGAGTGCATGTTCACAACCAAGAATATCATCACAACATGAATTTTTTCGTGTACCAGCGTCTTCTGTTTTATGAACCTTCTGTGCTTATTGAACACTGTTGTGAATGGCTCCGGGCTCCTCACTACTTCTCCCTCTGAGCAAGCAGTCCTCAAATTCCTTTTGTAGTTTGCTGTCATCTCAAACATTATTCTTCAGTTTCACACAAGAAAACTAGAGATGAAGTTAACTCAATATTAAGTTCTAAAAACACAACTGAGATTAAAAATGTTCAATGCCTTCAAGTCATGTTAGGGTGATATGCCATTTTCCCTGCTATGTTTTGATCCCAGTACTAGTACATAAACTCAAGTGCACTTGCCTGAGTGTGCTCCCTTTGTTTTCTTTACAGGCCAAGATGGGCTTCCGGGAAGGAGAAGGTCTGGGAAAATATGGCCAAGGCAGGAAGGATATTGTTGAGGCTTCCAACCAGAAGGGAAGGAGAGGCTTTGGGCTGACCCTCAAAGGATTTGATGGGGAGCTCAATATTGATTGGCAAGATGAGCCAGAGGTAAGTACTTCATGTTTTGAATCTGTTTTCTGTTGCTGTGTTCAGGATTTCCCCTCTAGGGATGATGTTCAGTGTTGTCTGGTACAACTGGCTACAATTAAGTGGCCCCTATGGGCAGACCCAGGCCTTATTTTGACCCAGAACAGCAGGGCAAAACTTGTTCTGTTTCACGTGTTGATGTTCTGGCACAAAACTAGTTTCAGATGGGTTGTTGCTGTGGTCTGTAGGATTTGAATTTGAGTGTGGAGTAGTGAATGTGACTGGTAAACTGTAAAGAGCTTGAAAGCAAATCTGATTTTTATTTGCGTATCATTTTTCATATCTGTTTAAGTGACATAAAAAAGTATTTTCTCTGTTTAATAGTCCCAGATAAAATGCTCAGATATTTTATTTCTGTGTCTTGTCAAGCTTTTAACAGGAAATAGAAATCACAGAATCATAGAGTGGTTTGGGTTGGAAGGGACCTCAAAGCTCATTCAGTTACAACCCGCCTGCTATGGGCAGGGACACCTTCCAATAGACCAGGTTGATCCAAGCCCCGTCCAACCTGGCCTTGAGCAGTGCCAGGGATGGGGCAGCCATAGCTTCTCTCAGCGACCTGTGCCAGCACCTCGCCATCCTTACAGTGAAGAATTTCTTCCTAATATCTAATCTAAATGTCCCTATTTCAGTTAAAAAACATTCCCCATTGTATAAAGTCCCTCTCCAAATTTCTTGTAGTCCCCCTTTAAGGACTGGAAGGACAGTAACCCAGAAGGTCCTAGCCATTGTTAGTCAAGTGCAGCATCACTTGGTGCAACATTATAGTACTTCACTCTCCATTCTTTGAGTTGTTTTCAGTAGTTGAAAATAATATCGGAGATTATTCCTTGAGAGCCAGGAATTTGAGACCTGTTCTGTAGGCTCATTGGTTTAGGTCTCATTCTCCAGTGTGTTTCTGCAGCTCACAGCAGTTAACTGTTCTGTATGATTAACCCTTGTGGATGATACTACTATAATAAATATAAGGTCAGTAGATCTTAGCAGCCTCTCTTTGTGGAGAAGTAGCATCACTTCAATTTTAACTGCAAAAAAAATTCCTTTCTGACATCATAGAAGTGTTTTAAGCCTGTATTTTTTTTGTAACTCTCTCTTTTGCAGTGACTCTAAAATGCACCTTAGGAACCTTCTCTAGGCTTTTGCTTTGTCTTGATTATCAGACTCTAAGGAGAGGAGAGTGGTGTGGGGAGGTTTGTGTTTGAGTTTTATTTAATTAAAATATTATTTGTTTGGATTTTTTTTTTTTTTAGAGTAGGATAGAAAGAACTGTATGTTTGGCCCCAAAGTCATGGCATAACACCTTATGCTAGGCTTGGGAGGCAAACTTTCAGGGAGCAATTAGTTGTTATATTTTGCTAGCAAAAACATCTTTGGCTCTTTCCATGTCTTGCATTTGCAGCCTAGTGCCTATGAGGAGGTAGACTGGTGCCTCGAGTGTACCACAGAAATCCCTGATGCCCAGGAGCTGAAGGAGTGGATGACTGTGGGGAAGGTAATTTTTTACATCTCAGTATTTACCAGTCCAAGACAACACAGGACTGCTCAGCCTGAAACAATTGCCTTGTAACAGAGTTGTAGAACAACCTAGACTGGAGGGAACCTCTGGAGACTGCTGGTGCAGTTTCCTGCTTAAAACAGGTCCAACTACATCAAATTGCTCAAGGCTTTGTTTGAGTTTTGAGTATGCCTAAGGATAGATGTTTCACAACCTGTTCATCTGTTTCAGTGTTTGATATCCCAGCTGACGAAAGAAAATTCCCATGTGGCTAATTGGCATCTCTTTTTGTGTGCAGATTGTGTCTATTGTTTCTTTTCCTATTGCTGTTCATTTCTGAGAGTCTAGGTCAAGCTTCTGTGTTTCCTGCCATTAGGTACTTGTAGACAGCAGTAGGATGTCCCTTTCTCTATTCTGAACAAATTGTTCTCTGTCTTTCCTCATATACCAGGTGCTTCTGCACCCTTGTCCTGGTGGCCCTTTTGCTGAGCTTATTCCAGTACATGTCTTGTGCTGGGGGGGTATGTGCTAAACTGGATGTAGTATTCCACATGTATTCTCAAGATGCCTAACAGGAAAGAATAATTCCTCAGCCTGCTGGCTATGCTTTTGCTAATATAGCCGATAATGTGTTTGGCAGCCTTCATCCATTACTGGCACATGTTGCATTCTGAAATGATGTTCTGAAATGCATTCTGATACCTTTGCTAATTGTTATCTGTGTTCTTATTCTGTTCCAGAGGAAGATGGTGATTGAAGATGAAACAGAGTTCTGTAGTGAAGAGCTTTTACATAATGTTCTACAGTGCAAGGTGAGTCCCTTCCTTTAGAAGTGAACTGAAAGTTTGGGGAAGTGAAATATTGAAAAGGATTGAGTAGTTTACTTAGATGATTGGCAAGAGCTCAGAACGTCCTCTTTCACCTCCATGCCATTGGTATGACCTAGCATCCTGGTTGTTACTGTCTGTTCAGCAACCTGGTTTGCACCTTGGCCTTCAAATTGATGAATGAAAAGAGTCTCCTTTTCTTAGTTGGACCGAAAGGCTGAAGACTTGAATAAACTAAGGAAATAAACTCCCTTTTCTTCTGTTGTATGTTCCAACTTCTGTTCTAGATTTTTATCATGCCCTTCTAAATTGCAGTGGAGTGTGAGTGTGTGTATACGTACAAGAGAAATACCTTAGGCTGGGGCTGCTTTTGAGGTGGCTAACTACATTGTCAGGCTCTGGAACTATCAGTACAGAATTCTTCAGTGTCATTAAATTTGCTTAAGAACTGGGGTGGCTTAGAAGAGTGAGTATCATCATGTGATATTAAAAACCATTCTGTATTGGTGAACCAGACCCTGCATGGAGTTTGCTTTTTAAGGAGAGAAGCATGAGGGTAGCAAATGCTCATGCCTACCTATCCTTCAAGCCTGTGTCAAGTCCAGCTGCTCAGTTTTGTTTCTGTCTGCAGAGTGTATTTGATGAGCTGGATGGAGAAGAAATGCGTCGAGCCCGAACAAGGTCTAACCCGTATGAGATGATCCGTGGAGTCTTCTTCCTGAACAGGTTTGCAAAAGTTCTAGTAGCATAGTCCCTTTCCTGTTTATGTCCACTTTCAGCCATGGGAGTCAAGGTCGAAACTCAATAGGTCCTTATGTATGTGATCACAGGGCTGCAATGAAGATGGCAAATATGGACCATGTCTTTGACTACATGTTTACGAACCCGAAGGACTTCCATGGGGTGAGGGCCTTTATTTAACCTTCAAATAGCAATGCTTTCTCAGAATGGGGAAGGTGGGGAGAAAAGAGAATCCTTAGGATACTAGCTGTGAAAAAAGGTGCTTGAAAGAGACTTCTCTGAGTAGTGTAGTTCATGGTGTATCTGGTTTGACTGCTGGGAGCTGTTTCTGGGCCAGTAGAATTTCATCACTTTCCTTTGCAGAGGCCTTTGATAAAGGAGCGAGATGCAGAGCTGCTCTACTTTGCTGATGTGTGTGCTGGTCCTGGAGGCTTCTCGGAGTATGTCCTGTGGAGGCGGAAGTGGCATGCGAAAGGATTTGGCATGACCTTGAAAGGACCAAATGATTTTAAACTAGAGGACTTCTATTCTGCCTCCAGTGAGCTCTTTGAACCTTATTATGGTATGTAGTGCATGCGTGAGTGTTACCTGATGTTTTTGCTTATGCTGCAGCCTCTCTATCAGGAGTGGGGCTGGTACTGGCATCTAAGAGAAGCCTGTTTATAGAGAACTGTTTTGCAAGGTAGGATAGGGCTATCATCTGAGAGAGTTTGGGATTGGTGAGCTTGCACATAAAGTCACATTTCTGCACTTCTTTCCAGTCTGCTGTGGGAATGTGTCTCTTTATCATAATTGGCACTTGAGTGCTTTGCTTATCTGAACATTGTAAAGTGCTTTAAGCTTACTTGACAGTATTTTTCCCAATTCACTGATGTCAGCCTGGAACACAGTAAGATGGCTTACCGTAGCATCAGAGAATAGTTTGGGTTGGAAGGGACCTTAAAGATCACCTAATTCCCACCCCTTCCCATGAGCAGGGACACTCCCACCAGGCCAGGGGGCTCAAAGCCCCATCCAACCTAGCCTTGAACTCTGCCAAGGATGGGACAGCGACAGCTTCTCTGGACAACCTGTGCCAGGGCTTAACATCCTCGTAGTAGAGTTTCTTCCTAATGTCTAATCTAAACCTCTCTTTCAGTTTAACACATTTGCCCCTCATCCTATCCCTACACTTCCTGATGAAGAGTCCCTCCCTTTCCTGTAGACCCCCTTAAAAAAATACTGGAAGGCTGCTGTAAGGTCTCCCCAGAGCCTTCCTGTCTAGGATAAGCCACCTCAAATCTCTCAGTTTGTCCTCACAGGGAAGGTGCTCCAGTGTCCTGACTTGCCCAAAGGTCTATTAGCAGCATCAGAGATGGAAATCTTGCCTTACTGGCAGTATGCTTCTATATCGGACCTCCTTTGGTCTGCTTTGGTAACTGATTGTGGGCTCTTAGTAAAAACAGATAAACCACATTTGGCCTAGAGGCTGCGTGTGAATCACTGTGACTAAGTGAGCTTCTCAGTCTGAAGAGGTTTAAGCTAACATGTTTTACTTTGAGACAGACTAAGCACGCGTACACAAATGGTTGCTGCATCTCACCTTGTGAATGGTAACTTTTTAAGCATGGTCATATGTTTGAGCCCTCTTTCTGCATAGCTTCTAGGAAAAGGAAGGGAAACACAAGGATTGCTAATATTCCTGCTTCTTACCTCACACTGTATAAAGGAAATCTGAGTGTGTCTTGTAGAGAAGAGGGTTTGCTTTTCCATTATTGTGCTTCCCCCCTGCTTCCCTCAACCATTGACTCTTTTTGACTGCCACTTTTGACACCTGACCATGAACTCTTCGAGAATGATTAGCACTTCATGATTAGATCTGTTCAAGTGAAGGTTCATGGCAAGGACAGCAAGGCAGATAAACACTTTGTTCTAACAGTTGCAGCATTTGGATCTTCAAAACTCACTGCAAACTGGTGTTCTTATGGAGAGAAGGAGATGCCTTGAAAAATGAATAGCCCAATGACTTTGATGCATTTTCTTGATCTGTCTGTTACACTGTGAAGTCTAGTGATATGTGTACAAACTCTCTTATAGTGATGGGAAGGAAGTAGACTACTGTGATACTTGTGAAGAATGGTCACATATTCGGGTGTCACTTAACTTACTGACAGGATGATTGACGAGGAATTTAGTTATCAGAGCATTATCATGCATCCTCAACTCCACAGCTTTCTGGTCTTCCAGTTCAGTTAATAGAACTGTAGTTGCAGGAGATGTACAGGGACTAATACCACATAGAAGTTCAAGCTTCTTCAGAGTTATCATTCTTGAGCTCTAGACTGCACCTTAGACTAGCATTCTAAAACACCAAGCCGGAGGACAATGTATCTCTTTTTAGAAAGAGCCATATGGGAAAACTGCAAACACTCATGCACAAACCTTATTTCCTTTTATAAACTTGTTCAGAGGGTTATTTTGGCACTGCTTTTTTTAAATTCAGGATTACATTGTGTTTGGAAATAGAGTATTGTG
Source organism: Lathamus discolor (assembly GCF_037157495.1). NCBI lineage: Eukaryota > Metazoa > Chordata > Aves > Psittaciformes > Psittacidae > Lathamus > Lathamus discolor. Next base: position 19,430,331 of record NC_088888.1, read on the forward strand.
TTTCTTTGGAATGATCAGAATACTTAGCATAAGGTTGCTAATACATAATATCAATAATTTGCCTTGTCTGTGAAAACCTGTTATTAACAGGTGAGCTGTGCAGTGAGGTTGGACCTTACTTTTTTCTTTTAGTAGGTTCAACTATGTGTTGTTCCTACTTGGATGTGAATATTATGCTGTTGTGTCATCAGTTCTCATCTTGGGGAAGGGCAGCGAATAATTTGTCTTTTGCTGAGGCTAATGTACAACTCATCAGTTGAGCATGGCTGTTATATGGCTTTGTCTAACCCTGACCACACAATCTGGATAATTTTGCTAAATTAACTGGCATCTTCGGTGGTGAACAAGGGAAGGTATTAATGCTTATTCGCCTCTCAAGGTCTGTGTAATTGCTGAATAAATGTTAATTGAATACAATAGATCACTGGCACATACTGATCTTTTGTCAGAACTTGCAAACATGTTAGTAATTGTCTCCTCTTTTTCCCTTAGGAGAGGGAGGGATTGATGGAGATGGAGACATCACTCGCCCAGAGAACATTACAGCTTTCCGGAATTTTGTTTTGGACAATACTGATCAAAAGGGAGTGCATTTCTTAATGGCTGATGGGGTTAGTCCTTTTCATTTTCTTCTTGCTCTAATGACCAAAAATGTTACCTCAGTCTGCATATAGTAGAGTATTTGACATGTGTCCATAGTTAACAATGTGAAATTCCT